>NC_139817.1:25073959-25466459 GCF_963457635.1 Microchirus variegatus | reverse complement strand
TGAACAAAGTGGGTTATTTAAAACGTATCTAAGCACTCGATGTTCTTACACTCTTAGAAATAAAAGTGCTAAGTAGAACCATATAAGGTTCTTCGGCTTGTCCTCATAAGAGAACCCTTTTTGGCTCCAGGCAGAACCTCAGCCCTTGGAGAAGAACACTTTTGGAACCCTTACTTCTAAGAGTGTAGAGGGTGCCGTTATGAAGTTGGTGAGTTTTTATAAAGGTTCCACAAAGAACCCTTTTAATTCAGGAAAGAGGTTTTAAAGGGTTCTCTGGATCAAAATGGTTCTTACTGGAACCATTAGTGTTACCAAGAACCCTTGAAGCAAATGGTTCCAGGTAGAACCTCAGCCCTTGTAGAAGAACCCTTTTGGAACCCTTATTTCTAAGAGTGTAACCCTCTCAAACACAAGAACTCTGCACCTTGTTGAGCTGTAACGCTCTTGGCAGTTTTTTAAAAATGGCAGGTTTGATTCTTGTGTCAGACTCTTGCAGTGACAACACTCTCTGACCAATCAGTGACCAGCAGTCTGTTGACGTGACATTTTAGTATCGGTTCACAAAAAAGCAGCAGGTATCGGGTTCTATCGCTAATGGAAAAGCAAAAGAAACGAGGAAAACGGAGAAGCCCCAAAAGCCTTTCATACTGATCGTGTTATATGTGATACCATCAGCTTCATCATCATGAAGACATTATAAACAAATGATCACTGTAATATTTGAAAAACACATGTGGTGTTTAAGCTTCTTAATAATGAATAACCCGCTCAAAGTCATTGTGATTACATGTTTGTGACTCAGCAGATTTAATCTACGCCTGGTTAAAGTCTGCAATATCTTAAGAATGTTTACCACTTTATCTCATTGTTAGACTTTTCTGGCCCACGTCTTTACATCACTAGAGTGTTTCAAAGTCTCAGCTCCTGTGTCCCAGTGAGCTTAAAGTGATGGTTTTCTCTATGGACTTTGGTGTAGTAGAGTGAGCTGTGTTTAAATGTCAGTTTCCAGCCTCAGATAAATGCTCTCTTAAAGCAAGATACAGTGGCAAACAGTCTGAAAATATCAAAGGCACAGGATTCTCCTTGCGTCCTTGTTGGCAGCCATGTTTTTTTTTTCGACAACAGCAACTGTCCCTTTATCAGACTGGTTCAGCAGAAGTCTACTGACAATCTGTTATTCAGATACACTTCACAAACTTTAAGTGACACTTAAAAGCATCTTCTCATTTCAAACACAAGCAAGCAACCGTCAAACTAGGCAGATTTCTATTATTGGTCATCTAGTGCACATTACACAGTATATTTAGGCTGAATCCCATTTCCACTCCTTCCCCCTTCCCCTTTGTCGGAGTTCCCCTTGACCCTCAAAACAGAGTTGAGGGTGCTAGAGGTACGAACGTTCCCCTAAGAAATGAGACACACCTCCATTACGTCATCACGTCGTCCGGACTTGACGCTTGCGGACTGTTACATCAACAAGCCGATGCGATGCTTGTTGATGTAGCAATGCAAAAATGCCGTCCTCACAAGTAATGTCTGTTGCCTGGGCTATTTTTCTGTTTTTACGACTGTCAGCTGCTAACCAACGACATCGGCGGCGACGCTGACGTGAGGAGTGTTCACACACACAGTTACAGCGACTGCAGACCCACACACACACACACACACACACACTCCGGCACCATTTGTTAATGTTAAAAAAATAGCGATAGCAGCTAGCTAACCACTTACGAAAGGAACGCCGGGATAGCATCGGCTACGACTAGCTAGTAATTCAAAACAAACTTGACTAGTGATTCAGAAACACCGTTGACAATTGAAGAAGACCACAATACAATCATTACACATGACTGTCGTGATTAAAATGCTGAAAATACATTTGTGCGAGTCTTTAACGGCCAGCTTTCAAACTTTGCTGACAGGTGACGCGGCGGAAGCTTGGAAATTCCTCAAAGCCTCCGTTTCAAGTGCGGTCCTGAGGAAGCTTCGTTTGGAGTAGCTCTAGGGCTTAGACCTATCCCTTAACCCTAATGAGAAATGAGACAGCCCAACCCCTCACATGAACGCACAAAAACAAGGGGTAGGGGGAAGGGGTGGAATTGGGATTCAGCCTCAAACGTTGCACCTAAGCTATGACACAGGAGTCAGAGCTTTTCTTTGGTGTGGAGGGAGGAAGAGTGGCAAACAGCTGTTGAGCAGGTTCAGTGGGTTTGTACTGGTAAGTGCCTGAGCGAGGATCGAAACGCAACGTGCTGGGTTGAGCTGGTGAGCTGGGTTGGTAAGAAGATGCGCTAATTTGAGCGGATGGACTGGACCGAATTGTTGTACTGGACCGAACTGATGTGCTGGGTTGGTATGAAGATGTGCTGGGTTGAACTGGTCGGCTGGGTTGAACTGGTGTGATGGGTTGAACTGGTCTGCTGGGTTGGTATGGATTTGGTTGAACTGGTGTGCTGGGTTTGTATAAAGGTGTGCTGGGTTGAACTGGTGTGCTGGGTTGGTATGAAGATGCACTGGGTTGGTATGGATTGAATTGAACTGATGTGGTGGGATTGTATACAGGTGTGCTGGGTTGAACAGAGGTCCTGTACTGCAGCAGATACTCTGGGTAGATTTGGTGCTTTTCAAATACCACAAAGATGGAAGGATCCACGACATCGTCCACGCAGCTGTTGAAGAGGTTGACATCCCCGGCGTCCTTGGAAGGAGGTCGGCGGTCGTCTGAGGATCCTCTGGTGTAGTCGCCCACCAGCACCCGCGAGATGAACATGGACTTGACGGCAGAGTCACAGGTGTAGCTGTGGGAGTATTTGGCATCGCGGGCAAAGTAGCTTCCTAGGTTTGAAGACAGAGGTATGAGCTTTCTGAGTTAGTGTGAGAAAACATTAAAGGAAACATATTATACCCCATTTCTAAAGTGAACCTCGTTCCCTGGTGTCCTAGCAAACATGTCTGTGACATGGTCAGGATGAAGCACCACAGCAGTTCAATCACCTGCCAAAACAGCCCTAGTTCACAACACTAGTTTTTTGTCTGGGAACAAACCATTCAAAAAACAATAGTGGAGTCAATTCACTCGGTTGGTAAGAGTCTTAAAAACTACTTTAACTATTCGGATACACTCCAAGCCCAAGTTAATTTTCTTCATAACATTATGCAACATGATGTCATTAATAAACCAAGAAGCACAAGTGTACATTTGATATAAAATTGCACCTTTTCCATAAGCAGTTCCGTGAGTTCCACAGATTCTCCAGTCAAAGTTGGTGAGGCAGATGGCATGGACGTGTTTGGAGTCTGTGCCATGAAACAGCTTTTGTTCCTTCACATTCTTTCCACCATTCCTTTTCCTCATCTGATTCTTCTGCCTTCATTTGCACATACATACATACATATATATATAAAAGAATAATCATATAAAGTACATGCACAAACACACAAACAAAGACTGCATACAAAAAATGAAAGCAAGGCTAATGCAGAAGTGCCCGATGCTTGTGTTCTCTGGACAGCATGGGGTGACTTCACTATTTAAAGTCTATATTTATTACCACATTAGACTTTAAATACCTTTTACAGCCTCTTAGAACATGAAGATAACAAGTCTATGGTCGTGTTAACATTCAAGGCCAAAGACACATTTTTAGCTCAAACGTTTTTTGAAGCTTCTGACAGGTACAGACTTGACCGTTCAGATATGTGTTAAAAGAGATGCTTCAAAACCAAGGTCACATACTTACCACTGAAAGACTTCCCAGAGCGATACATTCTGAATCCTCTCGATACGGACGATGTCAAAGCCTCGCATGGTTTTACAGAACAAAGATTGAATCTCCTTGAATTCATCTGACGAGCTTTCGAGGGAGACTCGCTGGAAAATAAAAGCCACAGAGAAAAATGAAATCACTTCTTTTTTTTGGACAATTTGGACAAGTTACGGTAACTAAATACATCTATTTTTAAGAACTCGTAATTACAAATGTGTGATTTCGAGGTGTTTGGGTTGTTTTGAAATCCAAAGAGCGCACACTCTTGACCAGTTTCTTCCTCTATATCACTTATAAATGCTCATCTCAAGGGCCATCTTGACCAATGGCTTTGCTTATGATTTCAAGATACAAACACTACGCAGTTTAATTAACGCAGTAGATAACAGCTGTAGACAAACTGGAAGAAATAATGATGTCTCTGGAAAACTAGCTGCTAAACTGCAAATATCTTCAAGCTTGAACGTTCATAACTTGGACCAAAACAATGCAGTTAACCCAGTGCCTGAGGACAAATAAATCAACGTTCTCACTCTTCAGAAGGTCCAATCTTTCTTTCCCTCTTTACCATATTCATTGACCGACAAAAACACTTAGACCATAAATTCAGCCTTTATGCAGACGATGTGTTCGTTTAGCTCCAACAGTTACACTCAAGCTCTCAAAGAACATCATCTACACCTCTGCAGACAGTTAACATCAGATACCTGGGTATCAGTATCTCCTCCAGGCTTTCAAACATGCTGCCTCTTGGTCATCATCCGCCATCATGGCCTCAGCTTTTGTTCACACAACCGGTACAAAACCCTCCGCCCTTCTTCCCCTGTCACTTGTCAGCTGAATGCAGGAGATTCAAACTTGGATGTCCTCCAACCTTCTCATACTCAAAAGCAGTTAAGATCAAGTCTGCTGTGGAAGGTTGGAGATCTCTGCCGTGATATCGATGGCCCGTCGATGGCTCCACCCCTGGAGGTTTGCAACCTGGGTGTAATCGTGGACTTCCATTCCACACCTTTATCAAGCTCATCATCAGATCGGACTATTTCCACCTTCAGACTCTGTGATCTGTCTCTGACACTGTGACAGACCCTGATCAATGCCTTCATCAGCGTCTGTCTGGACTACAGCCAAGGATTGTACTGACTGTTCAGGATTTCTAACAAAGCTGTTTTAGACATAATGTTTGCATTGCTAACAGGTATCAGACTATACCATTACGTGCATTCTGTGTGGCTATGTGCACTGTGTAAATAGATTCTGGCATGGGGTACGTGAAGACCTATCCATGTCCTTTAGGTGCCCCAGCGTTGTCTTATTGTTGGATGGGTTGGGAATGAAAAGGATGGACAAATAATCCCTCAGTTAATGACTTGATCTGCTGCATGTGTCACAAGTAACGCGTCCTTTACTCATTTCCAAGCAAAAGCACTCCAAACTTTCTGTTCCCGGAACAACTAGGCTTTTATTGTGAAATATTTACATGACCACCAGATAAGCTACATCACTGTCTTAGCATTTTATTGAATACAGAGGCGCAATCAGTGTGTTTAAATGTTTCACAGCAATTTCCATTTCCAAACCTTAAATCATTAAATGACATCATTAAAAGGTGACCAATGAACAACCTGTTATCCTGAATATAAATACAGAGGTCTGTGGGTTTGAAATACTCAAAATCACTGAAAAAGATATCAGACAGATAAATACCAACAATCCTGTTTATGGAATGCTTCATCATGCACAGACAGTATATTTGCAGAAAAGGTGGAGAATGATGTCTTTGAAATAGCTTACAATGGTTGCACCCACTGTATCATACCAATATTGGTCATGGCAGATAATCGGGTTTGTGGTATCGATATCACAACATTTTGGCGAATGAAGGTACAATGAAAATAGTGGAAAGTAGCAAGTGTTGCTATTCAAACATATATAATATTTTCACTTTTTTTCCCTCTCACTACAGAAATACAACACATTATCATTATATATCATATATATAGCATTAATTGTCTTGCCTTGTTTTCTTTTTCACACTGTCCCTGTTGGCAGCCATGTTTTCACTGAGCACGTGACCCGGCCCAGCACCAAGCGAGTAAACCCTAACCCACCGCTGTGAAACAATTCCAAGTTGGAGTGTGGTGATGCCATATTCCAGTGCTTTTTTTTGCATATTTTATTCAAATTTCATTTTATTTTTCTCTGGGAACCCCCCTGGGATCTCTTCATAGAACCATCAGGGGCCCAAGATCTGTTATTGATAACCATTGTTCAAACTGTTCTGTGAGTGAACAGATATCAGTTATCACCTACAGCTTAGACCAGGAGGGGGTTGGAGTATGTAAATGTGCTGAGACTGTCTCTTGGCTCCCAGAAGGTGTCTGGGAAGATCTATGAGACTAAACTTCAAATAATTTCAGATTTCCATGTGTTACATTGCTGGAAAGCTTGAGTACATACGCCTCACCCTGTCCTTCTGCTGAGCATGCAGAGCACAGTCAGGTGAGGTGTTGTAAGGTGTTGATGTTGTGAAAACACGTCTGCCAACCACACAAATATCCCTACACCATAATATGTGTTGTGTTGTATTCATAGTACCCTGTATCCCGTTTCAGGAAGTTGCGTCTTATCCCAGTGGCCTGGTGTAGGGCAAAGGTTTGGTTGGCCCTTAGGTCTCCTGAAAGCAAACAAAACAGTAGTGAAGTGTTGTTGTTTGAATAAAGGGAGACTTTAGCACTTTATTGTGAATATACTGTACCTCACTCTCTTTGTCAGGACGTCTGTTACAGAGACAAAGTGTGGTCGTCTCTTCACGAGCCTCTTTGTGCCATACTGTTTGTTTGTTTGGATCATGTCTGACGGAAAGAACAAAAAACATTACTGTGACACCACTTCAATGTTTTATCACTGTAAGCTAACATCACATTTGCTCACCCTGGAAACTGAGAGAGTATGACTGTGATCCAGCCGTGAACTCCACCACATCTTTGTCATTCACCAGAAACTTCTGCTCCAGTTTCGTGCCGTCAATGTCGGCTGTGTCGTGTCCATCACCCTGAAAACAAGACAATGAGTGTGTTTGCCTCTAAACTTTAACCCCTAAACTTTGGTATGTAGGGTCTACAGCCTCCTCTGAATTTAGTAAAAACTAAAACAACAAAGAGGGCTAATAAAATGGTAGTTAAATAGTTTTTTGTAGCTTCACAAATAACAATTTTTAATGGACGCCATATTGTTAAGAAATACAGCTACGCTCACGGTTACCACTGCTGAGGACCATGGATCTATTGATCCACCTCAAAACTTGATTAGTTTATTTAATTTAAACTCGATTGCACATTTTCTGCAGGAAATCGGGCTCAATTGTGTTTGAATTGTACGTGTGTGTGTAACAGCCATCTTCCTCACGTAACCTCCAGCAAGTTTCCAGGGATTTTCTGTGTTGCCAACATATTTAGTGAGTCTTTTACTGGCATAACTGTGACTTTTGGAGACTCTGACATGAAGGCACGTACTGTTTCACTTCTCAACGAGTAGCAGTTTCCAGAAATAAAATCTAAAATAAAAAGTCAGCCAGTGTCTCTTATGGGTCATTCTAGCCAGTCCCAGGCCCTTTGACTTCTTTCCTTCCTGAGGTTATGACGCCTGTGCACTCGAGTTCTGTTTCAAGGACTGCTGACATGGTTTTACGTTATGTGTGGATGTAAAAGTGCTCAGGTGTGTTTTCACTGAGAGAAAAGGAATGCATGCCACTCCAATTTACTCACAGGTGACGCGTAAGCGTTCCACATCCCTGAATCATCCTCCCAGTACCAGATCCATTCAGTGGTGTACATGAAGGTGGGCTCAACCAAACAGTTCGGGGTAGAGAGTCGCCGTACGCTGCTCTGTCCACAGGTCATCGTGTCAAAATGCACAGGTGAGGAGTTGGAGCTAAAGACAGCAGACGCAGAGTTAACTCATGAACTCTAGTTCACCTGAAGGATTTAAAGAGCGATGGAGACATTAAATGACACAGCTAACATAACCATATACCTTTGTGATTTCTTGGGGTCACAGTAGTCCCTCTCAACGTCCTCATTATCAGGCAGGGGGCGCCACTGGTCGCCCTCTTTGACCTCCCACCTGTACGGCATCTTGTCGTGGACTTTGTAACACCTATCATCTGAGAAGAAGAGCAGGAGTGACAGTTATACAACACCACAGTTATTGTGATGATCAAGTGTTTGTCATTGATAACTCACCATCGTGTTTACAGCCCCCTTTGACGAAAAACAGACATATCTCTGTTTTCTCTAAAGGACAAAAAAAACAAAAACTTTTTAATTTGTGGTTTTTATTATTATATGATTTACTTTTTTTTCCTCCACTCAGTTTTTGTCGATTAATTTTACCTCTCACTGGTCTTTGT
This sequence comes from Microchirus variegatus, assembly GCF_963457635.1. Classification (NCBI taxonomy): domain Eukaryota; kingdom Metazoa; phylum Chordata; class Actinopteri; order Pleuronectiformes; family Soleidae; genus Microchirus; species Microchirus variegatus. The sequence goes on along the minus strand of NC_139817.1, from coordinate 25,458,281 downwards.
CCTCTTCGTCTGTCATCAGGTTGGAACTGGTTGCCCTGACGACCGCCTCTCCTCTGACCATTGTCGCTGCTCGAGTCATTGTCGTCTTCAGTGCGCCGATCCCAGACATCACTGGAAGCCAAGATGTCACTCGTGGAACTGGCTCGCTGGGTAAGGTTGCTGTAGTTTCCCCTGTTTCCTCTGTTTCCTCTATTTCCTCTGTTTCCTCTAAAACCTCCACCTCTATTACCTCTATCTCCACCTCCCCCTCTATTGCCTCCGCCTCTAAAACCTCTGTCTCCACCTCCACCTCTATTACCTCTGTCTCCACCTCCCCCTCTGTTGCCTCCGCCTCTAAAACCTCTGTCTCCACCCGTCTGACCCCTGTTGCCCTGCTGACCACCTCTCCCTCTTCTATGGCGCTGCCTGTTCCTCCTCTGACCACTGTCGCTCCTCGAGTCACTGTCCTCAGCGCTGTCTTCACCTCGACCGTCTTCAGTGTACAGATCCAGGTCATCAATAGAAGTCAGGATGTCGCTCTGGCTCCCCCTGTTGCCTCTGCTGCCTCTGGTTCCCATGTCGCCCAGGGCACCAGCTCTCTGGCCGTACCACTCCGTTTGTGGCAAATTCAGACCCCCATCGCTGCTTGCGTCGCTTGGATTCCCCTGCGAACGGCTGCGCGCGTCGCTGCGATTGTCGGAGGTCTGATCGGAGGTTTGTATGGCCTCTCTATTTGTGTAAATGGTTTTCAAAGAGCTCAGGAGAGCGTCGGGGAAACCTTTACTCTGCAGGACCCTCAGCGGCTGTGGAGCGTCAAAGTCGTGCGTCCTGAAGCAGCTGCAGTCGCTGTTCAGAGAACGCTCACAAATGTGAAGTCTCTTACAGTTATTTCCGTCCTTACATCGGCCAAACTCACCATCGCCGTGATTGTTGTAATCATGACATATCTGACAAAGGAAGAACAGGAAGCAGAAGTCGTCGTTCAAATTGTGGTGGCGTCATGTGGTAATATATCATCAAGTAATAAATATATGTCTGAAATAAAGTTGCTGCTTTTCTGACTAAGAAATTGTGATTTGTAAATGTCTCTCTGGCCATTCTACCTCCATAAGAACGTTTAAATGGCGCCTGTGACTTTGGTGATTAATATTCTTTTATTTATATCTTTTTATATTATATTTATGAAGAATGATGAGTATAAATATAACAGAAACACAAAATATTCTATTTTTACAAATTTAATGTATGCAATTTTTATTGCCAAGTGCAAAAGTTTTAAACAGGAAGTTGTTGCAGCCACAGCCAGTGGCTTGACTCAATATGGGGACACATTTATCGCAGTTCAAGAGATTTATAGTAATATTTCTATTGCACGATGACAACAGATTTACAATATACTGTGCAGCCCTAAAAGAAAACTGAACTTTCCATTGAACGTTTCCCGTGTTTCAATAAACAGAACACGGTTCTGGTTCTTAATTGTGATCCAGTGTGTGATTTGAGGCAGTTTGCCTGAGTTGTGCAGGTGTCAGACTTACAGGAGGCAGCAGTGTGTAGTCGCTCTGCATCAGCAGTGTGCACAGCTCTGTCCTGCTCAAACGCTCCAGCTCGTGCTGCTTCAGAATCCCTTGATTGTACGCAGAATCCAGCTCATGGGAGAAGCTGCACACTCTCCTGTCATAAAACAACAAGCCACGGCAAGACGTGTAAATAATCATTGACTTTTCAACTCTGAACTGATGTGAACATACTGTATTACATTAAAAGCCTAATCTGCCTAATCTGACTACAGCCAGGAGAGGTCACTCTTTCTGAGGCTTGGCTCAAGTCTTTGGGGACATATTGTGGAGTCTCCAGATAGCATAGGTGGCTACAGGGTGAGAACTTGTGTTTTAATTCTGACTCAGATTTATCTGATCACCTGAGGGCTGAAGGTCACAGTGCATCAGGATTATGAGAGGGAGGGAAACTGTTCTGACTGTGGAATAAGGATCACATGATTCTTCATCATCTGAAATGATTATATCTGTTTGAACATGAAAGTTCAGCGTGTGCATTTAGTGAAGTGTTGAAGTTGCAGCTGAACAGGCCTCGCCTCACTCTTCACGTCTAAGTTTGTAAGCAAATCCATGTTGTCAGGATGGCATGCTACTACTTTTTCATGTTGATATATCACAAACTTGAGTATCTGCCGTTATTGACATCAGTCATTTCACACAATAAAGCAGTTATTGGACCTAAACCAATACAGAGCATCGTATTAGCTCATCCCTACTATGTAGCCTTCAGTTAGCATCACAACTCAATAGTTTGTCCGTAGTGAGCGACTGTAAAAACATGATGGTCCAAAATGGCTGCCTCAGTCGAGCTGACCTGATATATATATTACAACAGACCCATGGTGTTAATGAAAAACAACAATTCATACAATCAGATATTCTACCAATCATTGCAGTCAGTAGAGTCTCAGCTGCCGAGCAACCACGGGTTGAACCAGTTACGTCAGAAAATGAAACCTAAAAGACCTCAGTATTTTGAATTTGAATGTAGTAACTGTTTTTGGCCACATTCTTACATATGGCGCCTTTAAAGTACATTTCAAATGAACTACTTTTTACTTCTACTAAGTAATATTTCATCAAAGTATTGGTACTTTTACTTGAGTACAATATTTTAGTACTTTTTCCACCGCTGACCTATTGAATGGGCCCCACAGCTTGTGAACAGGCAGGGCAGGCAACTGCTTGGGGCCCCATAATGGTGATGAACACTGGTTGGAGGGAAGGGCCCCCTGGGAATCTTTGCTTAGGGCCCCTACAGACTCTAGTACAGACTCTAGAACCGCCTCTGCGCGTCTGTTAAACGCATTACGTGAGCTTGAGACGTGTACGTGAACGCACCACGTGATCCAAGGCCTTTAAACCCGGTGACGTCAGCACTTTAACCAACCCAGAAACAGGTCTTTAAACCGGATCATTTAGTGGTTAAACCAAGTTAAACGCGCACTAAAGTGTTAAGAATAACATTTAAAAACGTCATTTCCTTAAAGTCCTCGCACATAGTTGACGTAAAATGAGCCTTTATGTGCCTTTAAGCGTCGGTGTTTACCTGGTACAGAGTCCGCTGTAGAGGACGTTGACGCACAGGTGCAGACCTCCACACGACCACGGACACTCTCTCTTCCGGCACAGCCTCAGCCGGGTCCGGGCCACCACCTTCGGCTGTCCTCCGAGACAACACACGGTGAAGCGGTCCCTGTTGGACAGACAGTCCGGGGACTCACCGCAGCACACGTTGCAGAGAAGCTCTTCCGTGTCCACCGCTCCGTGGTTAGAGCAAATAAACTTTAATATCTCTGACTCCTCCATCTTCTTACTCTGGTGACAACAGTCTGACCACAGTGTCCTGGTCTGAAGGAGAGAGGAGCAGAGAGGAGGAGCAGAGAGGAGGAGAGAGGAAGCGCCACTCTCTGTTTTCTTACTGATGAATGGAAAACGAAACTTAACTTTTCACCAGCTCCGGTGTAACACCGCCAATCTCCGCTTGGGGGCGCCACAGCGCTGTAATCAGTCAGTCAGTCTCTGCTGCACAAATAAGGAATAATCTATCTATCTATCTATCTATCTATCTATCTATCTATCTATCTATCTATCTATCTATCTATCTATCTATCTATCTATCTATCTATCTATCTATCTATCTATCTATCTATCTCTGTCAAACTCATTTTCACTGAGGGTCACATCAGCATAATGGTTACCAGGGCCGGTCCAAGCCTCCATGAGCCCTAAGCAAAATGTGATTTTGGGGCCCTCTGTTAGTGCCAATAATAATAATGATTATTGATCACTCACACACCTACTATACTAAAGCTATTCTACTTATTCTACTCTGTCACAAATACAAATACACTTGTAAAACTACATGTGAGAACTTTTAGTTTGACACCAGATTTGCAAACTTACAGAAAAATATTTCAATTAATATTTGGCAACTCCCCCTACTGGTGACACAGAGAATCAATACATAAAACCAAACGGTTGATAAATAAAATATTAAGATATTAAGGACTGAAAATCTTAAAATGTGCACAATCTTTGGGGGGATTTAAAATACACTCCTGTAATACAAATATTTGACTTTTATATGTAAAAACACCTGGCATTTATAGATGTTTTACTTTCTATTGTATGTTTTGAGAAACATCTACTGCACGTCTGTCTGTCCAGAGAGTGGATCCCTCACCTTTGGATCCCTCACCTGTGGTTCCCTCACCTGTGGTTCCCTCACCTGTGGATCCCTCACCTGTGGTTCCCTCACCTGTGGTTCTCTCACCTGTGGATCCCTCACCTGTGGTTCCCTCACCTGTGGTTCCCTCACCTGTGGATCCCTCACCTGTGGTTCCCTCACCTGTGGTTCTCTCACCTGTGGATCCCTCACCTGTGGTTCCCTCACCTGTGGATCCCTCACCTGTGGATCCCTCACCTGTGGTTCTCTCACCTGTGGTTCTCTCACCTGTGGATCCCTCACCTGTGGTTCCCTCACCTGTGGTTCCCTCACCTGTGGTTCCCTCACCTGTGGATCCCTCACCTGTGGTTCTCCCTAAGGTTTCTACCCTTTTCCCTGTTATAAGGGTTTTTTCCTTGGTAGTTTTTCCTTACCCTGGTCGAAGGTCTAAGGACAGAGGATGTTTCCAACCCTGTGAAGTCCCTGAGACAAACTGTGTTTTGTAAACTGTGGGCTATATAAATAAAGATTGATTGAAAATTCATATCAGGAGATGTTTTGGCCACTTCTATATGTGGCTCGGGCCCTAACAAGTGTTTTTATATATGTAACTGAATATTGTATAAGATATTTTTAAACATGGGATAATTATGACCAAATGTCTTATTATTACTGTTATAATAAACAATGCTAGCAAACATATATTATATTCTATCACCTCACTGGCAGACGTTCTCCTCTTCACCAGTGCCGGCCTAAGCCTTTATGGGGCCTAAGCCTTTCTGGGGCCTAAGCCTTTATGGGGCCTAAGCCTTTATGGGGCCTAAGCTGAATTTGATTGAACATTATTGACACAAATGTAATAGTATAAATGTATAAAACCAGTGTCACTCTTGTTTTTTAAACCCTAGAGGGCAGTAAAGTCATTACAGTGGCCGAGTATTCGTTTACACGTTCATATTCAAAGTGAAGCACAAAGTGTGGTGATACTGAGCAAGTTATTAGTCAGGATAATGACTTGATGTGCAAATGTGCACTTAATGAGCAACGAATATCTTAAGCTCAACATGATTTAGATATCTGAATATATTTAAAGATATTTAGATTTCTTTAACAAACACTAAGTCTTGGGCTCTGCTCTTCACACATTATGTAAATAATCCTGGAATAAAGACTGAAAACAGTTTGTGTCTAAAAATATGACTTAATGACGCACAGGAGAGCTTTATTAGCAGTTTACTGTTGGTTTGTGAGTAACTGTAACCTGCTCTGACACACACACACACACACACACACACACACACACACACACACACACACACACACACACACACACACACACACACACACACACACACACACACACACACACACACACACACACACACACACACACACACACACACACACACAATAAAAGCTCTGCCACTTTCTCCAGAATTTTGTATCAGTGCAGTACAGGGTCCTTACAAGAATAGCTGTGTGTGTGTGTGTTTGTCGCCTCTGTAGGGACCCTTTCCGGCATAAACACTGACCTTGTCAGGACCAAAACCTGGTCCTAATAAGACAGGGGCTCTTAACAAGGGTTAGGGTTATGGAGAAGGCTTTGTTTAGACTACGTGTGTCAAAGTCAAGGCCCGGGGACCAGATATGGTCGACCATATCATTTTATGTGGTCTTAAAAATCTGTGTTAAAACAGGTCTATGTTGGTTTAAGGCGTGCGTTGACCATAAACTACATTTCCCACAATGCATGGCGATCGCGTTACCCGCAAAGTGACGGCATCCCGCCACTAGATGGCAGTGTATCATTGTATATGCATCATGCAACAAGTGAATTAAGATTAGTCCCTAATAAAGTAGTAATAAATACAGAAAGTTATTTATCAATATGTTACAGAGTAGTTACCTTTATTTACATTACATTTGGTTACATTTAGTTACATTTATTCTGTGTGACAGTAACATCTGTTCCTTTGAGCGTAACCATTATACTGATGTGACCCTCAGTGAACATGAGTGTGACATCACTGATCTATAGAGTACTCAAATGGTATGAAAGTGGACGAAGGTCCTGGGAAGAATAGCTGCACAAACCTTCATGTGTGTGTGTGTGTGCCTGTGTATTACTAATGTTGTGGGGAAATAATAATATTTATCATGATATTTAACATAATTTCACATTAAAAGTGATTGTTTTTGGAAATAATTTTTTTTAATGTTTAATGACATAGTAAACATGGTAATAAAAAACATACAGAAATAACTCATTTAGAGCTGCAACTATTATACTTATTTTTGTAATCAATTCATCTGCAGATTATTTTCCTATTTGCCTGAAAATTTAAGAAACTAAAACTATCAGAAATCTTGTTTAATCATGAAAAAAAGCTTCAAATCGATGATCAAAATAGTTGACGATTAGTTAAGTAATCGATTAATAATCAGTTAATCGACTAATTGATTCAGCTCTAAACTCATTATAAGTTGATATATTAATTGTTGGGCCACATGCAATTGATTTGGGGTCGTATGTGGCCCCCGGGCCGCCAGTTTGAGACCCCCGGTTTAAACAGTCACATTATGGGGGGGACAAAAATCAAGTCCCCACAATGTACATGACTATATCATAAGGCTATATATGGTGAATAAATGTTTTCAATCGTGACGTTATTTAGTTAGTTTATTTGTCCTTAAATAGTAAATTTGTTTTCACTGACCGTACCATACAAGCCTCAAGAAAACGTAAATGTCTTCTTCTTCTTCTTCTTCTTTTTTGGAGTTGACAGACTGGACGCAGCTTTGGCGTTATTCTGCCCCCTACAGTCTGAAGACGTATCTGCATTTAAGGGGTGTCCCATTTCTAAGTGACAAAATAACCCTCAACACTTGGTTTTGAGGCCAGTTAAGATTAAGGGTTAAGATTAAGGGTTAAGATTAGGGCTGGATCACCGTATATTGAGCAGCTCACCTCGATAACGATAAATGAAGGATGAGTTCGAAGTTGCTAAATGACGTCATCGCCTAATTTGCATAATTGACCATTAGCCTGATATAAGTGTCCGAGTGTCTTAAAGGGACATGAACATACAGAATTATCAAATGTATCGATAACGGCGAAATGACGTCGATTATCGTCGTACATTTCGCTAAAACGATAAATTTCCGATATATCGATCAGCTCAAGTTAAGATGGGAATTAGAATTGGCCCCAAGTCTCCAGGAAATCTATGCAAATCAATGTAAATCAATGCAATGTCCCCTGAAGTTATGAAAACCTCACGTGTGTATGTGTGTGTGTGTTATTGTACTTGCAGCATACTGAGGACCAGTGAGGGGTTTTTAACCAACAAAGTGAGGACATTTTTACTTTGTTTTCATTTAAATCACTTCCTTATGTTGTAAACATGTTATACTCTGTTTTTAACACAGATCCTCAATTTGGTACAAAAAAACCTGTTTTCCAGCCCTGGTGTTTCATACACTTTCTGCTCTGGGGCTCCACCTGCAGACATTTCATGGTACTGCACCCAGGCGTTTTTAAAAAAAATAGATTGTGTAATTGTGTTGATTTATAAAGTGCAAATGCTGGTCCTCACTTTGTCAGGACTGTTACCTGGTCCTCAGTGTGCACCAAGTACAAGAATGTGTTTAAATGTGTGTTTTTGTGTGCGCGCGTGCGCGCGTGTGTGTGTGTGTGTGTGTGTTGTAAACGCGACCTGCTGCGATTTCCTGCTTCGGGTTTCCCTTTAAAAGGGGGCGTGGCTCAATGCTGGGAATTCACGTCATTTCGCCGTTTTACACACGAGCAGATCAATGAGAGAGAGAGAGAGAGAGAGAGAGAGAGAGAGAGAGAGAGAGAGAGAGAGACGCACACACAGTGAGAGAGAGAGAAAAATAGAGAGAGACACACACACAGAGAAAAAGAGAGAGAGAGACTCTTCCAGGAAGAGATGATTAAGTCTCGCGCTGCCGCAGACACGTGAAGAGAAAACAGACGCAGACAAAAGAAGTTTTTGGCGCAGACGGAGAGAGCGGCTCCACGGCCGTGAGCAGCAGATGAAGCGGACTGCTGCTCCAGGAGAAACACCCGGAGAAACACCCGGAGAAACACCCGCAGAAAGCGGGGAAACAAAGTATCGGTGCCACAGTGACGGGGCCGAGCCGCCGCTCCAGCCGCCGCTCCAGCGCCTCTGCACCGCTGTGTTTCCACCGTGAAGGCGCAGAGGAAGAGGAAAAGTTGACGGGAGATAATAATGTCTGAATCCTCTACTGTGACCAAGGTAACGACACGAGCTACGTCTTTGTTTCTCTTCACCTCCATTCACACACATTCACTTTTTCTTTACGCTCGTCATCTGTTGCTCCTCCGCTCCTCTCCTCCTCCTCCTCCTCCTCTGCTGAGGGCAACAAGTCGTGACTGTGACGAGCTCCGCGTCTCCTTTACCGCCGCTCCACCGCGTCCCCTACACACACACGCGCGCACACACACACACACGCGTAAACACGTTCATTAATTACGCGTGCGGCAACAGAAGCGACGCGTCACTAACGGAGTCAACACACGTTTACAGATACAGCAGGGGCACAACTATAAATGCTGGGTCCCCTGTTGACCCCCCCCCCCCCCCCCAGGTATCTGCAGGGTCTTAAAATGTCTTAAATTTTCATTAAGTCTCATAACAGGTTTTAAAGGTGCCATATGTAAGTTTGTGACCAAAAACAGTTACTGCATTCAAATTCAAAATACCGATGTTTAGGTTTGGTTTTCTGACGTTACTGGTTCAACCCGTGGTTGCTCGGCAGCTGAGACTCTACTGACTGCAATGATTGGTAGACGGCGGTAGGTGGGTTGGGTTAGGGTTAGGCTAACCCAAAACATGATTTCAAAACATAAACATGATTTGCGGTCTGCAAAATATATATTTTTTAATGCAAATATTTAGTCTGTACTGTTGTTGTTGGTGAGTTCAGTTTGTTATATGAACATTATTCCTGAGTCTCTGTGACATATTAGGAGGATTTTATCATTTATTACATAATGCACCTTTAAATACAGTTTTGAAAGGTCTTAAAAATCTATTAACGTGACTTTTATTTAAAACACGCATTAACTTCAGTCTCGCTTTGAAATGTTTCTATTTTTGAGGATGTGATAACAGCAACAACACGGAACTAAAGTAGGTCACCTGTGCTGCCCGGTGACAATGTATCCAGCACCACTAGCTAGTGTGCTGTGTGCGCGCGCCGCGGTGTGTTACAGGTTAGCATAGCAGCGGGGAAAACCTAATGAAAGCCCACAGCTAAGAAGAATTGCAAGTTCAATGATTTGTAGACTGCAAATCATGTTTACGTTTTGAAATCATGTTTTGGCGCCACCTACCGCCGTCTACCAGTGACTGAGACTCTACTGACTGCAGTAGAGTCTCAGCTGCTGAGCAACCACGGGTTGAACCAGTTAGGTCAGAAAACCAAACCTAATAGACCTCTGTATTTTGAATTTGAATGTAGTAACCATTTTTGGCCACATTCTTACATATGGCACCTTTAACGTGGTAAACTTCAGGTCTGTGTTTTAGGGCACGCACACGTTTGTCTTATTCACATGGAACCATCGTTTTGAGAGCTCTGAAGTACTTCTGTGTGTACTTTGTGTATATAACCACTACAGTGATGTCACCGCTCTAAGCTAACCTTTGACTTTAGCTTTGTGCACATGCTGCATGTCTTATTTTCTGTTTATTTGCTGTATTTCTGCTGCAGCATCACAGCGAGGCCTGGTATATGACTTGTTGGTTTTAGGGGTTTGGTGTTTGCAGAAAAAGGACCAACATGGTATAACTATAGATGTTCAGTGTTTCCTAACCTGCATGTTGTAGATCCTGCTCCAACACCTGATTCACACGAGCAGCTGCTTCTTCTGCAGAGCGTCTGAAGCAGGTGTGGTGGAGCAGGACAACATCAGGGCTGGGAAACACTGCTATAGGGAATGCTTTATTTCAGTCGCTCGCGTTCACTTCCTGATCGGTTCCCACTTGAACACCCAAAGTTCGACCTCGTCGTGTGTTTTCGTTAAAGAAGTCCAAGCTCTGCTGTCACATGAACATCTTGTACATGTATATGTGGACTACAGGTGCATTAACACCAGGTGATGGTTCAGCTCACCGTGGAACAGGAAACCCTGATCTAGCTCATGTGTCCATGAGTCTGGACAATATGACTTATTATATAGATAATATGTGGATATGAAGCTGCACACAGGTTGAGTGACAGTTAGGACTCACTGAATTCATCTTTAACCATTTTAATAATCGGTTTGAGTGTTTTTTATTCAACAATTAAAACAAACTTTCAGATTTTTCAGCTTCTTAAATGTGAACATTTTGCGGTTTCTTTGCTCCACGTCACAAAGAAGTCATTGAAATTGAATCGTTTTGGTTCATGGACATGGTCATTCCCAGGTTTGGTAATTGATGATGAAAATAATGGTTAGTTTTACTGTAAATACACTCTAAAATAAAACTGTACTACTGTTTACGACCTGTATTACGTGCTTAAAACACAGTTATCTTTCAATTCAGACAATACCTGGTTTATTTCTTTGGCTGTTTTGTTATTAAATAAAGGATATTAACGTGTGTTAACGCAACATAAATAAGTCTAAGTAAATGACTTAAAAAAAAAATATATATATGTTTTTTGTTGGTTTCCATTCATCAATATATTATATTAAATGTATAATATTTAGTGTATTATACTAATTGATTCAGTATAATATGATTATTAATGCAACAGCCTTTAAAACCAGGGAAAAGTCGTCTCTTGTCACAATATAAATGCCCACATTTTGGGTTCACAACAAATAATTCCATAATTTACCAATCTGTGAAGTCACATTCTTTTTTTCCCTGTATTTTGTGGACAATAAGTCATAGAAAAATAAGCCGTCAGTGTGTATTTATTTAAGCCTTCATTACAGGTCAGACTGTGCACTTTGTGATTGTCATCAATCATTTATTAATCAGTAATCAAAGATAATGTAGGTGCAGGCCTGTAACGGGGAACACACACAAAAGGTGTTTATTCTGGATTAAAGTTGGTTCAGGTTTAAAATGTGTTTTTAAGAACACTTTCTTTGTCTGTTGGTCAGACAGAAGATGTCACTGTAGAGTTTCAGAACCTTTTAAACTGGTTAATCACTGATATCGTCCAGATTGCGAGCGTCAATATACATTTTTTTTAAATCACCAGTGGCTTGTACTGAAACACGGCTCTGTGTTTTGTTTATGAGAGAGATGTGAACTCATTACTGAGTCTGATGTCACTGCGCGACTGCAGGAAGGACAGCACTTCAGTTCACTGTGAGAAGTTTGTCCAGCGCTCAGAGGTTAATGTTACTGCACACAGACCTCATCACCTTCACCTTCATACTGTCGTCCAGTCACTTTGGCCAAAGAGGAGAGGACTTCCTTTCTCTGGATGACAGAGGTTTAAGAAACAGACTGAAAGATGAGTGCTGGGCTTCCACAGGAAAACTCCCTGTTCAGGTGGATTTCCACTGGACGCGGAACGGCCGCGGCGCGGTCGCCGTTGCAAATCGCTTCCATTCTAATCAATGAGAGCATTTCCACCAGACGCGATGCGTAGCGTCCCAGAAGCGGCTCGCCTCGCTGCAGCGCTATCGATAGGAATCGGTTCTATTTTTCCGTTGCCGCTGCTGAACCTCGTAAATTTCAACAAAGCAGATCGCACCAGACAGGAAAAGCGACACAGAATCAAAGTAAAACATTTCCGCCCCCGTTTCAAAATAAAACACAATAATCAGGTCATATAGCCTGTCACAACTTCACATCAACATTACGTCGTCACCGCTGCTGCCAGGTAAACAGTCAATTAATCAGAGCGTCTCAGAGTCATAATGTACGACGAGAGACTGATTGTTGAAGTGAAGAAACATAAAATCATTTATGACACCAGATCAACAGTTCTTCCACGTGGGAGAATGAAAAGAAGCTGTTGTTGTTGTTTCCTTTATACACACAGTCTATCGCTGGATCTCGCGAACTCGCGTCCGATCGAGATTATCGCGCGATCTTCCGTGAATACCGCCGGCTCCCAAGGCTCCGCGCCGCTGCCGTAACGCGCCCGGTGGGGATTGACGCCGGGGAGAGGAAGAAGCAGAACCGCGCCGCTGCCGTTCAGCGTCCAGTGGAAATCCAGGGTCAGAGTAAGCGAACAGTGACGACGGTCTAACTGAAGAAGCTGAGATGACTTCATTTTCTTCACTTGCGGTGGAAAAAAATAAAAAATGCAAAGTGTAAAACCTCGATGCCGTGTTGTACAACAGCAGAGACGCACTGTCCCCATGTGCAGAGCATCGTTCCAATCGACGCATGAATAATTTAGGCCGACTCTGCAGCGTGTCTGTATTAAAAAATGCTCATTTACTGTAAATGTTCAGAGACGACGTGTGAAGACCTCGGGTTCTGTTTGACCAACAGTCATCAACAAACCACATCAGACACAGAGACATGGGTGAGATGATCATACATCACAAGCTGGAACTAGTGACTCTTTTTTTACCTGATAATTGAGTTAAATGACTGGAGATTGATTTAAAAAGCTTCAGTACAAAAGCAGGTGACGTATTAACACTAATTTACATGATTGTTTCTAGGGGGAAAAAATAGATTCACATAGAAATACTCTTATACGAGACCAACAAAAGAGCAAATATTGACATTTAAGAAGCTGAAAACAGACAAATTATTATTAAAAATGAAATGGATTAATTACTGCAGCCTAAATAGACTTTGTGTAGAGTTTCCCGTCATTTTAAAGAAATACTGATTCTTTCAAACAACAATTAAGAGATTGGTCAAATAAAATAATTGATTCATTAATTAAAACATATAATATATTTCTTTTACTCATAATGGTCAGTGAAGAACAGTGAAGGGCTTTTATTTTCTTTGAAGGAAGTCAATTTTTTTTCAATCCCAACTTCCTCAACCAACTATATTTGTTTGTGTGAAGTAGCCGTTTAAAGGTTTATGCTGCACAGACACTGCCCAATAATAGTGATAATGGTGTTATTACGTTTATTGATCGGTTTACTCACCAAAAACATACGATCATATGTTTAAGAGCATTGTGGTTTTTTTTTTTCTATGGCCGATGCCAAATTTTAGAAATCAGGGCAACCAATGTTTTGGCGGATTTAGTTTTTTTCTTCCATAAAATACATAATTTATGATAAATAATACAAAAAATGAACACTAATGTTAACTAAATGTGATACAGGTCATCAAAGAACTAACAAAATAACATTTTTTAGAATAAAAATCTATAATTTTTGAGTCTTCGGAGTACTTAGAATATGTTATATAATTAATTAAATAGTTTAATATATGAATTGAATAGTTCCAACTTTTAAATGTGATTATTTCGATCAAATACGTCGTGGTTTTCTGACCCAGTTGAAGATACTGAGGTCGTGTAGGACTTTACTGCCCTGCATAGCAGCACATGTGCTAAAGCATGTGTGGCATTTGGTGCATTGGTGCTGTGGAGACTGTGTTTCCACGGCGTGTCAGGCGTGAGCGCGGAGGAGGCCGGGTGATGCTGCGGGTGCACGGCGAGGTGAGGCGAGGCGAGGCGGCGCGGGGCTGTTTGGGTTCAGGGCCGGTGTTTCGCCGTTGAAAGCTTTGTGAGCCGTGCTTTGTGTCTCTGTGTCTATTCATAGCAGGAGAGGAGCTCTTTCAGTCCTTCCGCGAACCCGCTGCCAAACTCCACTTCCTCCCCCGTCCATGCTCCCGCCGCGAGGCCAGCCAGCCGAATGGAGGACGAGCCTGCCAGGCTGCCTGCACACCTGCGTGAGTCACACACACACACACACACACACACACACTAACACACACAGACACACTAACACAGAGAAGAGCAGTGACTCCTACAGACATTGATTCCTTGGTCATTTCGACAGCGCAGATTGATTTTTCTGTCTGTCTTTTTAGTAGCTTGCACTGTAAATGTTTGAGTGATCTGGGAAATCAGATTTTTATCTGCTCTCATCGTCCCATAAACCACCTGTCAATTAAGTCGTATGGGCGGGGTTACGTCCGTGATGGCGGTGTATGACAGCTGGACGCTCACTTTGCCCAAAAATCAGGTTTAAACGTTTACAAACTGGACGTGCTGTTCCTACAAAGATATTCAGATTCTCTGTGGCGTTTGTTATCACGTGAGGTTACCTCACTCCAGTGGAGCTAACGGCCAAACAGGTGAGAACTTCAGGAAATACTTCAACACGCTGCTCTGCAGATGCTCTGGTGTTGTGATGGTCTGTTCAGAAGTGATTAGCTTGTTTGTTTTCACAGCAAAACACAAAACTCTACATCTGTGTGGTCCAAGAAGTAATTTAAGGGAATATTCACACCAGCCTTTCTTAATCCAACCCTAGTTAATTTACTCAGTTTGTTTGGGTCAGGTGATGAAGACACCAAAGAAGAGAACTGTGGTCCACCTAAAAACATCGGTCTCTGTTCACGTCAAGTGAACCAAATGCAGGAAGCAGACTACAACGCAGGGCATTGTGGGAAAATGCAACCAAAACGATAGCTGAGCCCAAGACCGACAGGATTTGAAGCAGCTCCATGTTTTGCTCTATTGTGGCGGAAACAGAAGTAGCAGAAGACGTTTGTCTTGTCTTCTCCTTGAGTAATTCTTGATGCAGCGCCGCCTCAGGCGAGGAGGGGAATTTTATTAGTTATTCAAAAGGTTTGTTTCACTAAAGTGCAGTGTGAAAGCAGTCTGACCGGCTGGATGTTGCAAGGCCCCAGTTGAACCGCGTCTAGCAGACTGTTAGGTGTGAAAATGAGCTAAAATGCATCCAAGACCATGCTGTGCTCAGAGCGCCCCCTGCTGGTCCATGCACTAATTACTTCAGACAGTCTGATGAGCTTCTCGGTTGTATATTGTGAACTCGCATGTGTTTGTGCCAGAATATCCGAATTTTGGACACACACACACACCATCATCACTGCATGGCTCAGCGATGATGCCACAGGTGTTGAAGCAGATCCAGGGTCAGACACCTAACCCTACGTAACACCTCCACTGGACCAGAACTGACCGACTGCACAGGAATAACCAGCAGTTAGTTACACAGCAGTCAGGGACAGTGATATGCAGCCGAGAACACACAAGTGCTGGAGATGATAAAAATAAAAAGTGAGGATTAAGTCAAGAGTCTAATGCAAATAAAGTCAAGTTTGGTCTCAGATGTTTCTCAATGTCTTAAATAAGTCGGATCTTGAGGAGCAGTGGTTAGCACCATAATAATAAACTCGGTAGGTAAGATAAAGAATGAGGATGACCAACAGACTTAAAGGTCGCTGAAGCCGATACTGCAGCCATACCCTGTGCTGTACTGAACCTCTAGTGTTGTCCAGCAGTTGTAAAAGTGTCCACAGAATAATTCCGTACAATCAGATCAGCGTTAATAGAGTAAAAAAAGAGAAGGAAGCTAATGTGAAACTGCTATAAACAGCAGAAAGGACGAGATCAGACGAGCAGTCGGCCACAGATTCACTGCAGTTTCTCATGTGACCCTTGAACAAATCATTTGAAGTCATGTTTTTGTTCAGAACTATCGATCGTCCGTTCATCGTCTGCACTGAGTCAGTAGTTGTCGCCAAGGGAAACCAACAGCATCACAAATGAACCTCGACCCTATCTGTGAAATAAGAGAGTCTCTAAATGAGTTGGTGAAGAATGACATGTTTTGATGAAGTGTCCAAAATGAAGGCACGTGTCGCCTCTTTGGTTTGGTTGCATTGGTTCACTGTTGTTGTTGTTTAGCCAATCACAAAGCAGGTGGGGCTGGAGCCGTGCCAAGAGATAGGCTCCATGTTCAAAGAGTAAAAACCTGAGCTGCTTCGTTCTGTGTGTCTGTCAATATTTAACCAGATTTTCTTTTTTCGGGCTTTTGTTTTTTCTGGCGAGTGTCAAGTTCAGGGCTGGTGTTTGTAGTGGGAGTGTGAGTCTGCAGAGGCTGAGGCTGAGGCTGAGGCTGAGGCTGGATGAGTCGCACAGGAAACTCCCTCGGCCCACTTCCCCTTTTGCATTGTTGCAGAAAAAGGAAGAACGTTGAGCAGGTCCGCTTTGAGTTTCCTGTCGAGTGTAAACCGATGGGTCAGCTCACATCCGCAGACATGTGGAAGTCCTGCTTTGTCTCAGTCACATTTCAAACACAAGTCGTGGCTCTCACACATGTGCAGGTCAGGAGGGAGAAATGGCCTTTTCCCCCTAATTCACTGTTTAGTTTACAGACAGACAGACAGCGGCATGTCTTTGTCACTGCAGTCACACAGTCCTAAACACCTCTGTGCTTTCTCCTGCTGCTGCCTATCTAAACACACAAACCGTCCACTAACCCCCACACACTCAGAGGGAGGTTTGTCCTGAGGAGGGAGGGGGGGGGGAGAGAAAAGGGAGGTGGAGGAGGAGGAATGAGGGGGGGAAGGGGGGAAGGGGGGAGACAGAAAGAAAAAGAATGAGGGAGGAAATTGCAGTGTGGGCAGAAATCCGCCTTCTCCATTTCCTGAGGAGGAAGTGGATTAGATCGGGGAGAGTTGCAGCCTTCTCCTCACACTAAAGAATGCTGCCATACTCGACTTTAACCCTTTTAAACACACTGCACACATCAGTTTTCTACTACTTTGTTCACTTTGTGAATATTTCCTGGTTTCTTTGCTCCAAATAACAAAGAAATCATTCACCATCTAGAGTCCCTGCTCTAAAATGACATGCCCAAACTAAATAGAGTAAATCTCAAGCTCTATGTGGATTATCTTGGTATCAAACTACAGATAACACTTGTGAGATTCCACCAGAGGTGTAAGTTTCACTGTAGATGCCACTGTGTCAGAGTAAATGTACATGGAACACAGCATAACTGAAGGATTTTTTTCTCTCGCCTAAAAAAATATTGCATTTTTAAGCAAATATCACCTTTAAAATATGCAGTAGGAGCTTAAAAACACATGGAGGTCATGTAACAACATGTGGACATGAGCTGTGCTGAAGTGAAGCAGAGTAAAATTACAGAGGTTTTAGTAAAGAGATGTCTTGGCGTTCTCTGTGTTGGCACAGTTTGTGCCATTTGAGATTTCTTAGGTACCAGGTTTAGGTTTCTTAGGTGCGTTTTCAGTTCTGAGGTGGAAGCTCACTTTGTAATACTAATACTTGTTGTCTTACATAACCATGGTGTAAAGTTTTACACAGTAAATAAACATCTGTGTCCATGACAACCTCAGCAATTTGACGAAACAACTCAAAATACTTGTTGAATCACATCCTTGTTTGTTGCAGTCTCTCCACCAGATTTCACTAATTCTTACATACTGGACCTTTAAAGGTACAGTGGTTAGCAGGGTCTTCATGCTAACCTTGCAGCACAATGTAAATAGAGTGATTTATTTGGGGGGGGAATGAAATTTGCATCGTAAAGTGATGTTTAAATCACAACTAATACAGATGCAGCATCTAATTTGCAGGATTGAAAATGCGAGGGCAGGAAATAAACCTGGGGATGAATGGGTCTCGGTACAGAAATGCACCTATCAGCACCTCTAAAGGTCATTGATCTTGTTTATTTTAGCCACTTCCTGGAATCTTGTTGGTTGCCTGGTTACGTCATGCTGACAACAAGACTCCAGGAAGATGTTGGGCTCATCCAACCACATAAAGACAACATATCCTTCTGGGTTTCATGCAAAAAAAACAAACCAGTTTGAGGATTTCTAATGTAAAAAAGTAGCTAAATGATCCGTCTTCTGGCTGTAGCATTGTACAACATGCATGATGTCGGTCATTTTAGACACCTGATGGTCAAAAAGGACCGTTTTTGTCTTTTTAAAAACTGAGAAGAAGGAAAGTGAACAGATGAGTGGAGGAGAAAGATGAAAACAAGGGCTGTAACTAACGGTTATTTTAATAATTGATTAATCGCTCCATTAATCGAGTACTTGTTTGGTCACAAAAGTCTAGATTGTGATGATCTCAATAGTCTCGTTTTGTTCCACGAACCAAAGTGATTCCATTTGACTAATATCTTTGTTATATGGAGCAAAGAAACCATCAAACACTGAAAACTTGGAGAACTCGCAAATTTATGATGAGAATAGTTGACGAGTTAGTCGGACATCAAGTAACATCATCTACTAATTGTTCAAAAAACACAAAAAAAGTAGCATTTGGAGACGATGAGTTCTTAACGTTCTGTTAAGCCAATGTGTACTCCTGCGTAAAGTGCTCTACGTAGGTAACGCAGACCCCTCTACGTCGTCTCCGGCTGCACGAAATATTTCTTAAGTGTCCGTCACTCCGTCAAAGGACAACGGAGATGGCGAGGGCTGTGATTGGTCCTCAGAACAGGCTGAGATAACGCTACTCTGTGCCGTCCACAGAGGCGGAGCTGATCACCGCCGACAACGTCGCAGCACATGTTTAGACTCTAAATGGCTAATTTCTTGCCTCAAATGATCTTAAAACTGCGTTCAGTGACACAGAAAAGTGAGAAACGACCACTGTTTCAACAACAACAGTCTTTCTCTCTCACTGTAGCCAAAAGCACAACAACCTTGCATAGCGACCCCTACTGATCGGGCGGGAAATTGCAGCGCGTATCCGTCACCACGACAGAGAAGTACAAAGGCTGGGTCTCCGTGGTTACGCAGTCGGAGAAGTATAATGTGGCCTTTAGGGTTCTTTTGTGAACTCTGGACTCAGATGTGAAGTGAAGAGCTGCGTTTGTCTTTGGGTTTGAATTCACTGGCGTTGAGACGCAGCCAAAATAGTCCAAACATGACGCAACAATGAGGCATCAGTCGGTGAGAAAAGAGTCCAAAAACAGAAGGTGTTTTACAATGAATGTGAGTGAATAACACAAAAAGTGTGGATTCAGGAGGAGATTTGAAAAATAAATAAATCTATGTCCATGGAAACAAGAGTGGTTGGTTTGTTCTGTGCATGTGCACAGTGTGTGTGTGTGTGTGTGTGTGTGTGCGCTCACAGCTGGGTTTGCGGTGTGTGTGCATGCTTGTGTGAGTGGGTGGGTGAATCTTGTGTCTTTGTATAAGACTTGCCAGAGGTAGTGTAGGTGTATACTGTATGAGCATATGACTAAATATGTGTGTGTGTTACCATGCACAACAGCTGTGTGTGTGTGTGTGTGTGTGTATGTGTACAGTACTGTGTGTTTCTGTAAATGACAGCAAACTCCCACAAGGTTCTTCTAAACTCTCTCTGCCTTTGTGGTGTATTATGTCCTCCATTTTAGTGTGTGTGTGTGTGTGTGTGTGTGTGTGTGTGTGTGTGTGTGTGTGTGTGTGTGTGTGTGTGTGTGTGTGTGTGTGTGTGTGTGTGTGTGTGTGTGTGTGTGTGTGTGTGTGTGTGTGTGTGTGTGTGTGTGTGTGTGTGTGTGTGTGTGTGTGTGTGTATGGTCTTTTTGAGGGGAAATTTCCTGCCCCTGGAAGCAGCTCTTGTCCTCAGGAATTTCCTGAGTGGGCAGACAGAGCTTCCTGAATAAATGTTGTTGTTGTTGTGTGTGCGTGCGTGCGTGTGTGTGTCTGTGCGTGTGTGTGCATGTGTGTGTTTTAACTGGATCTCTTTTCTCCTCTGAAAGGGAAACTGTTGTCACATCATGGCAGCGATGGGGTTCAGCACATCGCCCTTCTCTCTCTTCCTGTTCACGACACACTTTGCTGTAGCCGCAATGTCACACTCGACACACACACACACACACACACACACACACACACACACACACACACACACACACACACACACACACACACACACACCGCGACACAACAAACGCACACGTTTGACTTCATCGCGTCATGATGCGTCCGTTTCAGGCTTCGCTCGCAGAAGTCACCAAAGCACATGTAATCTAAAGAAATATTCAGACAAAGCAATCTTCTTTCCTGCTTCACAGGAATATGAGTGACATGCTGGGAATAATGAAAAGAAGAAGTGATGTTTCCTGACGCTCAGTATAGAGTCCACTAGAGATCAAATGTGATCGTCTTGTCTTTACTCTACTCTGCTGCCAATGTCTGCAGAGGAGAGTTTCATCTAGAGCCGAAACAATTAATCGATGAATCGATTATTAATCGATTACTAAATTAATCTGCAACTATTTTGATAATCAATAATCAGTTTGAAGCTTTTTTTCATGATTAAAACAAGATTTCTGATTGTTTTAGCTTCTTAAATGTGAATATTTTCTTGGTTTCTTTGCTCCACATAAACAAAGAAATCATTAAAACTGAATCATTTTGGTTTGTGGACAAAACAAAGACTTTAGAGAAAATCATCATTTCCAGGTTTGACAAACACTGATCGACGTTTTTTAACATTTTATGACATTTTATGAACCAACCGATTCATCGATTAATCGAGAAAATAACTGACAGATTAATCGATTACGAAAATAATCATTAGTTGCAGCTCTAGTTTTATCACATACGCAAAGGAAAAATCATCTTAATCTTGTCGCTGTGTAACCACAAGCCTTCAGCTGGCTCTTTCGTAGAGTTGTAGTGATTTATTTAAACTTAAAGCTGCAGGGTGGAACTTTTAAATAAGATAAAACGTCTATTAGCTCCACACCGCTCTTTTAGATCTCGTGTCACCGGGCGACATTCCCACATGATTGACGTCTTTTTAGGCAACAGCAACACTGCGCAAGCTAGAAAAGCATATAAAACTAATATTTTGACCTAATCATTTTGGAGGGAAAACGCTGTGGACAGACAGACAGCGAGTCTTGTAATCGTGATAGCATTACGGACATTTCCTGAATGTCATCCAAATCCATCAGTGACTTTTCGAGTTACGTTGCTAACTAACAAACAAACAAACTCTGGGCGAAAACATGAATAATAACAATAAAATAATAATAACAATAAAGCGTCTGCCTATAAACCCAAACCCCCAGTCAGGTCTGATAGTATTGCTTGACAGAACCCATTTCCAGATTCAGCATTTGACTAATGTTACATAGTTTCTGTTCACAGACACCAGAAACTCTCATTAGACGACGTCGTGCAGCTGGACGCATATTTGTTGTTGTTGACAGAGAATTCTGGGAAATGCAATGTGCAAACATGAGGAAGTTGATAACTTAATACGTTTCACTTCGCTTTTTTGCAAGTCGACAATCTGTGATAATACAAATGAGTCGTGTGGGACAGTTGCATGAAGTGCTACATTTAATTAAATTAAGTGTAGCACTGGGTTATTGTGTGTGTGTGTTTGAACAAGCAGGGCCTTTTGATAGAGTTATCAAGTTTCTTTGAAACTGCCGCGTTCACAGAAGAAAAAAAAAACCTGGCCCCAGAACAAAAGGTAAAAGTGTCAGTTAAATGCACGGATTCAGGAACTAAAGCTACAAGAGCCAACTCGCTGCTCCGCTCAACAACAAGCCATCAAAAACAGGTCGTGCTGCTTCCTGGCCGTAAAAAGTTCAGAGTGAGTGATCTGTTGAGTGTTTGTTTTGACTGGATGAAGTCCAGTTTTGGTGGACGGGGACAGGTACACACATGCTGCAGGAGGAAGCATGTGTGTGTGTGTGTGTGTGTGTAGTAGGTGGATTTTCCCCCACCACACCCACCTGACAGGGAATCGATGTGCAGTGAGATACACAGTGATATATTGTGTGTGTGTGTTGCGACACGGGTTGCTCTCATACCCGGCCCCTCCTTCTCCTTCTCCTTCTCCTTCCCCTCCTTCCTCTTTCCTTCCTTCCTTCCTCCCCCCCTTCTGTCTGCAGGAAGAAAGAAAACAACCTTTTCTCTGTTGAGATAACAACACTAATATCCGCCAACTTCTGCTTTGAGAGAAAAGGCAAACATTGACTAAATAAATGACCGAGCAAAGTCCCAGCTTTGACTGTTTGGTTTGTTCAGTTCTATCGTCGGCTGATCTTGGACATTCTTTCTGTCTTGTTGTTCAAACTCAGACTTTCAGATCCTGGTATGAATCAGAATATACGTAACAGGTATATCGTTTTGTTCCAGCAGAGAGGAAAGTAAAAAAAGATGACGCAGCGGAAAAACTGAACAAATTGAATCAACCATGGTTTCCACGAGCGATGACGAGAGATCTACTCTACTATATTTAAACATTTCAACGACTGATTTATTCACTGATACATATATATATATATGAAACTAATATTTCACTGTTTACAGAGAGGCCCAGCATGCAACATTCTCCCTCAGGAAATAAAGACAGTATTAGCTGTTTAAACACAGTCTCTGTCACACACTCTGTCATAGACCCTTCATATAAATGTGCTGCGTTCAAATCAAGTTTAGTTTAGTTTAGTTTTGGTTCATTCAACAAATGATTTAGTAGTTTTTATTTTGAGGAATTGACTCGTTTCAGTTTAGTTTTTATTTAGTCTGAGTCTTAGTTTTTCAGGGAGAGCCTCGACTTGTAGACGCTGAAAAGGATGAAAGAATGTGTGATGATCAAATCCTTCATTCTTTAACCTTTAACACATGCAGGTAAATCAAAAGTAAAACCTCAAATGGTCTGTATTCCAGAATGAAGTTTTGGAAAAACTATGATGTTAGTTTTGCTTTGTTCATTGTAGTTTTTATTTCATTTTCGTTTTGTTTAAATTGTCGTTTTGGTTTGGTCATGACTGAGTCATCTTTTTTCACACTTTGCCGACTAATAGGACCTCCAGAGTCTCTAATATAAGGATTAAAATGGTTAAAAAGTTGATTTTGCATCATATGTCTCCTTTTAATTTAGAGGCTAGCATACCTACCGCGCTGCTAATTTTGTTATTGTCGTGCAAAGAACCCTGGGATAAGTCGGCAAAAGAACGATCAGTTGGATCACGGAATTCTGCCCGTTATAAAAACTATGGAGCTTTTATTTTGTGTTATTAGTGGAAGCCTTTTTGTCAGCCCAGTTTTCATCAGACATTTTGTGTTGGGTTAGAGAAACATAAGCAGCAGCGAGACAGACGGTGAGATCTTAAACCTCCTCATCAGGTCGGACCTTATTAACTTGTCTGGCTGAGAGGGGAAGTTGTGGACTTCTGTACCGCAACAAGGAAATCAGATACGAGTGATCTCATCCTCCTCTTCCCTTCATTCATCCCAAGCACTTA
This sequence comes from Microchirus variegatus, assembly GCF_963457635.1. Taxonomy (NCBI): domain Eukaryota; kingdom Metazoa; phylum Chordata; class Actinopteri; order Pleuronectiformes; family Soleidae; genus Microchirus; species Microchirus variegatus. The sequence goes on along the minus strand of NC_139817.1, from coordinate 25,434,877 downwards.
TGAGTTGCCGTGGTAACTTGGTGCGCTGTTAGTGAGTGTGAGCGGAGGCCTGAGAAACCACAGAGTGAAAATGATGTGTCATCAGAGAGGATTAGGAGCCCACGGTTTGGTAAAGGGCTCGGGATCCTGCTGCTGCTGCTGCTGTCACACTGCAGGCTTTTATTCAACGCAAACACACACACACACACACACACACACACACACACACACATTCTCCAAACACACACACACACACCGCTATGCCACGAACCTGAGATGCAACCAACAAAGGCAGAGACTAATGACAATGAACAGTGAAATTGATTTTCGTCCTGTAACCTGCAGCAAACAGATTCACTGACGTAAAACAACCAGATAGGAATAATCTATCAGCTGGAGGAAGTGTGTGAATGTGTTATTCCAATGCTGTCAATTTTCTGTTTACCTGAAGTTGAGTGAAGCATGTTGTTGTGGCTACACAACAAAAGGTTTGTCCCGGCTGGACATGAATTATGAGATAATTAAGCTCGTAGAACTTGAGCGTGATTCTGGTTTTAGTCCTGAAAATAGGCAACAGACGACTAGGAACAACAGAAACTAAGACAGTAGAGCAGCAACTAATGATTATTTTCGTAATCGATTAATCTGTCGATTATTTTCTCGATTAATCGTTTGGTTCATAAAATGTTAAAAAACGTTGTCAAAGCTGGAAATGATGATGGTCTAGAAAGTCTAAATATTCACATTTAAGAAGCTAAAACAATCAGAAATCTGGTTTTAATCATGAAAAAAGCTTCAAACTGATTCATTGATTATCAAAACAGTTGGCGATTAATTTAGTCATCAATTAATAATCGATTCATCTCTATAAGACAGTATTATTTCCTTTGAAATACATGTGAAAAAATGGGGTTGTTTTATATTAAGGGTCTAGACTTTTACATTATCTGTAAATTCGCAAACAATAGGTGGCGCCAAATACCCAAGTGCCATCATGCTAAGCAGCTAATCTGTTAATCTGTGACCGCTGCATGATGGAGAGTTACCAATCTTGAACTGAGCAGCTCAAAAGATGAGCAAGTTAACGAGTATGTGAAGAGAAATTACAATGAGAGAAATTACAATGAGAGAAATTACAATGCCAACTTTAAGCCAATGGTGATTAGTCTCCATGTTCAACACTCATCAATGGTGTAGAACCTGAAACTAGAGCTGAAACGATTAATCGATGAATCGATTATCAATCGATTACCAAATTAATCGCCAACTATTTTGATAATCGATAATCGGTTTGAAGCTTTTTTCATGATCGTCCTGATCGTTTTAGCTTCTTGAATGTGAATATTTTCTTGGTTTCTTTGCTCCACATAAACAAAGAAATCATTAAAACTGAATCATTTTGGTTTGTGGACAAAACAAGACATTCAAGAACATCATGATTTCCAGCTTTGACAAACACTGATCAACGATTTTTTTTTACATTTTATGGACCAAACGATTCATCGAGAAAATAACCGACAGATTCATCGATTAGGAAAATAATGGTTAGTTGCAGCTTTACTCAGGAGGATAATTCAAATGCTAAGCTACACCCTCTACTGGACCATACATCTTCTACCGCTTTACCCTCCACATGAGGTGGTGCTTTGCTAATCTCAGCTGACCTGGGGCTAAAGGCGAAGCTTCACCCTGCACAGATCACCAGTCCATCACAGGGTCATATAAAGACAAACAACCATCCAACCTAGATTGTCCAATTGACCTGATCCTGCATTGACTGCATGTTTTAGGACTGTGGGAGGAAACGGGAGAACCTGGAGAAAACCCACGCACACACGGCAGAACATCTGCTGTACTTCTAGACTGTATATTTTGAACTTGAACAAGATTGTGGATAAATTAACGTGACAGCAGGAGAATTCTTCCATTCAAAATAATCCCATAGAGACACATGGAGTGAATATATTCCCACACTGTGTCAACATCATCCAAAGAGCGACTGTGTATCAGTTTCCTCCATGTTTGCTTTTCCTTCCCTTTCGTGCCACTGTTTATTTCCTCTTGTTCCTGACATTTTATCTGGACTTTTCTCTCTTTCTCTCTTTCTCTCACACTCTGCTCTCATCACTCTTTCCTTCTCTGTTTCCACTCTTCCTTTCCTCCCGTCTCTCTCGCCGCTTGTCTGTTAATAAACCTTTGCCGCGTCACCCTCTCTGACCTTAGTGCAGGAAGTTTCCTGTTGCTGAAATGAAGCCCACGCTGGATTGCTTCCTGCCAAAGTGCGTTGTGGGACACGTTTGTTTGGGCCCCCTTCTTCCTCCTCCTCCTCCTCCTCCTCCTCCTCCTCCTCCTCTGGGCTCTGTGCAGATGGCTGAGGCCGGCAGACCGGAACCTCTGAGGGCTTTTGGCAGAGCAGCGTTGCTCTCCGGCCCTGGAGAGAGCATACCGCAGCCGTGACCTCGTGACCCCGGCCTCACTGCTCTCACAAGTCTGCCACCAAAGACAAACATGCAGCTGATGCGTACAGTGCAGATGGCAGATTGACTCAATATCGTTTCCCACTGCATTCTGGATCTTTTCCAGTGACGTTCATCAGTTAGATTTGAACATGAAGTCATTTATATTTGTAGCAATATTTACCTATTTTACCGAAGCAAATTTCCAAAAATTAGTAAAACTATCGGGCCCACGATTGGTGTAGGGTTAGCACTCTAGTCTTTGCAGCAAGAAGACCCGGGTTCCTGGGTTCCAGTGTTTGCATGTTCTCCCCGTGTGTGCGTGGGTTTTCTCCGGGTTCTCCGTCTTCCTCCCACAGTCCAAAAACATGCGATATGGGGATTAGGTGAATTGGTCACTCTGAATTGACCGTAGGTGTGAGAGTGATGGACTGGCCAACTGTCCAGTGTGAACCCCGCCTATCGCCCCACAACCCTCTGGTGGGTCCATAATCCATTCAGGAAGTAAATATGAAGACACACAGGGCCTTATCTACCCCCATTAGTTCCTGTGGTTGTGAAACACCTGTATCCCCCCCCCTCCTTCCCCTGACACTTTATCAGAATGTCTGTTGACAAGCTGTTGGTTTGACGAGCTGGAAGCTGCGCTTCAGATAACCCAGGCTTTCCCGAGGCTTATCGCTGGAGCTTGTGCCACTGGCTGAATAAAAATAAAGGCCACATTATACTTCTCCGACTGCGTATGCGTTATCCGTCTGCGTCACCACGGAGACGCCTCGAGCATTTATACTTCTGCGTCGTGGTGACGGACACTCGCTGCAATTTCCCGCCCGATCAGTAGGGGTCGCTGCGCAAGGTTGTTGTGCTTCTGGCTACAGTGAGCAATGGCGCCCGAGAAAGAAAGAGAGAGAAAGACTGTTGTTGTTGAAACAGTGGCCGTTTCTCACTTTTCTGTGTGACGGAACGCAGTTTTAAGATAACTTGAGGCGAGAAATTGGCCATTTAGAGTCTAAACATGTGCTGTGTGTATATAGATATGACGTATTTATAGTTTGGCAGCGGCGTTATCGGCGGGGATCAGCTCCACCTCTGTCAGGACGCCCGGAGCGCACTGAGAGCCGGCACAGAGCAGCTTAGCTCGGCCTGTCCTGAGGACCAATCGCAGCTCTTGCCGTCTCCGTAGTCCCTTGACGGAGTGACGGACACTTAAAAAATATTCCGTGCACCCGGAGACGACGCAGAGGCTCTTCGACAGGTTCTGCGTCGACGCAGAGGACTCTGCGTAGCTACGCAGAGCACTTTACGCAGGAGTATAAATTGGGCTTAAGACTGGTAGGAAAAGGGAAGAAATGGGAAGCTGACAATCTAGACAGGGTTTCATTTTATATTGATTGTTCTCTGTGAAAACTTCCTCTGTTTGACGGTTGAGGGGGTGAAAGTGAGCACTAGGTTCCTATTACTTGTGTGACAGTGACATTGGCGGCCACAGATAACAGCTGTCCGACTCCCAGGGGAAGTGTTTGAGTCTGGCCGATAAGTGAGATGTAAGCGCTGAGTCTCTGCGATGGTGTCATGGATGTTGGGATCACAGCTTTAGTCTGTTGAAGATCTGTCTTTCTGACCGTTTGTGTGAGAAAAGGAGACAGAAAAAGAGAGTGGGCGAGTCTGACTCATACTGCAAATCAGTGGCTATGTGATATGATGATGATGATGATGATGATGATGATGATGATGATGAGGCGGCAGCAGTGTCCGTGTTCACAGAGCTAAATAATGGTTTGACTCATTTTGTTGTGTGCAATGCTATAAAAGTACAAATAAGCCATAAGCCCATTTTCCACCAACATTTCCAGGAACTTTTGTTACCAGGAACTTGTTTACCTGCGTAAAAGAATTCCAGGTAATCTGTGTGGTTTGCGTTTCCTCAAAGTTCTTGAGTTTGTGTAAACCGAGCTTCAAAATGGTTTTAACCGATGTGCTTTCACGCGTCTCCAAAAAGTCTCTAATTACGCCGGGAAAAAAGTTGCAAGCTGCTTTTTTGAAAGACTCTCTCGACGGGTCTGAATACTCGCTAAATATAGCGACAAATTAGCAACACTGAAGCTGCACCAATCAGCGTTCTTCTCTAGAGTTCCTGGTCATCTGAAAAGTCCCTAGTGGTGTGTATGTGTAAGTTTGGGGCTGATGGAATGTTTTACCCCGGGTCGTTTTGGTGGAAATTGCGGGTAAATGAGAAAAGTGGTGGAAAAGAGGCTATTGAAGCTTTGATGTGGCCAGTTGGCAAAGCTTAAGGAAGCTAACAATCAATTACTAGCGTTGTTGTGCACACTCTACGCTCTCTGCTGTGGACGTGAGATTCAGTGCAGAACAACGAGTGAGTAATGTTAAGCAGGAGAGAGCCCTAACCCAAAGAAAATGACAAAACTTGACCAAGATCGTAAGGACAATCACTTCTTAAGCTGCGTCAGCACATTCTGTCCTTGAACTTGAGGAATTGGTCCTGGAAAGTCCTTGAAAAGAATTTGATGTCGACCAACTGCACGAACACATTAGCTCAGGCTGTATTCAGTTGCTGCTCAGTTCAAACTAGCTCTACGTGTAATATTGCTTTCTAAATCGGTGAATTAGTTTGTGTCCAAACTGAATAATTATATCATTGTCATGAATTTGTTTTTGGCATCTCAGCTGCAACGTCAATCTGTGCCTCAATTACACAAAAGATAAAGAGAAAGTAAATGAATGAAACTGAAAATCTCGTGGAGTTTGTCACTATGGTCAGATCATGCAAAAGGAAATGAACGTTTATCTTGTATTTTTCGTTGGGGAATTGTTACCTTTAGCAAGATTCTATTAAAATGTTTCGATGCTGCAGAACTTTTGTTCTTTTCTTGCAATGTTGACACTAAATGGTAAAAAGTCTGTATTTTCCCCTCCGTCCTCATACATTTACACACTGTCTCCTCTAATGTGTTCAGATCAGATGTGTCTTCTCTTATATCCCCCCCCCCCTCACTCCTCTGTCATCCTTGTGATTTATTCTGTATTCTCCCCGTTAACCTATCATCTTCTAATCATTTATTCTCACCTCCTCTCCCTTTCAGAGTCTGCCTCCTCTCCTCCTCCATCTCCTCCACCGTTGCCATAATCACACCCTTCTTTTGGCTTTTATCCTCACTTCCTCAATATCCTTTTTACTGCCTCCTTCCTTCCTCCCTCCCTCCCCTTCCCCTCCCCCCTTCCTGTCTTCCCCTCTCTCTTCCTTCCTCTCCCCATCCCCCCCTGACATACTGTTTTTTCTTTCCCACTCACTGAGCTCATCTTTCTCCTCCTGCTGTTTTTCTTCTTCTTTCGATATGTTGCATATTCATCAAACTGTGGTCTCACCTTCTTTCATCCTCTTCTTCCAAATCTGCAGGTTTGCAGCCAGTGTTCTGGAGCAGGGAGGACGTGGCCCAGTGGCTGCGATGGTCCGAGAAGGAGTTTGCCCTGAGGCCGATCACCAGCGGCTCATTCCAGATGAACGGCAAAGCTCTGCTGCTGCTCACCAAGGAGGACTTCCGCTACAGATCCCCCCACTCTGGTACTCCTTTACCCATCCTCACTCACTTCTTGGCTGGGGAACAGATATGATACGAGTTCAAAGTTGTGCAAATGAATCACTTTCACTGATTGATCCAATGACATTTCTCATCAAACATTTACCAAGTAGGAAGGAAGAGCAGTTCTAAATCATGACTTATTGTTAGAAAATCATTCAGTCTGGTTATACCTCAACCAATTTTTCTCAGGGGGAAAAAAAGTAATACCTGCTGTTGCAAATGCATCCAAGCATGATAAATGAACATGTCGAAATTACGAAAAAAGTCTTCAAGGCATTGAATTCATTCATTAAAAAATGAGGCCTTAATTGGTATTAAAATGTCAGATTTTTTCTAACATCGTTATTGAAAATCTCAAAATAATTGTTAACATTTAAAAAAAATAAAAATATATATATGTATTTTGTTGAATTATTGAATGCCTTTCATACAGAAAATAAAACAGCTGCGTGTTAGCTAGCTTAGCTAATGACGTTATCCCGTACGGCCACTGTGGTACGTTCTCATGTATATACCAGGGTATGAAGTCGGAGTTAAATTCCCAATTTCATCATACGAGTGCCTGAAGAGGACGATGATGAGGGAGTAAAATGATACTGGGACTTAGAAAAGCACTCGGAGAGCGCAGACCTCCGCCAAGGCAGCGCAACCCCACACAAAATAGTGATAAATATAGTGATATCGTCTACAGATCACGCCCAAAATTGAATCGCTTGTTCCTGTTCCCATTGCAGACATTAACTGAACATTTTAGTATTTCAGTATATAAATAACAGTATTTTCTCAGGTGGTACTTGGTATAAAAAAGTTTGAGAACCAATGCCGTACGGCACGTGCAAGTTTTAAAGGCGCCATATGTAAGAATGTGGCCAAAAACAGTTACTACATTCAAATTCAAAATACAGAGGTCTTTTAGGTTTGGTTTTCTGACCTAACTGTTTCAACCCGTGGTTGCTCGGCAGCTGAGACTGTACTGACTGCAATGATTGGTAGACGGCGGTAGGTGGCGCCACATGACGCCAAAACATGATTTCAGAACATAAACATGATTTGCAGTCTGCAAAAAATTTTTTTTAATGCAAATATTTAGTCTGTACTGTTGTTGTTGGTGAGTTCAGTTTGTTATATGAACATTATTCCTGAGTCTCTGTGACATATTAGGAGGATTTTATCATTTATTACATAATGCACCTTTAATTCAACAAAAATTGGTTTCAATTCAACCCAATGAGGTATAATGTGTTTAGTACAGGAAGTGTTTCAAACTTGGTGGGAATCAAGGCAATGTATTCCCACAGAAACTCGTCTCTGGAGGTTCCTGGTGACATACAGGTGTTACCTTTATTGTGAAATTGGTCTTAAATGTATATATGAAAAGCTATTTTAAAAAAAGTATTGAATTTAATTTGCCTTGAGCTTTAGAACCCCACCCCCCCCCCCCCCCCAGCTGCACATGACGATGTGTGTTAGTGAAATGGCTTTAAAAATCAATAAAGTTAAAGTGGAGCTTCAGAGGCAGCTGTTACAGCGAGGCTGCTGGGGGAGGAAGTGGGAGACAGTTGATCAGGAAGCACAAATCAACCTCAACTGTCGCCCGGGTAACAACGCCAACAATTAACAAAAAAAGAAAAAAGAAAAAGGATTTCATGGCAGATTGTGTGTGTGACCGTTGGCGTTTCCTGGAAGTGTAACAGAACACGGGGATGAAGTCAGTGCTGTCAGTGGGTTGTGGTTCAGGGCGATCAGTCATGAGTGGGATGTAATAAGTGATCACTGTTGTGAAACACGCAGATAAAACTCAGGACAGAAGAATAAAATCCTCATCATTGTGGAAAAAAAGATGCTGTATTTTCTGGTCAATTTAGTAAAACATGCGACATTTAAATATTCATTACAGCTTAACTACATGTGTTTATATGTCCAGGTCAATGTGGTAATGATGTACTTCAGTGGTATTTTACTTACTGGATTCATTCAGCTCTTTTACTCTTAAACTAAGAACAACCCAAACACATTTAATATACCGAAATATCTTAAAAGGTTACATATGTAAGAATGTGGCCAAAAACAGTTACTACGTTCAAATTCAAAATACAGAGGTCTTTTAGGTTCGGTTTTCTCCGCCATTGTAGCTTAGACGTACTGTAACTGGCAACCCGTGGTTGCTCGGCAGCTGAGACTCTACTGACTGCAATGATTGGTAGACGGCGGTAGGTGGCGCCACATGACGCCAAAACATGATTTCAAAACATAAACATGATTTGCAGTCTGCAAAATATTTTGTTAATGCAAATATTTAGTCTGTACTGTTGTTGTTGGTGAGTTCAGTTTGTTATATGAACATTATTCCTGAGTCTCTGTGACATATTAGGAGGATTTTATCATTTATTACATAATGCAACTTTAAGATATATTTGCATATTCACTTTGAAAACCAAAGTCATCAAACTGGTTTACTTATTTAATTCAATTTCAGTTAAACCAGACTTAATGCTTCACTTTGAAGTGCAAATCAACACGAAGTCACTTTTTGTGATTTTACATATTCCAACTAAAGGCTAAAGGCTATATTATAGCCTATTTAGTTGTCTCGTCTGTAGCTTTTGCCTCATAAACACTGCTATTATTTATCTTAGTGCATAATAAACACAATATAAGGTGCAGTAATTCAGCTTTTATTTAACTTAAGTTACTAAAGTGGGAAAAGAGGACGTTTCCTGCTGTGTTCAGAGTATTCAAGCACCTGCAGCTCAGTGTCATAGGACACGTGATGATGACACAGTGTCATCATGAGACAGTAGAGTTCATTTAAAGACGTTTCCATGTCAAATATAAGCACAAAAACTCTGTATCTCTGTATTTCATCAGTTATTGTTTCTAATGTGACGATAAAGTCATTTCGCTGTATCATGGCTTTAATTATTAGCAGTTTGTCCCTAAAACGTAACAGTGATATGACAGAAAGTGAGTGATGACACTTCAGCAGCAGCAGCTCTGACCTTTTGTTGTTAGCGACACCAACGAAAACATGGTTTTAGGGAAGAGAGCGTTTAGATGTTCTGGTAAAGTGTTCGTTTCCTCCTCTGAGTCATTGTCAGGATCACATCAGTCTGTCAACCACACTTTCCTCTGCAGCAGTAGACGTTGTAGTTGTACTTCAAATATTCCATTGCATTGAAATAGACCCTGCTTTTCATGTTTGGAGCTATCCTTAAAATACAGTATCATAGAAGACCACATTTACATTGTATAGATACTGAATAGTTTTTTTAATTGTAGTAATACTTCTAATAGACCACACTTTTCTTTGCACTTATCCTTAGAACATGTTTTTCATTGTAGTAATACTTCAAATGCTTTGTGTTTATACTTGGAGTATTGTTTTGGAGATACTTTGCAGTTATCCTTACAGACTATGGTTTTCTTTGTAGTTCTTTTATATTACAGTAACACTCACTATTCTTAGTAGTTTTACTTGCAAATGTTTTGTAGTAATACTTTAAACAGAGCATGTTTTTCTTTATAAAACAGTAGTCATGAAATACCACATTTCCGTCTGTGTTTATACTACACTATATAACTGATGAATGCTTTTCTGTGTAGTTATACTTCTACATGAATACTTAAATTAGACATTAGAGTTTTCCTTGGAGCATGTTTTTGTAGTAATACTTCGAATACAGAAAGGTTTTTTTCCTTCTCTTATCCACCTTCACCTCACCAATTATCTGCGACATGTTTTGACATGAACGTGTTTCATGGGATGTTTTAAAGTTGAAGGCAGTTTTTTTAATATAAAACTTCAACATAATGGGACAAGAATTACTTTCCTCGTATTTCCTGCGTTTCATCAAATTTAACATAATTTACAGATTCACAGACACGAAGGAAAATTGAAAGCGAATATATATATTTTTTTGAAATCAAAGTAAACTTTCGTGCACCAGGAAGTAGGAATTTTCCCTTCTCTGCAACTTAATACCACACAACACAAAGTGAGAACTGAAAGAGGCGTGTGTTCTCCCTAAGAATCATTTCCTTGTTATGGTAAGTGCTGAAGAAAGGGAAAGACAGAGCGAGGGAGACGACGGCCTTTGTTCAAATCTACGTCTCATGGTTGTTTCTTAACCGCGTCAGTGTTTTAGTCGTCGTTGGTGTCGAGGCAAAACAAACAGCTGTTAATCATTCAGTGAACTTCCTGCTCAGGTTTTCTGCCTGGTGTCACCACGGCTGTAAAACCACTTAAAGGAGAGTTCTCTGCATAGAGCTGTGGCCCGTTTGCTTGTGTCCACACAGTTGTCCCATGTTTTCTGGGGAATAGACTGGTGCATGTATAAAAGCTGTTTTTCAGTGATTTTCCGACGTAGGAGACTTTCTCTTTAAGACGTTTGCATCATTTGGATGAAACAGAATGTTAATAATCGTCATTTGAAAGTTAACGTGAAGGAAAAACCCTTAGTTGGTACAGTCCGGTCACTGAGTGGGTCATGAGGGGTGAACACCAAGGAAACGTCTACGTCCTCACTGACTCTTCCATTATTGCTCAAGATGCTCTTCTGCCTGGAAAGCAAAGAGAAGAAGAAGAAGTAGAAGAAGAAGAAGAAGAAGTAGAACCTAAAGTGTCTGTTGACGTCATCACTGATTTTCTTCCTTTTAACGCTGGAGTGAAATGCTACCGGGGCGACGTACGCTGACCTCTGACCTTTGTATCTCTGCAGGGGACGTCCTTTATGAGCTGCTGCAGCACATCCTGAAGCAGAGGAAGCCCCATGTGCTCTACCCATCTGCATACTTTCCAGGGAACTCCTTCCACTCGCTGCCTGAAGGTGCTGCACAGCACCTGAAGCTGGAAGGTTCGTCCAGAAACTAGAAACTACACAAACTCATTAGGCCTTCACTTGATACTATTGGGACCCAATTCATAATATAAATCAAGACTGTAATGGTCATAAGAATAATGGAGCCTGTACACATTAATCTGAAATGTAATACTGCAAGTCTTCAGGAATGACTGACCTAAACTAACATAGAAGCTAATGAAGGTATTTCCCAAATCTCTCATAATTGACGTACATTCTAACAATATAGCTCCTTATTTACAGTATCTCATATTAAATAATGATTATGGTCATCAACATTTATATTTATCAACATTTTATGAAACTGGGGGGAAAAAAGCATTTAATTGAGGCATTCTCATTATTCACTGAGCTAGCTAGCTACTGGTAAGCTAAGTAGCTAGCCAAAATTCATATGTCCACTACCACAGTTTAGTTCAGGTTTCACTGAGGAATTGTAAGGTTCTGTAATTATGTTTTAAGTCTCAGCTCAAGCTACATGACTAAGTTTGGAACACAAACAATGGAGAACAACTGTGACATTGTCTAGCTAACTCGCATTAGCTCGCTAAAAGGCTAGCCAATTTGAATAAAGTTAAAATCTTTGCTGTATAAGGAAATCCTCATAATTTAATAGAAACATTTTCTTCACAAAATGGTAAATAATACATTAAAATGGGGATTCAAAACATTTTTAGGAATATTAAAAGTAAAGGGTATTTTGTGATGAAGCTACAGAAACATTATGGTCATTGAAAACACACTCTTTCATCTCAGGTGAAACTGCAGAATTCTTCTTTGGTTTCTGTTCTCAGAGACTGATCGACCTCTTGTTTGTTGTCATGAAGGAAGTAACTGTGATACCTGGTTCCTGGCACTGATTTGAGGAAATGTGACATAACAGCTATGAAGTTAGACAGAGCTATAATTTCAGAGACGTGGTGTTGACTGTAAGAACCTGTTCAACCAGGAAATGCTCTTTTATTGTCAGTAACAGCACACACATGTATTGTGACATGTCTTCAATCAGGTACTTATTACTTTGTGGTTTCTTCTGTTGCATTTGAATCAGAATAACTCACAACTCAAACTACGTTACGAATCAGAGAAGTTGAACCAAATGTTGTTAAACGTCAGGATGCTCAGCCATATTATATGACTTTAGTGACACCTAGTGGTCCTTTCATGTACTCTTACACTAATCGTCTTAAAAGAATGTTGCACGTTCTGGCCTTTTTCACTGTTAACAGCAGTGAGGACAGACAGGCTTCAGACTCTCACGTGACTGTCTGTGTTTACTGGTGACACCTGCACGGCAAACTGAAAAATGTTGCACATCCAGACTGTGAAACCAAACACTTTGGCAAGATTTTAATTGATTTTAATTATAGCTCTGCAGCAAAGATCATCTGTCAATCAGACGGTCAGTGAAAGGAGTCTGTTAAATGTCAGGATCCATTTCCTAGATCCAAAACACACAGATTAGCCAAAAAAAGTGTTTGAGAAACTATTATGTGGATTATCTTAGTATCAAGATGAAGATAACACTTGTGAGATTCCACCAGAGGTGTAAGTTTCACTGTAGATGCCACTGTGTCAGAGTAAATGTACATGGAACACAGCATAACTGAGGGATTTTTTTCTCTCACCTAAAAAAATATTGCATTTTAAAGCAAATATCACCTTTAAAATATGCAGTAGGAGCTTAAAAACACATGGAGGTCATGAAACAACATGTGGACATGAGCTGTGCTGAAATGAAGCAGATTGGGGCAAACGTGAAGAAGAGGTTAACTGATGTCTGATGCGATGATAAAATCATCTAAAATCGCTTCACGACGCATTGCGTCTCCTCTGTTTTCTCAGAAACGGTACGACGAGGGCCACGTGGTACAGAGCCGCTCCCCCAGCATCCACCGACCATTGAGCTGCGGCACCGCTCCCGCTCGCCCCACCACCCGGCCCCGCGTCGCTCCGCCCTGGAGCCGAACAATCCTCGCCCCACCAACGAGGACCCCCTCCAGACCTTCTCCCAGCTCCCCGACAGCAACCACCACCTGCCTGAAGAGATGTACCCTCTGTCGGTGTCCCCGGCCGCACCCAACGGGCGTTGCACGACGCCCCGCGAGCCCCCGTGCCCGGGCAGCCCTGGCGGCCAGGAGGCGGGCCCTCCTCGCGTCATCCAGCTCATGCCCAGCACTATAATGAACCCTCTGATGCTCAGCCCGAGCAGGAGCGGTGGCGCTGCCGGCATGGACTTTAGGAACAGCCGCGGTGGACCTTTGTCCCAGGCCACGCTGGAGAACGGGCGCGAGAGTAAAGTTCACGGCCACCATCATCAAATACATCTGACCCAGCATCAGCAGCAGCAACACCTGCTGCAGCAGGAGGAGGCGCTCTACAGGAACCATGTCATCATGCCAGTGTCTCCTCCAGAAGAGCAGCAGATGCCCATAGGGCGGATAGCAGGTGAGATTTAGTCCTGACGAGGTCGACGTTAATTGGCAGGAATGGAATTAATTATTCGTAAGCAGTTTGTTTGTATAATGGTTGTAAAATTAATAACACAAATCCTTATAATAATAAATTAACCTGATGTATAAACCCGTGAAGAAGATGTAGGAAGAGTTGTAAAAGAGTGATTATATGCTTTCTGGTATGTGAAGGCCACCGTAGCTAGATAGATAGATTTATTTTTACATACTTGACCTTTAAAGTCATTGTGATTGATTGTGAAATTGTTAAATTAAAAAGTGCATCTTTGATTTGTGCATAAAACATGCGATTAGAAATCCAGAAAGTTCAAATTTCTAGTTCAAAGATTTAAATTTTCAATTTGCAGCAGTGGATAAAAACACGATTGAACATTTTCTTTTACCAAATCTTTGAAATTTTGTTGAAATTTCCAATACATTTGAATGGAAACCTCTCGACAGAAGCTCAGAATTCACTTTCAATGCCAACTGTTGCACTCACCAGTGTTTGCTGTGTCTGTGCAGACTGCAGGCTGCTGTGGGATTACGTCTACCAGCTCCTGTCAGACAGCAGGTACGAGAACTACATCCGCTGGGAGGATCCAGAGAACAAAGTCTTCCGCATCATGGACCCCAACGGCCTGGCAAGACTCTGGGGAAACCACAAGGTGAACAAAGACGCTTTGTCACAGTCAATGAGGGTTTTTATAGCAGCAATAACTTAAAATCAGGGCTCATTTAAAAAAAAACATGGGATCCACCACAAAGCCTGTTTAACTGAACACATGGAGTGTGTAGATGCCTGTATGAGCCGAGTCTTTTTCCACACACACATATAGTTCATGTGGGTTCGTCTGTGTAGCTTATTAGAACGTAGTCTTTTGATGCACAGGCCAAATAAGTCGCTCAAACTGCTCTTTGTGGTCTGTGAAATACATTTTGAACCTCCATCGTTCAGACGAAGCTCCTGAATCGCTGCATGAGTGCAGCCCCACTGACAGCCAACTGTTTTCCCTCATGGATCGACTCAAAAGGGCAATTATGTCATTGTGTCTGTGCTGCCCCCATGTGGCCGACACTAGAAGTTATGTCTTCATGGATTTATCTTAATTTCATTTTTTAAATTAATTGAACCATTATGTAAAATGAAAGGTTTTAAAAACGTGTTTTACCATTAACCTCACTGTATTTCAAACTTTCCTCCAATGTGATCAAAACACCCGTAACTGTAGCTTTTGTAGCTGTAACTTTTGTAAGATAGTATCGTTGTTAAGGCCTGAGCATGAACGTAGTGTACGTGATAGTGTACGTGATAGTGTACGTGATAGTGTACGTGATAGTGTACGTGATAGTGTACGTGATAGTGTACGTGATGGCGCCCACAGAAGTCGGTCATGGTCAGACAAAAGTTGTCAGATCGGGATGAAATGTGCTAAGTGTACTGGGTTTACACCAAAGTCTCTTAAGGAATTTTTGGGGAACTTTTGACAGGAGAGAAAAGTGGCCAAAATGGTGTTAACTGCTAAATTTTTTATTTTTTTCTAATCTAACCAAACCCTTGTTGCGCTCATGATTCCAAACAAATTTCTAATGTACTTCAATTAGCTCCGACCACCCAGAAGTCAGCCATTTTGGAAAAGCTAGTGTGCGCATTTGAACGGACTCGTCCTAGCACGTTTGAGCTAGCCGCGTCAAACTCGGTCCATATGTTCTAGACAAGTCAATGATTCAAAGTTTCCGAAAGGTTTTTCTCCACGTCAAAACATGCGGCCTCGGCGCTCAGACAAAGTTAACATTAAAATGGCAGGAAAACTACTTTAAAATGCAACTTTTTGAAAGCTTTAACATAAACAGAAGGACATGACTTTCATCACTTTTCATGACGAGCGCTCGTAGTTATTCTTACAACCAGAAGGTTAGGTTAGTGCACATGCAGCCTGGACATCACTGCTCCTACTGCTTTTTCTGAATTCTTAGTATTTTGTTTTCTGAACTCTCTTAAAATGTTGCTGAAGCGATTTCCCCCACGGAAAGAGCAAAGTCCATTATTAAAGGCTCCTCCCATCCTGATCACCTCTATCTAGAACTTTTTGAGTCTTTTTCCCCCTAAAGCCGTTCAGACTCTCATCAAACACACACTCAGTGACTCTGTAACCGTCTATTTTCTATAGAGTTTTGGACTCACAGTTCACTTCATTTATATCCTTTACCATCTGTGATAGGCAGTAGCACTTTCAATAAAGGCATCTTATCTTAAAAACAATAATAATTCTTCTTATTATCATTATTAATGACACTATTGGCCTTTCTTGTGTTACAGAACAGGACAAACATGACGTACGAGAAGATGTCGCGAGCACTGAGACACTACTACAAACTGAACATCATCAGGAAAGAGCCTGGCCAAAGACTTCTGTTCAGGTATGACCACGTACATGTAGGCACTGAATAAAAGTGAATAAAAGTGAATAAAAGTGAATAAAAGCTCAAACACGGCTGTTTCCTCCTCGTCAACGTTCACCAGGTTCATGAAAACCCCGGACGAGATCATGAACGGACAGACGGAGCGGCTGGAGCACCTGGAGTCTGACACGGATGAACAAATCTACATTAAGGAGGAATGTTGAGCTGGTGAAGGGGAAACTACTACAGCCGCTGATGCCTTCAGACGCAGCTTGAACAATCGACGTCGACTGTGGAGCGCGGACGTTTTTCTCGTGCCGGTCCTTTACGGAGACGCTACGATATCTGCTCTCTCCTGAAATTGCCTTAGGATGATCATTTTCTGTTTAAACAAAAAAAAAAAAAACAAGCATCAGTAGTTTTGATTTTCCTGATGGGACTTTCTGAATGAACTGCAAAAGCCAATCACTCTGTGCGTCAACGTCACTTTTCTAATTTGTTTCTCGTCTCTTCGCTCGCATTATACTACGGAAATTTTGTAAAAAGAGAAATCGTGTGCGCGTGTGTGTGTGTGTGTGTGTGACGGAAATGTTTTCACCACGGAATAAACATTTTTGATCAAACTGGATTCTCTTATTACACTCGACGACAGATGTCACACATTTTTAAGATAATCGTCTGGTGGATCATGATATGGATGAAGAAATACACAAAGTAGCCACTTGATGGCAGTATTTCACAACTTTTAGAGGAGAGGACTGTGTATGGATGCTGTTATTTACTCCTAACAGTACATGAAGTATTTGGGACATATTTTATAAGTCAAATAATCTGAATTATCACCAACTATAAGATCTCACTATAATCATCATGATTCAGTAACATGGTAATAAGGCAGTTCCAGGTAAGGGCTCGGTCATAACAGTGCTAGTATATTTTAATAATGCAACACAGTCGTCAGTAATACTGTGCTATTTTCCTGAGTAATGTCCAGCGTAAAGCTTGGTAATGAGATTCCTTATCAGTGCAATACAATGTTAACACGGGGACGTAATCTGGAGGCAGCTGTGGACGATGCTGTGTGATAAACATCACACTGTAATAATATAATCACATGTTATCACACAGAGCAACTGATTTATTTACTGAGCCACAGAAACAGCCTTTCATCATCACTTTAATGTGTTTTTTACTGTGGAGATAAACACACACACACACGCACACAATTTTGGTCCAAAATTTGACAAAAACATCATGTCGTCCAAAATGACAATTTATGCATTTACATGTTATATCAACCTAAGGAAGTGATTTAAATGAATACAAAGTGAGGACCGGCCAAAAATGTCCTCACTCCGTAAAAATGACCTCACTTTGTTGGTTAAAAACCCTCACTGGTCCTCAGTATGCCGCAAGTACACACACAAACACACACACACACACACACACACACACACACACACACACACACACACACACACACACACACACACACACACACACACACACACTTACAGTTAGGTTGTAAATATCTCTGTATTATAAACTCCTTATTATAACACTATCATATCTATCATTATCATATTGATAAGTACACAGGTACCATATTAATACTAAAACATTGCTGTTACCGTTTCAACTGCCCAAACTGAACCACGTGACATGGGCGGACACAGCTGGACCTTAGGTGGGCACCTGAGCCACAAACTGTTAGGGGCCACCTTTGAAGGACAGATTTATTCCTTTATTTATTTTCTATTTTCTTAAAGTTTTCCATACAGTTAATTTTGTGGGATGACTGTACTCCGGTAGCTGGAGATGAAGCGGCGACGCGCGGTGCGCGGTGCGGTGCGGTGCGTCGCGGCGCGCGGCGTTGCGCTCCGGACTCTCCATAAAAAGTTGTTGCGCGCAGAGCGCAGCTGTCAGAGCGAGGAGAGACGCGGCGGAGCAAAGAGCTGAGGCTGAAGTGACTGATGAGGAGCGAGAGAGTGTGTGTGAGAGTGTGTGTGTGTGTATGTGTGTGTGTGTGTGACTGACTCACTGTCTGACACGGACACACTCAGACGCAGATACTGACGCGTCCAGAAGCGGCTCGTGTTGGCTCCGGAGGAAAGAGCCGGGGTTTGGACGCGGTGCACGCGGGGATCTGTCCCTCTCTGTGCGGTGGGCGGATGACATGCCCACGTTAGGAGGAAGAGGAGGAGAAGAGTCGTGAGTGATATCTGAGGCTGCTTGATTTCATCCAAACAAAAATCCACGGCTTCTTTTTTTGGGTTTGCTCAGGACGCAAATGTCTCCACGGCACAGACTCACGCCTGGATTGTAGCAGCAGCAGCTTTGGAGCCGCACATGGTTTAAAAGGGCGTTGAGGTGCGTGAAGGGAGCGGGACATGAACAGGTAAGAGTCTCTCTGAGCTTCAGCCTCTGCAATGACTTTGATTTGGACATTTGTTCATTTCCATGCATCACTTTCCTCTCTATCAAACACTGAGTTTTATTCTCCTCTGCACGGATCGTCCAGTCAAAGTCATTTCTGTCCTCGCGCTGCAGCATCTGTACATTTAAAATGTGGTTGAACTTAAAGCTAACACTTCCATGTGACTTTAAGGTTTAACTTTGGCAAACACTGAAAAATGTCCTTAAATGACATTTTATTAAGTTAATTTAAACTGAAGTCAGACGTTTATATTAAGATAAATTTGCTCTGGTCAGTTTGAAATAACCTAATTCATTTAGGTTTTCAGTTCGTCGGTCACTACTTTAATAACTTTATTTATTAGGGTTTAATGTCCAAATATTGTCATGATAATTGGTGTGAAAGATAAGAACTTTAATGGAGTTAAATAATCTTCAGCACAAGAAACATGGAGCTGCTTAGATAGATAGATAGATAGATAGATAGATATACACCACAGCTATAAACGAATATAACAAATAGAGAATAAAATAATAAAATAAATAAATATTCAATATACAGTATACGATAACACACAGCACAGCTATACAAAGATGTGGAATGAAAATGTTTAAGATGAATAAACACAGTGTATAATAATATGATGGTGTGTTATTGTGTCAAGGACGTTTATTCTCATTCACCAGAGTCTGTTTGAGCTGCTCTGTGTTCATCAAACATGAGATCTGAAAACAACAATTATTACCACATTCTATCGTCTGAACTGACTTATGCTGTGAGAGAATAATCTGTCAGGTCAGTGTTCACAGGCGTCTGTGACAGAGAGACATTCTGCATGTGCAGATACTCGTGATGGGACAAACTGACAATAATAATTCATGTTTAAATGTAAAATCACTGAATTCCTGTGTGAATTAAGCTAAACCGAGTCAGCAGATTTAAATTCAGACTGTATGGTTTCACAGCATATTTATGATTAAGCGTTGGTTCAGTCATGGAGCATTTTTGCATTCACACAAACAGAAAAACACACTAATAGAACAAAAACAGAGCAAATTAAGGCCTTTTAATCGATTGAATAATTGAAGATTGAATAATAATCCATAATTATTGTCACACAATCGTTCTTCTCAAGGGTAAAGTTGCTGATAATGAATTGTTGTGTCTTAGTACATAGATACTTGGAGTACTTAGACACATGGTCCACGTTCCAATAACATCGCGACACATCGATTCTGTGATAATCAATATATTGCAAGACGATCGTACATCGATTCAGCATCGATATCTGTGTAACCGAAATAAAAGAAACGTCGGTGAAAAGATAAAAGTGCTGGATTTTTCAACAAAGTGCAGAAAGTCTACGTATTGAACGTAGATGGAGCTTCTCTTAACGTAGCTCTGTCTGCTTTCATTATCCTGCTGTAAACTCAAATGTCCCACATTCATGTGAGCAGCATTGCTTTATTAATTCAGTAAAATATTGATATTTGCTCTGGTGTATTGATTATTGTATTGCACGTGGAAGGACGGTGATATATTTTGACCCTCTTAAATGCTCATTTGTGCCAGTTTTCCATTCAACGACAATCTAGCTCCCATTTTTTCTGTCTTTTTGTCTGTGTTTTTAAGCAAAAAAAGAGTTTAAACTGTATAAAAACATATCAGGAAACAGATACTTAACAAATACAGACTATCGTAGACTAATGAGCACTTTGGCAGTTTTTTTTTACCCTACAGCTCCACCATTGTGGGTCAACACTCAGTCGCCTAAGGAAGTTAAAACAAAACGTTTTAATGAAGTTAAAAAAAAAGTGTTTTGACAGCACTAATTGGTTTGCAATCGTGAACCAGACTGACACTGAGCCTCAGTTTAGGAACCACGGACACGCATGTGTGACTTAAGCCGTGTTTCCATCCAGTGGAACAGTTTAGTTTGGTTGTTTCCATCAGGAATAATAGTAGCAAAGGTACACAGTCTGTTCTTATACACTGTGATGTCTTGTTGAGACGTGCAGACACAAACCGAGCTGCTGGATTTCCTCCTTTGTTGTTTGTTGTGTTGCGTTCAATGTCGTAGTTTGTTGTTGGCTATGTCTCTCACTATTGCAGCTCATACACCGCCTTCCAAGTAAAAGTACCATTCTCAGTCGAAACACAAGGTTAACTCAAGACTTTACCATTCTGTATCGTTCTGTACCAAACCACAGTGTAGCATGATGGTGACGCAGCATTAAGTGCAAACTCGAGCTATGTTTGCATTAAAATGAACTGCAATACAGAATTTTCAAAGTTTTCAGTAGAAGAAAATGTATTTTAATCTGTGTTTCAATTCACTGCTGTAAGGCAAATATTCAGAGTCAGTTCTCTGAGGTGAGCACTAGGTGGTGCTAAAGTCGATCAGGTGAATAATGAGCACGAGTCGCTGCTGATGTGTGGTCTTTAAATGCTTCTTCAGTTCATAATTGTACTAATATTTGTACTTAGTGGATGAAGTCGTCAGGCCACACGTTCATCCTCTCACCTGCTCTGCATGAGGAACTATGCTGTGGCCTGACAATGGTTTGAATTGTGAAATGAATTGTGAAATGAATGTGTTTATTTTAAAGCGCCGCACTTTTCCAGTAACTCAGTGATTTGACCTCCAGCTCTGAGACGAGCGTCTGTTCACCTGAGAGAAAAGTCCTGATGTAATCCAGAGAAACAGGAGCTTCAGCTTCAGGCTGAGCTGGACTCTCTCTCTCTCTCTCTCTCTCTCTCTCTCTCTCTCACAGCTGCAGCAGCAGAGTTTACACAAGACTGTTACACAACACTGTGTGTTATTCTTTAAAGGTGACGCTGGGTTAACGGGAAAATTACACTCGCAACACATTTTTATTATTAATCGTAAATCTAAGTCTCCTCTGTGTCTCCCACAGACTTCTTCACTGAGGTAAAGCTGGTGAACTTTCCTCAAAAGAAGTAACTCGACCTTAAGATTAATATCACAGAAGCACAAAAACAAACAAAAAGCTATAACTTATAAACTAATCTCACGTTTTCACTGCACAACTGGAACAATAACGTGATAGTTAAAGCTGATCATATATGTGGCTGTTTATTTAAAGTATGTCTCTGTGTTTAGGCGCTTTCCATTTTACCCCCGTAATGCTGTAAAATGTTAGTGGTTTAATTCAAATAGTAGTTAAAGGCCAAATGATTAAAACTTTAAAAACCTAATTAAATGTGAAATTAAGTTATATATATTTAAATCCATTTTTTATTTATTTACCCCTATACCTTATTGATCATGTCACAACACCTACACATTGGTGTATGTGGAGAACTTTAACCCTTTAAGGTACGCAAAAGGGTACGCAAATTATTGCTTCCATATATGTTTAAAAAAGAATAATATATATATATATATACATATATATATACATGTATACATATATATACGTATATATATATAAATATATATGTATATATATATATATATTTTTTTTTTAAATTAGACGCACAGTATTTCAGATACAGGCCTCTACCAATTTGCATAATTCATAAAGTACAACATTCAGTGACATACATTAAATGTATGTAAAATGCATTTTTCAGTGAGATACAGTGACTTAAAGTGTGCTCAACCAAATGGTTGAGTCGTACCTTAAAGGGTTAAATTATATCATAAAGTTAGACTGTTATTACTACAGTGTTTACTGTGCTGTTCATATCAAAATAATCCATGTTCTCTCCAAACTGTGAGTCCCTCATACGCCCCCAGTTGCATTCAGGTTTGCTGCAAATACCTGTGTACACAATCACCATTTAATAGCACAGTTTTTACAACCTAACGACTGTCACTTCAGTCAAGCATCCTCTGCTTTTCTGAGCCGAGCTGAGGGACGCGGCAAATCACACACTGACGTCATCTGGCAACTTGAGGCGACGTTACAGCAGCCAGGAAGCTCTTCCCACAGAGAAGAACTGGCAGCTCTGTCAGTCCCCAATTAGCTGGAAGCATTAGCAGCAGCTCCAGCACCATGAACGCTCAGGTTTAAAGCTCCAGGCGGCACCGGCTCAGGTCACACCAGCCTCTCTCCAGCTGGGCCACCTGGTGCCGACTGTCTGGTCGGTGCCAGTTTGCTGGGTCACATGACCTTGTGCTCCTGCTGCCTGGACATTGATCCAAAATGACGACACAGAGGCTTCATGGTTCACTGCTCTGAGCCAAACAGGTCAACTTAGTCCTGACTCAGAACAGCTGTGATGTGCATCACACCAGCAGTGGGGGGTCCTTGTGGTTTAGGGAAACTTTGTTGTTGTTGCTATAATTGTTATATTATGACTTACATTGTTTTAAAGGTGCCATATGTAAGAATGTGGCCAAAAACAGTTACTACACTCAAATTCAAAATATCTTTTAGGTTTGGTTTTCTGACCTAACTGGTTCAACCCGTGGTTGCTCGGCAGCTGAGACTCTACTGACTGCAATGATTGGTAGATGGCGGTAGGTGGCGCCACATGACGCCAAAACATGATTTCAAAACATAAACATGATTTTCAGTCTGCAAAATATTTAGTCTGTACTGTTGTTGTTGGTGAGTTCAGTTTGTTATATGAACATTATTCCTGAGTCTCTGTGACATATTAGGAGGATTTTATCATTTATTACATAATGCACCTTTAAATTCAGGAAACTGTACATTTAGCATACCAAAATCACAAACTCGAGATTTTAAACCAGTGATGTTTAAACTCAAATTCACCGGGGGCCAATGAGCGTCTTGTTTGGTCGAGAGGGGGCTGATCTAGAAAATAAAATGTAGGAAATAATGACCTTACAATTATGACACAATATTTCATCATGATATTAATGATGATACTTCACAGAATTTCAAAATAAAGTGCTTGTTTTGATGATGGAATTATGTACAGCTCACAATAAAAACATGAAGCGAAATAAATCGATTGATATGAAAAGTTAAAGGTGCATTATGTAATAAATGATAAAATCCTCCTAATATGTCACAGAGACTCAGGAATAATGTTCATATAACAAACTGAACTCACCAACAACAACAGTACAGACTAAATATTTGCATTAAAAACAAATCTTTTGCAGACTGCAAATCATGTTTTGGCGTCATGTGGCGCCACCTCCCGCCGTCTACCAATCATTACAGTCAGTAGAGTCTCAGCTGCCGAGCAACCACGGGTTGAACCAGTCAAGTCAGAAAACCAAACCTAAAAGACCTCGGTATTTTGAATTTGAATGTAGTAACTGTTTTTGGCCACATTCTTCTAGTAAATAATAAGGTGGACAACTGTAAAACACACACACACAAAAACCTCTGAATGTCTCACTGTTTCTATCATAAAAGTATTGCTAATAATTATAATTCTACGACTGTGTCATGTATAGGATTTATGGATTTGATCAGATTAGACAGTTTTATACTGATCATGAGCGTCACATTGGCTCGTCCCTAACATTAACACATCAGTGCATTAAATAATCAGAGTGAAAAGAATAATAATTCTCTTTTCAGCACATTTTCAGACGACAAAATCATAACAAACAACAACATAAAGTAAGACTTAATCAGTTATTAATCAGCTCATAAATCTAACACAAGGGACATTGTGTCACTTAAATCAGTTCTTAAATTAAAATAGTTAATTAGCCAGAAATATTGTTTGCCTAATATTAAAATTCGTTCATTGGCAAATTAAATGTTTTTTATCTTATTTTTATCAGTTTAATGACTTATAGAAAAAGCAAATAATAAAAGTAAGGGAGGTTAAATATAACGGATTGAAACTCATCTGGAGTGAAATGAACTCTGATTATTAACTGATACAGTATGATACAATATCCTGTATATGATGCTGCTAATGCAAAGAAATATGACATTTCAGATGTGTTTGTGTTTGTTATCCAACACTTATTAGTTATTGACTCACAGAACCAGCTCCACACACACACATGAACTCTCTCTCTTACGACTGACAGCAGAGACATTTGCAAAAAAACAACAACAAACTTCCAAAAAAGTGATAAAAGCCACTTGACAGGTGGCTCATAAATCTACAATGTCATAAAACTATGTTTGCTGCTTTGTCTCGCTGTGGAAACTGTGTCGTCTCACGTCTCACACACCAAAGTCCACAGGGAACATCAGCATCAGTGCGACACTGGAGCTGCAGATCTGCTGCTGCCCCGTTTGGTGCATTCATGTCACTTTGTTTGCCCCGAACGAAGGATTTCAAACAGCAGCATCACACAGTAACATGTCTGAGAGGCAGCAGTGGATCAGGAAATCCTGTGTGCTCTGATATAAAGTCATCGATTTTCTCTGAGGACTTTGGTGCGAGGAGAGAGTGGTTTTTCTCGTCAGAAAAGGTCATCTAACAGTGTGATAATCCAAGATATTCTTAAGATATAATAGACTAATGCTGGTGTAGATTCTTCTTCTCCAGCTTGACCTTTAAAGCACAAGTGTTGACGGATGGATGGTTTGATGGTTTGATGGTGAGGTGGATGGACATCTGTGTTAGAGTCTCAATCACATCACATTTTGTGAGTAAGTGCATCTTTCAAATACTAAATGTATCAGGGCCTGGCCCAAGGCATAAGCGAATTAAGCCACTGCTTAGGGCCCCGTGACCACTAGAGGGCCCCCAAGAGCAATTAACTAAAAATTAAAATAAAATAAAATAAAAGTTTGGATTGCTGTCGTTTATTTAGAATTTTTCTCCCCATTTTAACCAAAGCTTTTTCACAGTTTTTACATCGTTGTCAGATGTGATTATTTAACTTTATATTATATTGTTCCAGGTGCTTCTTTTGATTTACAGTGTTATTGAAGTATTTGTTTATTTTATTTAATGCTGTGTTTTTTTTTACATATAAAAGTCAAATATTTGTATTACAGGAGTGTATTTTTAATCCCCCCCAAAGATTTTTAGATTTTCAGACCTTAGTATCTTAATATTTTATTTATAAACCGTTTGGTTTTATGTATTGATTCTCTGTGTCACCAGTAGGGGGAGTTGCTGATTTTACCAAATATTAATTGAAAGATTTTTCTGTAAGTTTGCAAATCTGGTGTCAAACAAAAAGTTCTCACGTTTAGTTTTACAAGTGTATTTGTATTTGTGACGGAGTAGAATAAGTAGAATAGCTTTAGTATAGCAGGTGTGTGAGTGATCAATAATCATTATTATTGGCACTAACAGAGGGCCCCAAAATCACATTTTGCTTCGGGCCCCATGGAGGCTTGGACCGGCCCTGAAATGTATACTACAGCACCTGCAGCCATAAGGAGTCAACACTCCCATAAATACCTTAGATAAAGCATTTGTGATACAGGAAACATGGATTTATTCCTTATGTCTTAGACTTAAAGGGTCAGTGTTTGTTCTCCTGTCAGCAGCTGATTGATCTGCTGTTTGATTCTTCTCCATCTTTTCATTTGAAATAAAAACAGCTTCATCAGCCTCTGAATAAACAGCAGCTTCTGCAGAGACGATGAAATAAAAGCAAAAGGTTCCATTCCAGTGTTCACTCTGACCTCTGTCTTCTCTGCTTCAGACTCCGTCTCTTTTACTTCTGATTGGATTTTCTTTTCCCTTATTGAGAGACTTTATTTGACTTTCACTGTTCCTCATGTTGAATGTGGGCCAAAGATCAGAGAAATGAGCCTCAAAGAACTTCCTTCAACTTTTGCATTATCTAACCAGTCTCACTGCTTTAATCAACACAACTTTTATGTAAAAAACAAATAAATCAGTAGTTGAAATCGTGCCGATTACTGTAGAACACGATGCTATAGATCCATGTTGAGCATCAGAATCAGATTCATCAGCTTGTTCACGTCGATGCCAGAGCCAGTTTCACGCTGTCAGAGTTCACTGAGCGCTTCAAATCCAAGAAGATTAAACAATATATAGCAAATTCTGACAGAGTGAATATATGTGACCATCACATTGTCCCAGTCGTCCTTTTACAAGTACAGAGACGTCCGGAGCAGAAATCACTGCAATAACCTGACGTCTTCATGCAGCTTCCTGCCAAACCCTCCCTCATTCTGCTGTAGAGATCGCAATAAAAACATGAAAAACAAAGAAGATATTAGAGCGAGTAAGCGTTGCATTCCCACGGCTCCGTCTTACAGCAGTGATCCAACTCTGCCATCTCTCTGGATTTTTGGCGATAAAACGATGAAAGGAGATAAAACGCCGTCTCCTTTGCTTTTCCCCGACTGGTTTATCGTTTGTTGCCAGGTACATATACTGTATGTGTGTGTGTGTGTGTGTGTGTGTGTGTGTGTGTGTGTGTGTGTGTATGGGTTTGAGCAGCGCAGCTTTCTGCCAGAATGGCGTTGTTTTGATTCAGATAGCTGCACAACAGTGTTGTGTGATTGGAGCTCGTCTCTCTCTTGGGGAGTCTCCACATCGGAGTCTCCACATGTTTGATTTAGCAGATGTTTGACACTGGATGAACTCCCTGATGCAACCCCTAACAGTTCACTGGAGTGTCCAGTTAACAATGAACAATGGGGATGCCTTGCTCAGGGGGCCCCTTAACTCAACCGGCAACTCTCCGGTTAAAAGCCAAATTCCTTTCCGCTCTTCCAGAGGCTGCTTGTTTTAATCAAACTGTCCAGATTCTTACCGTCTGCTTCTTACAGCTCAATAAACTTCTCTCTGGAAAGGGCGACCAGAACAACTGGAGTGTCTTTAAGAGGTTTTATTCTAAACACATCTTCATACACTACTTCATAGGCTGTAAACCGGGTTCTGATGATCAGTTACAGATGATGACAAACAAATAAAGCATTAGCTTATATACAAGAAGCACTTTGGTCATCAAAGCTTTGATGACAATTGCACTTTGGTTTCGCGCTGCACACGCTCAATAACTGCTGGAAAGTTCTACACCTCCCACTTAGCTTCCTGGTTCTCGAACCCAAGTAAGCCACAGCAACTAATTCAAACATTTGTAATGATTACAGTTAATCTATTGTACGTAACATCTACCTAAAGTACATAAACTCATGTCCTTAAACATATTTTTGATGGCGTGTCATGCAGTGATGCATCGTCCCTTTTTTTTTTGGACAAAGCCAAAGCCAGATTGCGGTCAGATTTGGTTTAGTCCTGACAGATTTGGGTTTGGTATCCGTGCTCTAATCTGCAGCTAGTTGTATATCATCTGCTCACAGAGCAGCGATGACTGTTATAGTAACTATACAAGAATCATGGCCAGAACTATCAAAATCTAAATCTAAATTGTAAATTCCTCACCATGCCTGAGACTCTGCTCCACTTAAGGCGACCGTCTCCTCCACAAACACATGCGAGTGTGTTCAATCACCAAAAATAAACTAAACTATTTGTTTGCTGCAGGTGAGACAGCGTAAGACTTGTCTCTGCTCCAGAAAACATCTTTTTAAAAAGGACTCTTGATTTGTCTCTTTATAGTCGACCCAGAACCCTCGTCTGCCCTGTGGCCTTCACAGTCTGTCCTCATCCAACCCAACAGTCTGCCTCTAGTTAACTGTGATCCTATTTCATGCAGAGGCAGAGAAACGACAGAAGAAGAGAGAGGAGGGAGAAATTGAAGAGGAGTGTGACAGAAAACGGAGATCCACTGTTCTGTGTCCAGATTTGTGCCCCGTGTGGCCATTTTATCTCTTCAGCAGTGTCTTAGTGTTGCTCTGTGTGGCCCAGTGGCTTACAAACATGTGCTCGTCATGCAGGGTGACTT
This sequence comes from Microchirus variegatus, assembly GCF_963457635.1. Lineage (NCBI taxonomy): Eukaryota > Metazoa > Chordata > Actinopteri > Pleuronectiformes > Soleidae > Microchirus > Microchirus variegatus. The sequence goes on along the minus strand of NC_139817.1, from coordinate 25,406,958 downwards.
CAGCCTCTACACTAACTCACCCAAACACAATTTGGACAGCAAAAACATTTTTCTATCCCCACTTCTCTCTCCCTCTCAACCATCCTGTTCCCTGCATTTCATCCTGTTGGGCTGATGTTGTTTGCAGAGCTGTGGGCCTACGGTACTTTCATGATGTGAGCCAAAACCATCTGGGACTCAATATCCTGTTTACCAGCTCTCAGCACTCTGAGAACCACAACAATACTGAGCTGAGGCACGAGTTCACAACTCATTACAGTTTGTTCAGGTCACAAACCAAGGTCAAAGTCTTCTTCCTCTGCTGTGTTCAGGCCGTACCATGTTATCGCTGCACTCTCGCTGAGCTAATCTGCCAGAGAAGACACCTGAACACATCCTGGTGGTCCACGGGGTAAAGGAGTGTGCACAAGAACAAACAGCAGCTATTTGATATCATGGATTAAGTTGTGAGTAAGAAAAGTCATGAATGTGGCAGATTTGTTTAACAGTTCACCATAATTTCAGTCGAAAACCTATTAATTCAATCTAATATTTCCCTGAATGCCTCTAAATCATTTCTTATTCTGTAAGAATAATTGTGATGTTCTGGTTTTTTCCTCTTGAAGAGAGCATGGTGTGGTCATGAGGCTGATCATGCGTCTGCTTCATGACCAACAGTTTGTAACATTGACAGATCATTGTAGGAGACGTGCCTGGTGTTAAGAGTGAGCTCATTAACTATTATTATTACACACAAAGACCATGCAGAGGCAAAGAGGTCAACATGAAGACCTCGGTCATAATTTTGCACGCTAATACAGTGTGTACTACTAAATACTAAAATGAGAGTCTGTGTTAGTCTGGCATTCTGTTCCATTAGCAGAGAAGTGTCACCCCCCACTGTAGAGGAATTTGTGACTCGAGAAACTCATCTAATGGAATGGTATGGTTTGGTACAGTATCGTACCAAAATAACCAGCCCCTACCAAACCAATGTTTGGCACCTTTCCTTTGGGATACTGGACTAAAATGGGACGATAAGGTCACGTCTTGATGATAAGGTCACGTCCTGTTAACGTCACGTCGTGTTGAGACAGACAACCTGAAGTGCTGGATGTCAGATGTGTTGCCTGTTGTGTTGCGTTCATTGTCATAGTTTGTTGTCGTTGCCAAGATACGTCTCTTACTGACGTGGCCATCAGCCACAGCCCCACATCCTATCTGTATCCTAATTACTGTTCTTCGTCAAAATGCAAGCCTGACCCAGGGCTGTACCATTCCAAACCGTACCTTACTGTACTTTAACTAGTTAGCTTGTAGCTACTTAATTACCTCTGAAGGCTAAGCGGTATTTTGAAGGCTTGAGATGTGCAATTCAGCCAGCACCATCTTGTTTTTTAACCAGTATTTGACTCTGAATGAATATCATTTGCAAAATGGATGTGCTTTGCAGGGTAATGTTCTCTTAGATATACATTAAAAACAGATTTATTTAAATTATGGTCGGCAAATATTCCAATCAGATCTGCTTAATGCAGGGGTTTGAAACTCATATGAACAGGAGGCCAGACCAGGGGGCTAGTTTGGTCAGTAGAGGGTAAGTCAAGTGAGAGTAAAGTCCAACTTTTTGAGTAAAATATGTAGAAATAACAATACATATATATATAGTTACTTCTGTATATGAAGTGGCCACATTAAGATGATTGAGGGGCCGTGAGTTTGAGAGCTCTGGTTTAATGTTTCTAAAGCTTAACCATGAAAATGGTTTTGTTTTTAATCGGCTCAGACATTTCCTAAAACAGTCGGGCACATTTTCATGCGTTCATTAATACACATTTGTTGACCTAATGAGTGTTTACAACAGCTGGACGAGCGGCTGCATGTGGAATCGAAAAAGACGAAGCTGCAATATCACGTTAATGGAGGAAGTCAGCCAGTGCAACACTGTGGCTCATTTACAGCAGCAGCAGCAGCAGCTATTAATAACCAGGCTCTAACAAATCAACTTAATATGCAACTATTAGGTTTAATGAAAGTGTAAGTGAAAGAAAAACTACAGGCAGGACGGATGATGGATGTGGAATATACCACACTGTCTCTGAGGAGGCAAATATGCTTTTCTTGGTAGAAGGTTTATGAGATTAGATTCACAATAGTCAAAGTATTTAAAGTCAAACCTTTAATATTCACTGTGAAGCATCATAATATTAATGAGAATATAATGAGGTTTGACAGATCTTTTGAACTCAGAGCATCCAGTGATGCCCAATTTTATTTATTTGGGTATTTTGATACATATAGTTGCCCTATTACATATTAATAATAATAAAAATATGCACAAAATTGCATTAAATAAAAAACAAATATATATATGTATTTTGGACAACTCACTGCAGTTTATGTCTGCACTGCAGTCCACTAAATAAATATTAAACACATTAAACAGATTATCTGAAATCAATGCTTTTAAGCAGGATTTATCAAGTTTCTGAGAACAAAAATGTGTAAACTTACATAAATAAATAATAATTTACCAGTGAATATTCATTTGACAGTGAATATTAAAACAATATATTTCACTTATAAGAGAGTCTACTGTTTCTTAAAGATATACAAATTGCTTCCAACATATATAGATTATTATTATTATTATTTTTTTTAATTAGCAGAAAAATAAAGAATTTGTGATTTACACATTGTATTGTCACAAATTGCACTTCCAATTTGAAGGCGATTAACTTTTCAGTCGCATTAAAAACAATGTGCTGCAGAAATGTTGCTGTATAATTAGCAGCATGTCAACAGTTATTTTAGTTAGTTTAACTGAGCCAAAGGTGTGTGATGTGAATCTGAGAGGTGAACAACTGACACTTTCTTTTTTCTTTAATGGGAATTTCTGAGGGAACTTTATACTTAAACTCTTTATTGTTGAAGTGAGAATGCAGACGGCAGCTTTGAGCCACTGCACACAACACTTTGAGCTAAAAACCTCCAACATGGCCGCCAGAGGCTTCATTAATATGACTGGTTTTCACTAATTATTTCAGTCCTGAGAATCTGAAACGGGGGTGAACTATTTCATGAAAACCCCCCTAAAAATCCTCTCTATATTGTTTATATTTCCATCCTTTTTTATTTTACCATCTTTATTTATGACGATCCTTAAATATTCATTGTTCCTTATCTCGGTTATGTGGAAGACAGTGTGTCGTGTGTGTGTAGAGTTTCCTCCCCCCCACACACTGCACGCTTGGTCTGGCTCACACGCTTCTCTCGGGCTATTTAACCCGCGGGCCTGTAACCTAAAGACCTGATACTTGCAGCCTGTGGCTTTCAATCTGACTGCTCTCCCCCACTTATCTGGCAAATAAGCCGTTTTAATTGCTTACACACAGAGCCCTATCGGGCCATGTAGTGTGCACAGAGATAAGGGTTACACTGAGTCAGGCATTAGTAACAGGATGAGAGGACCGCAGGGCTGGGGGGTCCCAAGAGGAGGACGAGTCAGAAAATAGCTACGGCCATGCTATTCATTTCAAACTCACAGAGTTGTTTCTGTGACTCACTGTGAGGCTCAAGAGGCAACTGTTGATCACAGCAAACGTGAAGTATATCTTTATTATGACGGAAAGAATGGGAGTAACATCCGTCATCTACCGCTTTTATCCTCCATGTGAGGGCTGCAGCGGTCGCTGGTGCCAATCCCAGCTGACACATGGTGAAATGCAGGGGACAGGTCACCAGTCCATCACAGGGCCAACACATGAAGACAAATATCATTCCCTCTAATGGGGAAACTAGGAAACTGGAGAACCCAGTGAAAACCCATGCACACATTAGTAGAACATGCTAACCCCATGCAGAAAGGCCCTCGTCTTCAACCATGTGGGGGAAACCTGGGTCCTTTTGCTACCAGGCAACATCGCTAACCACTACACCACTGTGTGGCCCCTGGGAGAAACATATACATTGAATTGCTCGGGCTGGGAACGACCTGATGATACAGGACGTATCACAACAAGACGTCGAGCTCTGTATGAGGAAACGCCGGTCGCAAGGGAGTGACGCTTTCCTGTCGTCCGACTGTCAACGGTTGTGAGTCTAGTTCCACCTCGACCGTACCATTACTCTGGTACCCCAAAGGAATGGTTGGGGCCGGTTATTTTGGTACTGCAATTAAAAATATGTACCGTACCGTTTCACTTGGTGGAAACACGTCAGAGCAGACGGTAAAACGACAAGACATTGAACCATCACAATGACACAAAGGTGTTAAAGTCAGGTAAAAATCCTGTATAATTAACAACCAATACTATATCAGACTGATGTTATTGTAAGGTTGTAATATCAGTATTATATCAACATAAAGTGTAATTGAACCATCCTTAACTGTGATACAATTCTGAATAATAACCATATTCGACACAGAATTCATGACAACGGCTGCTTTGTTAACAGCAAAGACAAAGTGTACAAAATATAAACCCACTGGCTTTAGTCAGCACTGCACCATTGGCAATGTTTCTGTCTCAAGACTACCATCACAGCATTTGCTGTTGTATTGCGATTGTAAAAGCGATTTCAGCTTCTCAGTGGATTAGTGCAGTTAAAAACAAGAATGAGTTTACTGTTAATTGAGTCTCTTATTCAGCTCAGCTGCTATGATTCCATCATAGAAACATTGGTTTATAAACACTAACAACTTAAATCATATGTTACAGAGTATGGATGTGATTTTTGGGGAATTTCAGTGTTCTAAAGTCAACATCCAGTCATTTCCCAGGCTCCAGTAACCTTCTTTTCTAAAGCGATTCCGACAGTCGAAGGTTCACTGAGCATTGTTTTGACCCACGTGCTTCACATGAGTCAACACGGCGGCTGGATAAATGGCGGCTTCACTAAGCTTCTAATGAGAGCACAGACTAAAGAGAGAGGTGACACCATCATAGGCTCATTCTACCAGGCGACAGATATAGATATGAGAGGAAAGGCAGCAGCACAGTGTGAGAGAGAGAGAGAGAGTCAGAGAGGAGGAAACAAAGAGGCAACTTTAAAACATGTCTGCAAACACCTGAGACACTTCTTTCCCCTGATACAGCTGTACTGAGATATACTGAGACGAAAGGAGGTAAACTAACTATCATTGATGATAAAACTAATACCACAGCCATCGTCATCATAAATGATGATTTAACGTGCTATATTTTTAGTACCACTGCATTAACATGATGTATCAAAGGCTAAAAATATAGATGACTTTATGTGATTTACTGCTATAAATTAGACGTTATTTTAGATCACTCTTGATGTCTGAATGCTTATATAAATCCTCTTTTACATTAAGTATCAGCAGTTATACCAGTGACATTTGAATTGTAAATGTAATGACTATTTTGTATATTTTACTTTGGTCTCTCATTCATACCCAATGGTAAGTAGAGACAATTAAGTTCAATTAAAACCACATAAGTGATCTCCTATGTTGTACAATAATAAGGTTTGGTAAAAAACCATTGCTGACAGCGATGCTAAAAGCAGGAAGTTAAATGCTTGTCTTCAAATGAAGAATAAAGATAAAGAAGATGAATCGGTTCACCTTACGTTCTCATTAATGCTGATTGGAGCTGAAGATAAAAACATGTGCTTTTCTGAGTCATTTGACCTGATGATTAAAAACATTCCCACTGAACAGATCAAACCCTTGAACAGATATTTTGACCAATGAGAACGGGGCTAATTTATCTTAGACCAGCGGCATGAAACTAATTTGAGTGTGTCCAAATCTACAAACATCCACCTTAATCATTACAAGAGACGGGAAAGTGTATCGTCTCAAATTTGAAAGTGTTTATTGAAGCATTTTTCCAACACTAACGGATTAATTTTCACGTGTTGGCAACAGGTCGCGACTGAAAGTTACTGTTAGCAGAGAGTTTTCACACTGTCAGAGGAGATGACAGTGTGAAAATACTGGGCTGTAAAAACATTACATATATATATATATATATCGTACATAAATTATTCACTGACAAAATGTATGAGAGAGTGTTGGTGAACTTTGGCTGAAACACCCTGAAAGACATCTGTTTATATTTTAACACCAATACACACAATCATTGTTGTTGTGCTCTGATTGAGACCTTTTTAAAAATGATGGTGAGGCTTTTTAACATTTGTATAACTCACAGCTACAGCACAAGAAGTCACTATTTCATCATTTAAAGGTGCATTATGTAATAAATGATAAAATCCTCCTAATATGTGACAGAGACTCAGGAATAATGTTCATATAACAAACTGAACTCAGCAACAACAACAGTACAGACAAAATATTTTGCAGACTGCAAATCATGTTTATGTTTTGAAATCATGTTTTGGCGTCATGTGGCGCCACCTACCACCGTCTACCAATCATTGCAGTCAGTAGAGTCTCAGCTGTATTTTGAATTTGAATGTAGTAACTGTTTTTGGCCACATTCTTACATATGGCTCCTTTAACATGTTTCCTTCCTCTCTAATTAAATATCATGGTCATTATGACTTAGTAGGAATTGCATGAGTAATATGAATTCTAAGGGTGTGTTCACACAATGAGATTTTTACAACGCAAAGACACAATTCGATGCAGGTGATTCCCTTGTTGTGAATCCCGCGTATATTTCATAATAACTTCACAAAATCTTTGTTCCCTCACGCTAACCTTTGTTTTTCCTCATGCTAACCTTTGCATTTTCTTGCAATGACTTTTACGTTCTCTCGCGATAACCTTTGTGATAACCTTTGTATTCCCTAACTCTCCCCCCCGGTAATCCCTAACTCTCCCTGTGTGTCAGGCGGCCACGCGAAGTTAGTTCACTCTAAAAGAAAAATTCCCACCCTGACCCTTAGGGGGCTCCATAAAATCTGCTTCAGACGCTCAGGTTTAAACTTTTGAACTCGAGTGAAAAACGTTCACAGTATAATTACAACGTTCCGAGGTCCAATCAGAAACAAAGGACAGCTGCTGTACGTGCACGGCTAAGCAGAAAGTAAATGAGGAAGTTGGAAGAGCTTCAAGCTGTTGGTGGCGCTGTTGTTGGTTAGCTGTTGGTTAGCTCTAGCATTAGCGCTGGGCCAGGAGTAGCCAGTTGTAAATATAAATATACACAAGACAAGAAATATGTGCTTAGGAAGAAATTTGACCTTTATATTCTTTGACAAATAAAGATAACTGAATAATAAACAGAATAATGTGATTGTAATGTATGTAAGAAAGACAGTTAAAGTCAATTAAAACAAAAAAATTATTCTAATATTGTTGTCAAACCCACAGGATTTATTAGAGCATAATTATTCAAGGTAAAGCAGAGGATTTGGATTTGGATGTTCCATGTTTAAGCAGAAATGATGGGATATTTCAGGTGATTCCACCAGGTGATAGTAGATCAAGTTAAGAGCCTCTGGAAAAACCAACGGCATCTTCAGGGGCAGCAGAGGGAGTCGCTCTTCTGGGAGAACATGGTTGTATTTCAACAGCCAGTCTAACAAAATCAATGCTGGAACTTTCAGAATGTCCAACATTTTCCCTTTGGGAGATTGGAGTTTCCACATCTGACAACTTTTTAATGTGTTATTTACTTTTTCCTATTTTCTTTGGACGGCTGCAGTATTCATCTTTCTTATGCTGTCATTTATATTCTGTGAATTATATGTCCTTTGTAGGCTGTTTGTTATCTCTGCTGTGTTGTGAATTGTTCTGCAGCTGTTGTAGCACTTAGCACAAATTTCCCTGTGGGGACAATAAAGAAGACGGACTTCACAACATTTTTATACTCGGTCCAGGTTTCATATTGTTATGGATGGAGTTGGTTTATTTGTACACTGAAGGTCCTCATTGGGGAATCTGCATGACTGATATGTAATATCTAATGTAGAATGTCAAATTTATCAGTTAAGGATGAAAGGGATGCAACACAATCTGACCGGTCAGTGATGGACATGATCATTTTAGAGAAGGATAATCCAGAGTTTTTCATCTACATCTGAGCTGCCTGAGCTCGTTACTTGGTTTCCTCCTAAACTCAAATACTATGTCGTATAATTCACTCTGAAGGACACAAAACACATTTAATATACAATGTGCAACAATTAAAATGGTTTATTGGCAGAAATTGAACATACTACCCACAAATATGTTAATTAGTGTGCAGCCCATGGTCAAGCGCAAGGGAATTTGGCTTGGATTGCCGGTTTGGGTCCCAGTCAGGGACTGGGGTCCCCCTGAGTAAGGTACCAAATCCCCATTGCTTATTGTTAATTGGACACTATAAATTGACCCCACGGGGAGACCCAGTGTACTCCTAGTGCCAGATAAATGGGAAAGTTGCACAGGAAAGGCAAAAAAATCTCTGCCAAATCAAATATGCACCCATCTTTGAGAGAGTGGAGGGAGCCGAGAGCCGAAAGAAAGAATGTTCATTAGTATAATGAGTTAAATATAAACTAAGCCTTTTATATGTATATACTTTGGGCAGAAGCCTCCTGCACCACCATGTCTGTACTGCACAGAGTGGACAAACAAAGGAGAACCACGTCCTCTCTGATCTGCAAAGGCCACAGTTGTTTCTTGACGTGCTTTGGAAACAAAGAGGTGAGTGAGTGGAGGAATCTTCTGTTTGGTACAGTATGCAATCTTATCATTAGATGTCGCTAATTCTTAAACCGGATTTCAACCGGGCTCGTTACGTCAGCGGCACGGTCACCGTTGCCGATCGCTTCCATTCTAATCAATGAGAGCATTTCCACCGGGGGGCGCTGTGGCGCATCTCAGCAGCGTCCCAGAAGCGGCTCGCCGTGCTGCAGCGCTATCGATAGGTAGCAGTTCTATTTTTGCCGTTGCTGAATCGCGTCAAGCTCAACAGAGCAGATCGCACCAGACAGGAAGTGCGACACAGAACCAAAGTAAAACATTTCCGCCCCCTTTCAAAATAAAACACAATACGCAGGTCATACAGCCTGTCATCACAACCTCACATCAACATTACGTCGTAACCGGTGCTGCCAGGTCAACAGTCAATTAATCAGAGCGTCTCGGAGAGTCATGATGTACGACGAGAGACTGATTGTTGAAGTGGAGACACGGAGAATGAAAGAAGCTGTTGTTGTTGTTGTTGTTGTTGTTGTTTCCTTTATACAAACAGTTTATCGCGGGATCTCGCAACCTCGCGTCCGTTCAGGATTATCGCGTGATCTTCCGTTAATATCGCTGGCTCCCAAGTTAGTTCCGTGTTGTCGTTATGTTATCACACCCTCAAAAATAGAAACATTTCAAAGCGAGACTGAAGTTTATGCATGTTTTAAATAAAAGTCACGTTAATAGATTTTTAAGACCTTTCAAAATTGTATTGGATTTAAGACTTTTTAAGACTTTTTAAGACCCCGCGGATACCCTGTATAGTCAAGCATAAGGAGGTATGGGTGACTAATTATAAGACCTGACCTGTGGTAGTTCATGCTCTGACATCAAAATACACTTCTCTTATTAGTCCAATTTGTCTCATCAATCACATATAATATCACTCATTTGCCTCAAATGTGGGTGGATAATCCTCTATGTCTACACTGTGACATCCTAACCAGGTGAACTGCGATAGATTCTCCACATCAACCAAGACAAAATGCTGCAGATGTTTACTCTGTGCAAGCTTCTCTGCCCACAGGGACCACTGAGGCTCTCTGTCACTGCTGCTGTTAAACAACATGAGCAACAACACCAGCAAAACACACAGAGGTTGCACCAGCGATTTTAAGTTTAAAATTAGCAATCGTCAGACTGCACCACACAGACTACACCCTTTGCAGAGACTATTTGTTGCTACATACTTCGAGCCAAACACACCTGACGCTTATTTACGGACCTACTTTGACGACACTTCAGTAGTCCTGTCACTGCTTTGATTTCTTTTTTAACGGCAGAAAATGTGTGAATCCGTCAATCGATACCGCTGTGATAACAGCTGCCATGCAGTTAATGTAAGTGCATTGAGTTTCCCTGACGTGCTGGTGCATGCTCACTGCTCATTTTCCCTGATTACCGGCATGTACAGTGTAAATTACTGTTAATGAACACACAGATAAGGGAAAAACATGACAGAGCCACATCCAACACTGATTATTATGTCTTTCTGTCATACGTGCAGAAGCATCATGTTCCTTTATGCCAGTATCAGACTATACAAATTCATACAAATTGTGGTGGTGACACATTTCCTGTGTCAGACCCGATTATGAACTTCGGGAACAATGAACGGAACATGTAGTGGAACATAACTGGAGAACAGAGATTTGGTGTCTGGGACGCTCCACGACAACCCAACGAGAAGCCTAGCATGTTTTTTTTTTTTTCTACTTTCCTGCCAAGTCTGATGTCTCCTATGACGCGATCCTGGACATTGACCAATAGGATAAAAGGAGAGCTATGATGCAGCGTAACATACAGACGTAAACATGAAGAAGAGGGAGAGGGATAATGCTGCTGCTGTTAGGTGGACAGAAGGTCACAGCTAGAAGGACCTATCTGTTTGTTCTCCCCAGGTGTGTGTGGGTTCACTCCAGTCACTCTGATTTCATGCAGTATGCTAAATTGGGGATGAAGTTCATTGAACTGCTCATGGTTGATCAATTGTATTGTTGTTCTTTGCTTTGTGTGAGTCCCTCAGCTTCACATGAAAAGAGTTCAACTCTGACTGAGCAATTAGTCTGAACAGTATCACACTAAAACTTTAAACACTGGCTTTGGATAATGGAAAAACAAAAACAGTATATACTGATGGAAGCAGAGACTTAACAGAATGTAAACGTTGGCCTCACGTCTACTTTATGAAAGGTGTGTGAGGTGTTGCTTGTTGTCACCAGGCATCGTTCGGAGGTGTAAGATCTAACACGGAGGAGCATCTGCTCGAGATAGACTACAGTATTTGTGTGTGTGTGTGTGTGTGTGAACACGTCGTTACCCAAAGCAAAAGAAAACTTTAGCGCTGCTGACGAGAACAATCTGGCAAAAGGAGAGCAAAAGGAGAAAATGTGCTATGATGTCATGAGATAGTAGCCTGACCACTGTCTGTCAGTTGCCTCTGTTATTCATATACTGTGTCCTTCATCTGAAAACAGGCTCCGCCAAGCAAAACTATCAGACCTCACTGAGGGGGCCTTTGTACGGTGGCCGACAGGGGCAAACGCACTGCAAACCCCAAAACACCTGCAAATAACAAAACAACAGCAAATAACCAAACACCAGCAAGTAACAAAACGGAAGTGCTCCGGGTCTGTGGGGTGTTGGGCCAAAACTTTTATTTTTATAAACTTTATTTAAACTTCCAGTACACATATACACATATATAAAATAGCTCAAAGGGAATATAAAATTGCATCTCGTTGATCTATTTATCAAAACTAAAATAAAATCAATAAAATCAACAAGGCTTTGTTGAGAATAAATACAAGAGTGAAAACAAATCAATCACAACAAGGCAATAAAGGCAAGGTTACAATCAAGGTATCCTTTCTAAATGACCAGACGCAATTTTATATTCCCTTTGAGGTATTTTGTATATGTGTATATGTGTACAGGAAAAGTTTAAATAAAGTTTATTTAAAAAAAAGTTTTGGCCCAACACTGCGAGTCAACAGGTTGGTCGAAGACCTGCACGACAGCGCCCCCACAGACCTGGAGCACTTCCGTTTTGTTACTTGCTGGCGTTTTGTTATTTGCTGGTATTTTGTTATTTGCTGGTGTCCAGCAGCACCTCAGGTGGGCGGGACAATCAAACATGTTGAGCAGTAAAATTAACTTTTGAAACGTCGCGCGCAGCTCTTTGTGTTTTCATTCATACGACATGTTTGTAACCGCTTCTCTTGACTAGCGCTGTGTTGCTCTCGCCTCCCTCTTTCATTTCCTGTGTGCAGCGCAAGACTCACGATCTGAACACTGCTATAGTGGAAATCAAAGCTTGCACAAGGAGAGATGTTGTGGGAAGTGTTAGTCGGTGTGAAGGTGTGTGTGAGTGCATTCCTTAATAAAAGTTTGAGCGTTCACTCATTGTCACTCTGTCCCCTCCAGTCTTTGCCTTCCATCTACTGTGCACATAATCAAAGTCACAGCTGACTTGTAAATGTGGATCAGACTCCGTGTCTCTTGGAGAGTTTAATAATACCTTCAAGTGACAGAAATCAAGTCAGTTAGAACTATTGCACGACTCAATAGAACGCCGTGATTCTAAATGTTTCAGAGGCAGTGGGGAATTATCTCTTTTAAAGGCTGCTATAGGCAGCAATAAGAGCCGCAATAACAAGGATAAAGTTTATGTCTGAGACACTGAACCACTTCCGCAGCTGTGGGCTACGGGGACCAGACACAGATCGTTTCTTTTTAACCGCAGAACGGTGGAAGGTGATTTATTTAACCACTTAAAGCTCAGCAGTGGCAGCGTTACGTGCACTAACAAACAAACTAACAACAGAGTGACAAACGGTTTTAATCAACACACATTTTTAGAAGTTACCCGCGAGTCCAACTCACCCACTGTTGTGTAAGCCCCCCTCCTTCGCTCAGAATGAGAACATCGACCATATTTGAAATCTACAGCACAAACGATGTTCATAATGGGTGGAGCTCTCCACAGTGTTCATTACCCGCTGCTCTGCTGCATCATGGTTGAAACACTACAGTTTTTGGCCAAAAGATCTATTGTTTGATCCCGGCAAAGGTCCAAAACGGTATCAAGGCACTTTATATCGTGAATAGTTACCGGCGCCAACGCATGACACGTTTCCATGACGACTGACCGGAACAAGACGCATGTGACGTCATGTTTACGTGACTCCCGATTGTTAAAATGAGTCTCTAAAGTAACGCTAAGCTTTAAAAACAGAGGCATACGCAGTACACAGGTACGCTGGTTATTTGTAGCGCTGCTCTTTTCCTTTAATAAGCTAACGGTGCTAAAGGAGCTAACACAGCTAACATAGCTAACTGGTAAAAAGTGTCTGGACTCTGGTGCCGCGGCACGAACAACTGCGTTACATTAGAGACTTATTTTAACAAGCGGGAGTCACGTAAACATCACGCCATGCGCGCCTATTCCGGTCAATCGTCATCGAAACGCCGCTAACGTCGGTAGCAAGTCGCTTAAAATGGAAGCAACAGCGAAATGACAGACAGCTGGATCGTCATCGCACTAACCCTGCCTCTATAAAACAGCGTCCTTGCCAGACGAAACCAAATCGCTGGCACACTTGGTTGGGTTCATCCAGGTTAGTGAAATTGTCCAAACTGTGACATTCTTAAAGCGGACCTAGACAGGAAGTTCCAATTAATACTGTGTTTTAGTGTGTATCTGCGTCATTACCTTGTTTACGAAGCCCTGAAGGTTCAAAACTCGTGGTTGGGAAACGCCGTCAGAAAAGAGGATTTCTATCGGCTCGTTTACAGCAACAAGGAGGTTTTTGAGCATAAAAACAAGTTAATGTATGTAAGTAGACCTCCATAACTAACATATATGTGCAACAGGACCACTCTATGGGAGCTTTAATGGGACTAAACACACATTTTCAACAACAGTTGTTGAAAGTGACACGTCGCCATAACTTAACTGAAGCTTCATTGCTGTTGCAAAGCAACTGCAAACATCCTGACCTTCAGCTATAACGCTGACAGAGGAGACTAAATGGATGCTGTTGAGGTAACTGAAGCAACACTATAGTCTTTGCTCAGCATTGGTTACTTTCCTGTTTGGCCCAACAGACTGCACTAGGTCGTGGTGTTTCTGTTGGAGTCGGTTGTTTGCATTAAGTAACTCTCTATCACTGATGGCATACATCGCACACCTGAGGTCTACAAAAGAGTTCTCATGATGTCGTATTGCAGATGGTCTACTTTTTTTTTCCTTATACTGAGGTTATGATCCTTTCATTCCTTGGAAAGCAATAAAATAGAACAGTTATTGCATGAATCGTTTAGAAAAATGTGCAACCCTCGTCCGGTCAAAAATATCAACCACTTCAAACCGACAGAGAAAATCGCTGTCGGACATTTTAAAGAGTGATTGGAGACAATCTGGAGAGCTCACACTACTGCAGTAATTACAAGAAAGGTTATTGTAGGTGAAGAGTAATGGAAAAATCCAGCTGTGTTTTAATCTACGTATCCATCTCATTTAAATCAGCTAATGGAGGCAAAATTGCCGAAGCTTTGTGAGCAAAAATGATAGAGTCAGCATATATTTGTGGTTACGCTCACGTTTAAAAGGTCTCCAAATGTCTGGAATGGATATTACAAACTCGAAAAACAATCCATTGTGAGACATTAATAAGCTCCAGCTTTAAAACTTTCCACACCGGCTAATGTACATCTAAATTATTTTTCAAAACTACATCTAATACACTCTTCCATGCAGGAGTGCATTGAACCCCATGATTTCTCTGACATGCCGAGCTCCATCATTTACCAAACAGCACGTCAACAAGTGGCAGAATGACGGGACGCTTTCATGTCACAATCTCACAATACTGCAGCCGTCAGTTTACCACATGTGTAAAGTCATGTGGCCCCGGAGGTTCTTAAGTGGAACTTCTGAGTGATAGTTATGAGCTGGAGGAGACAGCCGTGCTGTGGTTGTCGTCAGCATGGCGCCCAATTATCTGCCGGCACCTGTCGAAGTGGATCGGGGTTCTGTGAAGTGGCAGTTTCAGATGGCAGGCAGGCAGTCCCACCCTCTTCTTTTCTTACTGTATGCTCTCTCTCATAATGAGGGAGTGTGAAAGTGGGTGGTTTTTATCCAGCAGTTTGAGATGAAACAGTCGAGTTTGACTGAATAAAGGACGACTTAAATCCTGCCAATTACGTTTACTTCGACTGAATTAGAAGAGATGCTGCTGAATTTTTAAGAACTGCATTCGCGTGGAAAACTAGATTATGTTAGAGCTGAATGAAGATAAGCAGATTAGCACATTTCAGGTAGTTTTTCTCCACCGTCACGTACTGTACAGTGAATAAGAAAACTGCGTTTGAACACAAACACATACACATCCCACAGCAGTGTGGCCAGGACGAGAGAAACACGAGCAAGATAACTTATCCGTTTAGCCTTAAGGGGACAGTTTGGCTTTTTTGAATTATGATTGTATGAGGTGCTGATATATTATTAACAAATCGATTAACCACGTGTGCCACAGTTTCTGTAGAGCCGGCCTGGGGCGGAACACTGCAGCTCACTGACAACATGGCTGCCATCAGGGACAGAAGAAAAAGAGATTGTAGCCACTTTAAACGAGACTCACGTGGTAAAGTCTGCACACATTTAAGTCCATGATGTCTAAAGAATATATATCCTACTTTTCTCACTCCCTGCACCAAAGTCCATAGAGAAAATCAGGTTTTTACAGCATCACATACAAATATTTTAAACGAGGCAGCTGTGGACCAGGAGCTCCTGTGTCACTGAGAGCTAAAGATGCTGATTTCTTGTATGGACTTTGGTGAAGTAGAGTGAGCAATTTACAAAATTCGTTTTCCAGTCATAAAAGCCTGTCTAATGACGAGAGATATCAGAGACTAAAACAGGCTCAGGTGTTTTCAGCTGTGTGTGAGGTGTCGACTATGTGTCAGTATAGATAAGTTCATGATAAAACATTAGTGGATTAATTGCGTTAAACAACAGAAGTGATTCATTCATTTATACGGAGCCCCAGACGAGACATGATTCGTGGCCACAAAATACTAATTTGTTCCAAAGAAATAGGTATAATGTGCAAATGAAATGAATAATATTACCTGGAGAGCTGCACAAGTAAAGTGAGCGAGGAGAGCGTGTTCTCAAACGCCTGCAATGTACCTGCAGAGTAACCTGGCTCTTCATATTTTGTTTAAATGCCTCTCACTAATAATGATTCCTTGCAATGTCAGGCTTTTGAGAATATCTTTGTAACTCATTCCCAAACTAAAATAAAACTCAATCACACAATCTCTGTCCAGCCTGAAGATTCAGCCCTCTTCGCTTGTTTTACTTGTGCAGCTCTCCAGCTAATTCATGTACACATTATAACTGTTTCGTGGGAACAAATTAGTATTTCGTGCACATGTTTTACCTATTTCATAGGCAGGAATTTGTATTTATTAGCCACAAATTAGTATTTCGTATGCATGTTTTACCAATGTAGTGGGAACAAATGAGTATTTTGTGGCCACAAATTAGTATTTTGTGTGCACAATGTGACCTATTTCATGGGAAGGAATTATTTTGTATGCACAAATTAGTATTTTGTGAGCATGTTTTACCTATTTCCTGGGAACAAATGAGTATTTTGTATGCACAAATTGGTATTTTGTTGCCACAAATTATTATTTCATGAGCACATTTTACCTATTTCGTGGGAATAAATTATTATTTTGTGGCCACAAATTAGTATTTCGTGTGCACATTTGATCTATTTCATGGGAAGGAATTAATATTTTGTCGCCACAAATCAGAGCTTTTCCCCCCCATGTCATATCTGGGACCAATGATTTGTTTGTAATTTTTCTGGACCTCACATACAGTGGAGACCAGCAGAGGGCGCACGTCAAACCAAAGCACTAACGCAATGAGAAGAAGTCACAGTGCAAGGAAGTCTTAAAATCAGCCTGACATGAGTGGCTTTTTCATTAAAGAACCTTATTGGTTTATAACTCATAAATGTTTGTGCCCCAAATATAAAATAAATTAAAAACAATTAAACAGTGAAAACGACGTGTGCTTTGATAATTTATTATTAACAACCAACCGACGATCATTTATTAACTTATTCAAGAAAAATACATGGAATTTGCAACCCTCGTCAGTAACTTATAACCATACTAAAAAAAAACAAAAAAAAAACTATTTATGATTAATTCCAAGTTAGAACAATTAAGAGGGTGAAGGTCCAAACATATGGATAGGACAAAGCACAGAATAGCCTGGGAATAGTGACCTTTACACTGAAGGAGCAACTGCCAATAGGAGCATCGTCTCTATAAGAAACGCCCTGTGATTCAACAAAGACGAATCATAAACTAACCACAATTTAAATCTTTGCTGTAATGTAAGTAGTTTTTCAGAAATGAGTTTCAGCCTCATTAGGACCAGGTTTTGGTCTCCATGAGGACTACTGGTCCTGACAGGTTAGTGTTGATGCTAGATGAGGTCCTATAAGGACCTGACAGACACCAGAATACACACACACACACACACACACACACACACACACACACACACACACACACACACACACACACACACACACACACACACACACACACACACACACACACACACACACACACACACACACACACACACACACACACACACACACACACACACACACACACACACACACACACACACGCTATGGCACTGTCCCATTATCTGTGTGATAGATGATGCAATAACTAAATACAATAAATTGTGTCTTTACTTGTGTGAAAATGTAATAAAGTCTGGTGTTACTATCAATTTCCACACAATATAACATCACATTATGTGCAATTATACTTTCATATGGGACAAAACATAATGTTAAATAATGATCCAATAATGTTAATAAAATAATTAGGCACAGTTATTAACGTTATTAAACCTCTGGATGCAGCAATATGACTTCGACACCTTCAGTGCAACATAATGAAAATGTGGCTTGATTATCATCACTAATCCATAATCATATTTTACCACAGCACAGTGAAAAACCCCAAAAAACTGACTTACTTTTGAATTGCGGAAATAAATCATGTCACTCTTAATAATGTGAATCTGTCTGTGATCACTGTTACTCAGAGAGTTGGGATTAGGATTAATGATTTATAATTAATCTTGGAATAAAACAGAGTCAAATGCACATTCACTGTGACGGATGATTGATTAGCTTTTGGTCTGAGGTAGAAGGAGAAGAAACTTGTTACACTGCATGTGCAGTTTGACTCCCTGACTGATTATGCAGCACTTTTAAAGTTAATAACCTCAGTGCTATCTCTCTTTTTTTTTGGCTACTTTGAAGTTGCAAGTCAGCACCGAACTGAGGAAATTAACGTCAGCCATTGTGCTTTCAGCCGAGGAGGTCAAGTAGGACATGGCGTCAACACTCGGGCGTTAACCACTTCTCATCTTTTCAAGACGACTTATCCGATCGATAAAGTCCAAGTGGAGTCATTTGATGACATTGTCACATTGACACAGCGGAGGAACACAGCTGTACAACAATGAGCAACTTTTATTACTGTTCTCTGTAACATTAACAGTCGATGTGTAAGTTAAACTGCACAAAAAATAATCAACATTCTCAAAGACATTTAACTCATTGATGCCAGGAAAGCATTGTCACATTTCGGGGTCTAAGGGTTCCTCGTGACATTGTTTTAAAATGACTTCTCACAAACATGGAGGACTTTGACAGTGGAGAGATTTTGAGGAGTTTCTTGTCTTCGATGACGTCATCGCTGATAACTTCGAACGCGCTGAACAAATCGACCGGGATTTACGGTGAAGACGTCATTATGTTTGAAGACGACGAGGTCTGCGATAACGACGATAAATGCCACCGTAATGGAGTGTTTTTCCAATTGCGTAACCACGGAGACCCCTCCAGCCTCAATAGTTTTCCGTCGTGGTGTAGGATACGCACTGCAATTTTCCGCCCGATCAGTAGGGGTCGCTACACAAGGTTGTTGTGCTTCTGGCTAAAGTGAGCAATGGCGTCCGAGAGAGTAAGACTGTTGTTGTTGAATAACATTGAAAAAGTTGCCGTTTCTCACTTTTCTGTGTCACTGAACGCAGTTTTAAGATATTTTGAGGCGAGAAATTATCCATTTAGAGTCTGTGCTGTGTGTGTTAAGATATGACGTATTTATAGTTTGGCAGCGAAGTTGTTGGCGGTGATCAGCTCCGCCTCTGTGGCCGGCACAGAGCAGTGTTATCTCGGCCTGTCCTGAGGACCAATCACAGCCCTTGCCGTCTCCGTTGTCCCTTGACGGGTTAGCCCAATTTTAAGTGCACAACAGAAAGTGATTTAAATCTCCCGACCCGGCTCTAGTCCAGGCTACATCTGCACCCCAATCCCTAACCCTAGACCTAGGGATGAGACGATATGATACTCAGTATAAGTCTGACACTGGTTTTAGGCAAACTGAAAATCAATCTCTGAAAAGTTTCCTTGCAGACTTCTGCTGTTCCGTCTCCATGTCATTTCCTGTATTCAAATAGCAGATATTTTCCTCATGTGGGATCAGGATTGTGTCCTGAATTCCCTGCAACAGCAAAGGATTCCTTAAATGAGAAATTTCATATTTTACCATTTATTCTCATATATTGCATTTTCTCTGACAAAAGGAGAACCGGGGGTGAACCGTGTCCTTAATCACTTAAATCCACATGCAATCTGGCTCAGCCATCTTAGCCAGGGTTGTGGATCCATTAGCTCCTTCTCATTTCAGGGGCAGAGCTGCCAAGCCATTAGTTCTGCTATGCTCGGCTAGATTTCTATATCCTTTCATTTCAACATTTTCTGCAAGAAAATGGGAAAAGTTGCGGATTAATTCTAACTAATCCTCTATTTTCTATTGCCTTTAATTACTTGTTCCAGCCTCTGACACTGAATGGTTATCAGCAATACGTTGACTTGGCCCGGCTGCCATTTCAGCTCATTGTGTCTGTCTTTAATTGTATATCTTGAGGCTTCAGCTTGGCTTTACTGCATCTTAGACTCAAACACAACGAGCTAATGCTTGGATTTGTTTTTTATTGAAGTCTATGAGTGAGACACTGAATTTTTTACTTTTATATGCAGTATATCCTGCAGAAAACCACTCTATGTGAGCATTAAGGTGGTCCATGTCCGCCTGTGCGTGGGGTCAGCATGATGTTAAAATCGCCATCCAACCCGTGGGACAGGGCGGCCTGTGTGCTCCGACTACGCTTGCGCCAGAGCCTACTGAGCGCTCGTGTGAGGAGATCCTCCGTCTCCACATCTATACAATCACAAGGTCAAAGAAAATGAAGAGCCAGACGGCTCAGAACTCTTGGAGTGAAATGTAAACAACTGAAGGTAAAGGATGAGAACGCCATTACTAGATGTGCACCAACAAAAAGTCTCCTGTTTTCAGATGAACGCAGCATATTAGTAATTTTACATTGTTTCTGTTTACAAAGACCAAACAGAGGTAATATGTGAATAATAGTAATAAAAATCACCAAAAGTTTCCCACTACGTATTGTAACTGATGTAATGTTACATTTAATCACACTGAGATGAGCTCAGACTGTGGACTAATGTCGACTGAGTGGACGTTTCCCCACAAAGCTCTGCTTTTGTACCCTCAGCTCCATCCGTCTGGGCTTGTTCTCTATCTGCCACGAGAAGATTGAACACGACTGCGGAAATCCAGCCCCCCCCCCCCCACACACACACACACCTCCCGCTTCCACACCTCAGCAGTCACACTGCATACAAGTCAATGTGACCGCTGAGGCAGCGCAGCCTTTTCATATTGCTAATGTTCAAAGCAGGCCCAAACGACCCAATGAAAGCAATCTAATACCACAAATTAGCCTGTCACTTAGCCTGGATTATAAGCCTCACGGGGGCCGTGGCTAAAATAACTTTAGCCTTGTTGCTCTGTGATGTAAAACAGTGGAGGGAGGAGAGTAACAACAGCAACAAAAACTGCTGTGATTTAATTTTAAAGCTTGTTGCCTGAATTGCTTTGTGTAATTAAGTTTATTTACTTCCTCCCCTTCGTTAGCCGTTCAGATCTACGGAGAGAGGAGCGACAAAACAAGGTCAAAGTCAAGGTCAAGTGTATTTCCTGTATATATCACATTTAAAAAAACAACTCGTGTTGCCTCAAAGTGCTTTAACAAGCTTAAAGGTGACATATGTAAGAATGTGGTCAAAAACAGTTACTATATTCAAATTCAAAATACAGAGGTCTTTAAGGTTTCGTTTTCTGACATAACTGGCAACCCGTGGTTGCTCGGTAGCTGAGACTCTACTGACTGCAATGACTGGTAGACGGCGGTAGGTGACGCCACATTAACATGATTTGCAGTCTGCAAAATATTTTTTTTAATGCAAATATTTAGTCTGTACTGTTGTTGTTGGTGAGTTCAGTTTGTTATATGAACATTATTCCTGAGTCTCTGTGACATATTAGGAGGATTTTATCATTTATTACATAATGCACCTTTAAATGGAGTTAAAGGAATGAATTAAATACAATCAGGAAAGTCACCAAACAGAAACAACACATACAAATAGACGTGGGAACAAGACAAAGTTGATCTGAATGATCATCTCCAGCTCAGAAACGCTCCATTAACTGCACCCTTGACACTTATTTACTTGCCGTCAGTGCACAAAAAAAAGATAAAAACAGATCCAGATGCTGCACATTTTGAATTAGTGCCAAAGTCTAGTGAAGTATAACAAGCACACCTGCACGAGTAATCGCTAACTCATTTCAATCAGCTGGAGGTTTTACACAGAGAAGAAGAGACGTCTTATATCATCACATCTGACAGTGAACGCAACTTATTCTGCTGCTGCAAACATACATTTTTCTCCTGCTGTTTCAGCTTTATAAATCGTCCTCTCTGCTCGTATGTGTCTTTAAATGTATGATTGGTGAGCGCTGGAACAAAATGGCTGCAGTACAAAAACAAAGATATACTTATTCTTCACAGTTGAGGTTTTGGAGACTTTTTTTTTGTCTTTGTAGCTGATGAAAACATTTGGACAGGATTTTCAGCCACAGTGAAGCATTCAATACAACACAAAATAACCAATTAAAAGGGAAAATAAAAAGTAACAAATCACATTATTCCATGACCTCATTCATCCTTTCTATAGTTTTAATAAAATGGTATTTTTTTTGTTTTTGTTTTAACTTATGTAAGATTAACTTCTTTTGTGGTGATACAACAAATCGTTGCATTTGTTACAACTAATTGCCTTTTCTACATTTATATTTCTGTACAATTGTAACCCTTGACTCTATTCAGTATTGTTGGTTTTTAAATCTGTACATAAATTGAATAATTTAGCTTCAATGTTGTGTCTGATCCGTGAATCCACTTTGTCATGTCGTGTCCACATAACGCACAAAGTGTCGTTCATTTAGTCCATTTAAAACAGTCGGAGCCATACGTGAATATAATTGGCTTAGCTATACCAGAGCTATAGGGAGCTAATTAAAGAGAATCATAATCACCTGGCAACTCCTCTCTTGTCATTGGTGCGGCATTGAGAAGTTTCATTAGACGCCTAAAAAAAGATTTCCCTTGTGTCCCGACACCTCGCTCCTCACCTCTCCTTCTCGTCAGTGTGAGCTCGGCAAATTGGCTGCAGTAAATCCGAGGAGGGAATTTTTGGATTTTGCGATCGCAAAGACTGTGAAGGAGGCACAACAGTGGCTGAGCGTGACGACTCATCCTCTCATCAGAGGAAGTGTTTACAGTCCACAGAGATGTTGGAAAGGAGAAACCACAGCAGACGTCCAGAGGTAATCATTAAAAAGGTGGATGGAGAAGTTGATTTTTCACCTCGGCTTCTCCTCTGCTCTTTGACTGCTGTGTTAAAATGTCTGAACGCAGACAAAACTCCTGTCCTTATTAACATGGATTCATTTGCTTTGGCCTGGTGTTCGCACCAAACGATCCATTCGAACCGAAAACTCTAGTTGGTTTGGTTTTCGTGTCAGATACAGGCACAGTTGGCTTTTAAAGAGAATTATTTTGATTAATTGGCTTAATTGAACAAATTATTCAGGCGTCTCACTTTGCACCTACACAAATGGAGTCGTCACCCACTTTAGACGATTAGAATGATTTGTTGTATTAGTTAAAATCTTCTTCATGTCCTGATTAGAAGAATCATCCAGGCTGATTTCCACCATTTTTAACGATCAACTGTGTAGGCTAATTATTAATTTAATTAATTTATGGTTACATAATATTCTTGATTATCTAACTATTCTTGTTCTTCTGCTGAGTCACAAAAAAACAAAACAAAAAAAAAACATTTAAAAAAGTTTGAGAAAGTTTACTTTCTTGATGTCTTGGTTTATGTATTTAATATTGAATTTGTACTTTACTTTTATTGCAAATGCAAATTATAGAGAAGGTCCATGGTGTTGTTACATAAATGTTTAATTTCAGCAGTTTTGTGTATTATTTGTTATTATTAAACTTCCGTACTGCAGCTTTAATCGACACGCTGTTATTCAGTAGCTTTGTTACTAAGTGAACAGTGAAGTCATTCCTGCAGGTGTTTTTTTGCTATGATTCATTTATCAAACATAAATCTCAGATAGAGTTGTTTTACGTATTCAAAACTATACTAAGTCTCGCAGAACTCGCAGTAAAAATAGCCAGAAACATTATATCATGCACATTGTTTGCAGAACACTGTGAAACGACGACTGCATGAAGCAGTTATTTAAAAAGTTGGTCTCCATATAAAAAGTTTGGGAAATAGTGTATGGAGGATATACTGGATAAAGGTGTGCTGCAGAAAGTATCTCCACTTTGAGGGGAAAGAAAAAAGCTGTAGGAGTTGAAGCCAATTAAAGCATTTTAGAGTGTTGAACAGAAACGTCCATTTATATAAACGTTCTCTAATATTATTTTACACAACTTGCCAAAGCTCCTCTAGAGGTGCTTTTACTTGTCAGGGACGAAAGGTAAGAAGGGAGAGAAAATGTCTCTCACACACACACACACACACACACACACACACACACACACACTGGCCATTTGTTTAATAATGATGATAAATGACAGGTTACCTCAGAGTCTAATGTATTTCTATTCTCCTGTGTGTGATTTCTTAAGCAGCTTTTTCTTTCCTGCCTCTGCGTGACTGTGACTGTGACTGTGACATGAGAGACAGTGATGTTACAGTGGCACAGACCAGATGAGACATCGTTTCACTGAGATTTGATTGTGTTTTTGTTGTTGTTTGTTGTGAAAGAAATGACAAAGCCGCCGCAGTCCGACGCTCCCTCTAAACTGCCTCTCATTGGGTTTCTAGTTATTCTTGTGAAAGTGCGTTAATGGAGCCATTTCTTTGCTAAACTGTGTAGGACTATACTAACTGTCACAGGGTTGAACATAGTAGAAAAACACGGGATATTTCATAACGTTGAACATTGCAATGATGGTATGACGTGATGTATAAACACATAAACACACAGTGTTAACATCTTTCTGCTTTTCAAAGTCTCTAAAAACACAAAGAAATTCCACTTTAGAAGAACAATCCTCTTTGAACAGGATTGTTGAAATAATAGCGAGTAATTAGAGAATTAGAGTCACCGCTCCATCTTCAGCTAATGTCACTTTACCAGTGTCTATGTGAGGAAGAGAGAGAACATTGTCTTATTGGGAATAAATCTGCCTCCTGCTGATAATGATGAGAGATCTACTATTTTCTGGTATTTGATAAAAAAAAAAAAAGAAAAAAAGAAATACCACGAGTATGAAAAAAACACATAAAAAATTTAAAAAATATGAATATAAACACAATGATTTAACCCGAGCTGTAATAGGACTCATTGCAGAGTTCTCCTCTCATTTCTCTGGCCCACCATGTAGATGGGTAAATTATAAAATAAAAAACATGAATATTATCTGCCTTTATGGTACATTTAAGTCACAGGTGTCAAACTGCCCCCCCCCCCCCCCAAATCGATTATATTTGCCCCCCCACTTAATATCATGTTATAATGAAAACATGACCGACGACCTCAGCGTCTTATAAACACAGTAAACACAGCTGCCGGCGAGGTGATATAATATGATATAATATAATATATATATTTGCTAGCAATGGTTTTATAACAGACATTCAGTCATAATTATCACATTATCAAATGTATCACATACAACATTCAATTACATATATAAATACGCTTGTTAAAGGTCAAAACGGCTCCTGGCACAAATTTTAATTACAGTTGTCCACATTATTATTTACGTCATTTTAAATAAATGTCCCTGTTTTTGATATGAATACATTATATGAGTGATATCATGATGCATTATTGTGAACAGTTGTTTATTTTCACACTTTTTGTTAGGCCGACCCCCTCTCGACCACACTACACGCTCATTGGCCCCCTTAGAATATATATACATATATATATGTATATATATTCACATTTATACTGTGTATACATAATACCTATTTCCATATGAAATAGGTCTATAAAAGTGTCTTTAAAGAGACTCTCAGCAGTCAAGGCTGCGTCCTCCTACACGACGAGGGCTGTGATGCATTTCGACAAAACCCGGATGGTAAATGGAGCCTCGATTATTGAGACGCAGCTCGAGACCATCCTTAGTTTATCTTTTCACATTATGTCGAGTGTAACTTTAATACGAAGAGTCTCTAAAAACACAACATCAAATAAATACATTCACCCTCTAACCCTCTAATCCCAGATGATGGATCAGTCCTACCTGAGAGGGACAGGTGGGCGTGAGGAGGCACAGAGATGATTCTTTATCCTCCAGAATCCACTGGATCTGAAGGAGAATTGACAAAAACAAAGCATGTTACTTTTCAGTCTGACACTCTGAATAAAACCTGGTTATGATTCATATATTTGAAGTTCATTCCTCCTTGAAAATGACATTAAATCAGTTGAATACAAACAGGTCCAAATAAATACATATTTTGTGGTCAGGAATTAGTGTCACGGACACAGATGAGTATTTCCTGCCACAATTTGTGTATTTTTTTGGCCACACAGTGTGTAAATATGTACATAAAAAACGTTTTGTCTAATTGTTCTTACTTAACACCAGTGACAAATATGTGCAAAGGCGTGTGGTGATTTTAGCCTCACAAACCACCATTTGCTAATTAGCATTCAGGGATTTTCAAAGCGGAAATCCAAAAGGAGCTGATGCTAAATTTGGAGCGCATTTGTATTCTAATCTATTCTGTGGTAAAAGCTTTGATGAAATGACCCGAGCTGGTGCTCAGACTTAGCCTCGTCACTTTGTCATCTTTCTCTTTTCAAAGGCAATTCATCAAACTGTGTCAAACATGTCGTCTTCAAAAGGAGCTCATGCTAAATACAAAGCGGAGATAAAATGAATTGGAGTAACACGCATGTATAACAGAAACTCTACTTTATTTACAACCATTTCCATTAGAGCAAAGGCACAGAAGAAGAAGCTCAAACTCAAATATCCTGTTCTCCTCCTTATTATCCCTGCAGTGAACTGTTCCAGTAACTTCCACAAATGCTATTAAATATGCTGATTTTTTTCCCCCACTTCCCCTTAAAAAGGTGACACACAGGACAAATACAACACTGTACAGCACCGCAGCCGATTAAATGCAATAAAATAAAACAAAGCAGCGCATTAATCTGTGATAGCGTGTCACTAAAACTAAAATGAAACCAGAGTACAAGCTTTTTTCCCGACTCCTGGGGATAAATATACATGTTTGCACATTATTTATTGATAATCCTCCATGTTGTTGTTCAGTCACTGAGGCGACACACACACACACACTGACAGAGGGATGTGGCGTCACACACAAGGACACCAGCGCTGTCACGGGGATCAAACCCTGTAACAGGACGGTCTCTGCGGCCGCAAGGACACGCCGACATCACACTGCACTGCATTAACACACCTGACAAAGATGTTATTCTGTTGGGGACTTTGATCGTTCTGACACTTTGACTTTATTTTCTGCGCGTCCTTCAAAACGCTTTTTTTGAAACCTGGAACTTGTGAAACGCCTTTTGTGACAGTTGTGCTCAGACTTTCTCTTTATTATACCTGCAGACACGTCTGTTCCATCATTTGTTTCTGTTTTTTTTTATTGTGAAGCAAAACAAAGGAAACATATTTGTCCTTTCATTGGGTGGAAGGTTTTCGTCCAAATGACTTTAGCATTAACTGCTGTGCTTTTTTTTCCTAAGAATTAGAATCTTTATTGTCACTCTTACAATGAGACATCGCACAACGATAATATAGAAAAAGATTCACAGATTTAGCTGACACACTAACTGCTGCCTCAGCTATGATGCACAATATTCACTCTACTGTCTTATAGACTGTTATACAGTATTTGATTGTTGTTCATTGATGCTAAATACATTTTTAAAACAAGGCAATAAGAGATGGCAGAATGCAACCCATTCATGCAACACGCCTCTGTCGGCCTCTGTTGGTCATGATGGAAAGTGCAGACAGACCTAGCCACTAAAAACAGTAGTTCACTCTCACTCTGTGAGGAGTTATGACCTTTTTGCATCTTGTACCTGGCAATTACTCCATATTACAAAAAAACTAATAAAGTAAAACTATGCATTTACAAAAAAATAAAAACAAATAAAAACTAGCAAACCCACTCTAAAAACTAATTAAAAAAATAAAAGGTCACTAATGACGAATGAATCCAAAGTTATTATTACCTTAAGATCGTCTCCTCGTTCAGAATGAAATTTGCCTCCAAATGATCGTTTCAGAGTTCTCGTATTGGCATGTTTACGTGGCATATTCTTATTCTCATCAGTCTTTAGTCAGATTACTTGTGTCCATAATATAAACTTGTCAAATGAGACTTCCCATGTTGAATTTATATTCCCACCAAATGTGTATTTTGGATCAGATCCAGATGGTTTGATGGTAGAGTTTGTTCAAATTTGGTGAGTTTTGACAGCGATATGATTTTGTTTTGTTTTGCCCATTGTTAGAGGGATAATCCATCCATCTATCCATCATCTACTGCTTTATCCTCCACATGAGGGTCGTGGGGGGGGGGGGGGTGGTTCGCCAGTCCATCACAGGGCCACATGTACAGACAAACAACAAACAACAATTCACTCACACTCAAACACATAAGGTCCATTTAGAGTGATTTACCAACTTATCCTCAAATCTGCATGACTTTGGAATGTGGGAGGAAACTGGAAAACATGCAAACTCCATGCAAAAAGGCCTTTGTTCCATGTGGCCCAAGAGGGACAGTCATCAATATATAAATCATTACTTTTGATTTCATTGAATGTGAATATACTTGTGTGATCAGACTGAGCCATCAAAATGAGACTGGATGTTGCCAACAGAAGCACAAACTAAATCATAAAGCCATGCCCGTGAAAACATGTTGGAGGTAGAAATAAAGAACATTCTCAAAAAGATTATAAAATGAGATGGGAAATATCAAAAGTACAGGAAATGTGGAAGTTTTCCACCTCGACTTATCCCGACTTTAAGAACGAATGCTGCAAAGTAAAAGGTAGAGATTTCCCTCACAGATGTGGTGAAGCACAAGTGCAAAAACGCAGAAAACTGCCACAAACGTGTTACTTTTTGTTAAAATATTTAGACTGTGCTCATTGATAATTTATAAAGCCTCAGCTGAGAGAGCAATTACAGGGAGGCAAACAATGAGCGCTTGGGTTTTCAGATCTTCACAATGAAAAGAAAGGGAAAAAAGAAGAAGTCTTAGATACACTGAT
Organism: Microchirus variegatus; assembly: GCF_963457635.1. Taxonomy (NCBI): domain Eukaryota; kingdom Metazoa; phylum Chordata; class Actinopteri; order Pleuronectiformes; family Soleidae; genus Microchirus; species Microchirus variegatus. The sequence goes on along the minus strand of NC_139817.1, from coordinate 25,378,442 downwards.
CTGTATGAATGCTGCTAAACGCTGATGGTGCAGAGAACATGTGAAGGTGGGGTTAGACTGAAATAACACACTGCATGATGAGACGATGATGCATAGACACTTTAATCAAAGGGAAAACTAAGGCCGAGACCATTTGGCTGTTGCGGTTTTGATGAGCACGGCCTCTCAGATAGCATCTCCATGTGTCGTTACGGAAGGTCGCTTTGGTGGTTAACTCCCTGAAAGGGCACTTAGTGTCAGTGTCGGGTAACAGCGCTGATATTCACTCTGCATGGACTTCTTCTTCTTCTTCTTTGGAAATTTGAAATCAAGGCCATTCTTGCAGTCCCAACAGGCGACTTGCACATCTCTCGCGTTCCCACATGTGTAGGTTTTTACAAACCCAATAAAGAGATCAGGTTTATCAGACAAATGGTTCAACAGGACAGAAAAATCTGTGCAACTGTCTGTATGTACTGGATATTTTTATGAAGTTAAAACTGTCGGGCATAAGAAATGTCAGGTTAATCCAAACTATCGTCAAACGAGTTCTCACACTGCTGAATAATCAGTCATCTCAAGGCAACCTGTGATATTTCTGTGGTGCACACAGGAAGTGATTCATTTTAAGTGAAGTTTGCACGAGAAAAGCAGCTGCAAACAGGTTTGAGTATGAAAGAAATGACAAAGAAGTGAATATTACACTCCTGACTGTCTACCAATCATTACAGTCAGTAGAGTCTCAGCTGCCGAGCACCCACGGGTTGCCAGTTACGTCAGAAAACGAAACCTAAAAGTCCTCGGTATTTTGATTTTGAATGTAGTTACTGTTTTTGGCCACATTCTTACATATGGCGCCTTTAAACAGATGGGGGAAAATAAAACAATACAACTGAGCGAGCCAAGCTCAGTTAGTCGTTACTCTCACATGTGACCCGTGAGAAATGTCAAATACACTCGGCATGAAACAGTGACTCTTTTGTGTTTTTTTGCGGTTTCAGACTGAACCTGAGGATTTGCGTTTGCCTAAATCCAAAGTAAATTCATAAAGGAATGGTTTTTGCAGCGTCACAGAGAAGCATTAGTGTGGAGAATCACTAAAACATGAAATAAAAAATCAAGGCTTGATTTGTGATGAGAGGAAAATTTAATTTTTTATCACATGTGGATTTTCCATGGAGCCGTCAGGACTGTGCTTTGTGATATTGATTACATGCCAGAACTGATATGAACAGCAGATACAGCAGCACATCAGAAGTGAGCTTGAAGGCCTGCAGAGTGATTCGAGACACTCTCGCATGACTAAATCTGGAGCGAGAATCCCAAAGTGCAGTCTCACTGCAGGCGTAACCATTTGATTAGCCAATCGTCAGGACAAGGATCCTATAATGGTCCCGTGTAAGTTTATACATCAACTTCACCACAGCCGTGACAGCTGTCTCGTCTCGTTTATGAAGAGAGCGGAGCAGGATTTGCAGCAGCTGTTTTACTGAATGTGTGACAAACAGTGGGGCAAACGCCCTTGTTTGGCGCGACAGGGTTGAGAGCTTCGCTCTTCAACTGTCAAAAGGGAACATCTGTGTTTTGGCGACGAATGAGCCGTGTTTGTTCAGCGACGGAGCAATCGGCTCGATGCAGCCGTCCGAGGTGACAGTCGCTCTGTCACGGTCCAAGTAAAGAGCGAGATAGACGTGCAGGGAGAGGAGGGAGGGCTTTAATCCCTCTATCGCATCCAGATGCAGGAAAACAGAGAGGAAAAGTCCAGCTTTCTAACGCTCCCGACGTCCGCTCTGGAATATCACACACATGCTGTGGATTACACAGTTGCCTTGTGCTTTTTAAGGGTGCAACTTCTTACAAATGAGGGGAACCGAAAATTAAATCTCACACTTTTTAAATGATTTACTGACATTGAATTTAAGCACATTATAGTTTACAGTTAAAGCTGCTTCCGTGAAACATATTCATAGGAAAATCTTTGATTGTCCGAATCATTTTCCATTCGTGCAAAATGAGTCTCAGTCAGTCAATCCCCTTCCCTTCATTAATATGTGTTAGCTTATTGTTAGCAGGATGGATAAGTCTTACTCTGCAGATTGTGTATGCAAATTGGGGAGTTTTCTGTGCACCTCTTGCTAAGACCATGATTTGATGTGCATTAGCTATGATTCGATTTGGACAAGATGATTTTATGGAACAACACAAAATAATTAGATAGAATAGCATTAGGTATTAGTTGCCACACAATTATTTGTTAAATGTAGACTTAAATGTTTATTACTGCTTATCTGCAAAATGGTATTTCATGGGAATTGAGAAGTATGAAAACAAGACCGTAACATAAAGACTTAAAGCTAAGAAGCTAGCTGCAAGTTTCTAAGAAGTTGAAAAGCTATGTATTTGTTGCTAAGAGGTTGAAATGCTAGCTGCTAGTTGCTACGAAGCTGAAAAGCTAGCTCATTGTTGCTAAGAAGCTGAAAAGCTAGTTGCTAAGAAGATGAAAATGTAGTTGCCAATAAGCGGAAAAGCTTGCTCATTGTTGCTAATAATCTAAAAGCTATCCCCTTGTTGCTAAACGCGCTGGTAAGCTAAGTTGTTCCGAAGAAGATGAAAATGTAGCTCAATGTTGCCAAGAAGCTGAAAAGCTAGCTGCTAGTTGCTTAAGACTCATATTAACAGCAACAGCATCTAAATTAAACCATTTTATAACATTAAAAGACAGGCCATCACTTCATTTTCCATTTTTTTAGACATTAAGGCATTGACATTGTGTTATTCCACTGAAAAGTCTTTTTAGTATTGATATTATTTTTTGTTTCATGATCAGCCTTTATATACAGTATACAAGTAAACGTGTATTTTACAATAAGTATAAAACCTTAGAAACTTTATCAAATTTCCATTTGGTTTCATTTTCCTGATGTAAGGTGTTGCTTTAAGGACTCTGCAGAGCTGCCTTTGTAAAAAAAATCAAATAAACTGTTTTACTATTATTAGTCCAAGGTCGATGGAGTTCTTTAGTGGCTAATGAAACATATTGTGTCTTGATGTAAACCCATCAAAGTTGGAACTAAGTGACACAAATGGGACAACAATGAGAAAAGAGGTCAGAGTCTGGATCTACAGATGAAGTCCTTGACTTCACTGCAGTGTTCAGCGTCGCCTTCTTCACAACATTTTAAACAATATACATTTTGCTTCTCTTTTTTTAAAAGAACTATGTTGAAATGACATGAAATGTACGTGAATGTACGTGAATGTGTTTTCCCCCCCGTGCTGCTGGTGTTAGCAAAATACAGGGATACGTGTTCAAATGTAATATTTGTTCAATTTGACACAAAAAAGAATGTGGAGAAATATGGCACGAGCCAAGTGTTTTGTAAAATCAGTGTGAATAAAATAGTTAGCCTTAAATGATACTGTGTGTGTGTGTGTGTGTGTGTGTGTGTGATGGACAAATACAGCAGAGATAAGGACGACAGCTTGTTCACAGTCTGCACATGTTACCCTTTTGAATTAATTGGGGTGGGACTTTGGTGCAGTAATGTGATGTTTTCTTATTTTCTATGTGTAAAGAAAGAAGTGTAGTTCTCAGAAGCGACAGCTGCTGAGTTAGTGTGTCTCACCGCGGTCAATCCTCACGTGGACTTTGTTGTTTTGTGTGTTTGTTAGAGCAGGCGTGACGGTCGACTGCTGCTCATTTTGTTTCACTGAAAGAGTGAAAATGCGGCAGTGAGACGGTCAGAGGTTTGGTCAGAGGTTTGGTCAGAGATGGTGATTTCTTGCTCCATTCAGTTTCAAACAAATTCACTTTGTCCTGTGGAAAGACGACCTGATGAGCTCCAGCACAGGCTGACGCGCTTCACAACAGAGCCAACTCATAACAAAGGGATAAGAGTCTAATCTCTGGATAAATGTGAGCAAACACATGGAGGAAAGCTACTGTGGTGACACCAGAGTGAAAAAGAATATCATTCCTCAATAAAAAGGTGTTCATTTGCACTTGAAAGCGTCTTCAAGTGCACGACACGATGTACTGTCAGAAAGAAAAACACTCAAATCTCGGCTGGTGAGAGGAGAAATAAAGCAGCAGAGTAAACAATGGGAGAATAATTACACTTTCCAATTAAGCTGGTCTGTATTATCCTGTGCTTTTCATCGTCTCTACTCTGGACTTCAATGTTCGTGTTTCCTGCGTCTGGCGACAATCTGCATATATTGTTTCTTTTCTATGACAAAAAACATCCATTAAACATGAAGTGTTTCCACAAATAAGAGCACGATTTACACAAAGAAAGAACGGCTGAGTCACAGCTTGTGTTTCACTTTGCTCCACGAACACGTGCAAATGAACAAAACCTGAATTAATACTCAAGTCATTTCCTATTTTCTTCATCTTTATTGCTCACATTACAAGTTAATTAAATCAAGAGTATCTGATGTGAACCAATGACGCTTGATCTGATCACACTTAAAGGAATAATTCAACTTTCATGGAAGGACGCTTCTTTGCTTTCTTTTCCATGGTGATTAATATTAAGTATTATCAGTATCACATCATGAAATATTGCAATGTTTTAGTGTAGCAACATTTTTTTGCTCTCCTATTATATTTATGGCAATAGTTTATTATGCAGTAAGAACACAATTAGAGGCATGTTAAAAGTTAAGAGGGAATTTACTCCTGGAATTAGGATTAAAGAATATTGAGGAGGGAAAATATGTGGAATTAACTGAAACTGAGAATGTGACACACTTTCTACTGCATTGTCCTCATTATTAAGATTTAAAAAATACCTATCTAGTGAATTAAATGTCAGTTTAAATCTGGAAATGTCCTGATGATAGTCTGTTTTTACGTAGAAATCACTATATGTTGACTACTTTTGTGTCTAAAACCTCATGGAAAAAGAAAACCCAAGTACCGTATGTCCTGTTGATTTGTTTTTAAGTTGTTTTTAATTCATATTCAGCTCACATCTGCATTGAGGACAATTACGACCATGATTTGCTTTAACGCCTCTAAATCTGTCTTCTATAATCAGCATCTTATTTTGTAAACCCTGTACATAGACCTAAAATCATTTCAGTGTTGCAGCGATGCATGCACAACTCTAGATCATTCATTTATGCAGCGGACTGGATTAAATTAATTCCTCCACAGCAGCATTAATTAATGCACTGACATACACTGTTATCACCCTATAAAGTTGTTATTTCAATGGTGTCAGCAGATGATCACCGATCATATTGCATGACCTGCAGATGTGAAACAACATCAACACTTGTTTGGTGCCGTGTTCCTCAAAAAATAAGGATTGAACGCGTCAACATTTACTAATGTGGGTTATTGACATGGAATTTTCACCATATGTCACTAACAACCCAAGTGATCTACACATACAAAGAAACCAAAGCATGTACATACGTAACGTTGGTCACACTTTATATTAAGGAACATATTCACCATTAATTAGGAGCTTACTAACACAAGGAGCACACAAGCCCTTTATTTGTAAATATTAAAGGCGCCATATGTAAGAATGTGGCCAAAAACGGTTACTACACTCAAATTCAAAATACCGAGGTTTGGTTTTCCCCGCCATTGTAGCTCAGACGTAACTGGTTCAACCCGTGGTTGCTCGGCAGCTAAGACTCTACTGACTGCAATGATTGGTAGACGGCGGTAGGTGGCGCCACATGACGCCAAAACATGATTTCAAAACATAAACATGATTTACAGTCTGCAAAATAAATGTTTTAATGCAAATATTTTGTCTGTACTGTTGTTGTTGGTGAGTTCAGTTTGTTATATGAACATTATTCCTGAGTCTCTGTGACAAATTAGGAGGATTTTATCATTTATTACATAATGCACCTTTAAGCACGTATTAACACCTCACGTAAGAAAAATCTTAACCCATCTTGTAATACAGGTAGAATAAGGTTATGTAGAATAAGCACCTAGTTAATTGTGATTATGTGTTCCTTAATATAAAGTGTTGCCATTAAGTTATGTGTGATAGTGAAATGACACACAGAATAATTATTGAATACATGAAGAAATGAAAACAAAAAACAGGCATGAAATCAGCTGAAATTGGTCCGTATTTAGAAAGCAATCCTGTCCCCTATCAACTGGTCCTAAAGTCCTAATTGATGGTCTATAAAAAGGTTTCTCATTACAAAGTTGTCACACAAGACGCATCTCATGATGGGTAACAGCAAAGAGCTCTCTCTGGGCCTTTGCAACCTTATTGTTGTAAAACACACTGATGACAATGGTTTCAGGTGTTTTTCTAAACCTTTGGATGTTACATTGAACATAATCCAGAAGTGGCAAGAACATCATTTTACCGTAAATCGTACACGGCCAGATTCTCCTCACGAGATTCCTGACACAGGAGTCAAAGAACAATCAGAAGAGTTTCAGAAAGCTTCAGAGAGACCTGGAATTATCAAGTGCAGTTGTTTCAAAAGGAAACAATAAGTAATGCACAGGGTTCGTACACTTCATTAGCAATAGTTTTCATTGACTTTCCAATACTGAAAATCGGTGCCATCCCACAGTCTTTACATGAACGTCCATTTGTTTGTTGCGACACGTCTTTCATGATCAGCATTCTGCTCGTCCGTGGTCTGCGTCTTTAGCCAAAGTTTAAAGCTCTCCTTAAAAAGCCGCTCTGTTGTAACTTTCTTTCATACTTATTGATTTGAGTTATTATTTGAGTAATGCTTTAAGTAATGGTTAAAAGAGAGGAAGTGGTTGTATTCTGTAAGGGCTTTTTTGTTCTTCACGTTTTGGTTCACGCCTGCAGTTTACACTTGCAGCCACTGTGTGGCATCGTTTGCATGTGAATTGTCTCCTTTTTTTTCCACCTCCGAGTAAGAACGCCCCCGGAACTGTGTTGCCTTGTGTTTTTAGCTTCTCCGTTAGCTTTTGTGTGTTAGCGGGCGAAAACCCACACACTAGGACTGAATGATCGTCTCCGTACGCCTTATTTGAATAAACGCAGTTAAATCATATCACACTCGTTGAAACTACACTTTCCTGGCATTTTATCGTTGAATAGAGCTTAAAATCCAAGTGAGGACTGGAGGGTCGCTAAGCACGGCGCCAGTGATCTGCTCGTTTCCACTTGCCATTACATCATTTTATTTATGTTTTACGCATCCAAAATATTATCCATGCAATATTTCCAAAACTTTACAGGAAATGTAGTTTTTCATTATCTTTTCAAGGACCTAGAAAATGTTTTTCATGACCGTACGAACCCTGAATGCACTTCACCACCATGGCCTCAATGCACGCTCACCGTGCAAGACTTTGGTCAGATGATACCAAAATTGAACTTGGAGGTCATAGCACCATGGTTCTCAAACTGTGGAATGTACACCACCAGTGCGACGCGAGCTTCCCCTGGTGGTCAGAAATACTGTTCTACTGTTTATACCAGGGTATGTGATCAGTGGAGTGGAGCTGAGGAATTTTGATAATGGTGTAACTTTGAGAGCTTTTCTCAGGTGGTTATTTTGCTCTTAAAAGTTTGAGAACCACTGAAGCACACACTGTGTTTGGAGGAGAAACGGCTCTGCATATCACCCCAAAGAACTCCACACCAAGTTTGGAGGTGGGAACATCGTGGTGTGGGGATGTTCTTCAGCACACCGTACTGGCAGACCTCATATAATTGAAGGAAGGATGAATGGAAAAATGTACCGAGACATTCCTGATAAGAATCTGCTGCCACCTACCAGGAAGCTGAAGATGGAACGAGGGTGGACATTTCAGCAAGACAATGATCCCAAAAGCACAGCCGAGAAAACTCTCCATTGGCTTCAGAGAAAGAAAAATAAAGCTGCTTGAATTGTCCAGTCAATCAGTCCAATTGAATCCAATTGAAAATCTATGGAAAGAAGTGAAGATCATAGACGAGGACCTGGAACCTTCAAGATCTGAAGACAGTTTGTGTGGAAGAATGGGCCAAAAACACACCAAGCAACTAGTTCCTCCAAACAGGAGTCATCTTGAAGTATTAGATACGTGTTCAATACGTTTTCCATGACATCATTCCACTTTATTACAGACAACTTCATTTATGGACTTATTTGTTTTGATTTCTTTGTATTTTCTCAGCTGTTTATCAAGTCACAAAAGCTGTATTCATTACATTCAAACCATTGTCAGATGGTTTGAAACCACTGTATTTCTTAGTGAATCATTTAATCATTTTGTGAGCTTGACTGAAAACACAAAGAATCGCCCACAAAGCGTTTCAGAAATGAATTCTATCGCTAAAACCCGGACTGGGTTTGATGCTGTTTGACGGGATAAATGTTTTAGCTCCGCCCACCAGCACTGAACTGTTTACACACACAAGCGCTCCCTCAGTCAGGTCTGACACCCAGACAGACATGAGCAGTGTTTCATTATATATATTTTGATATGATGATGATAGGATTTGATTTGAATCATTTCATGTACCAGTTTTGGTGTAGGTGTAATTTAAAAATAATCAGAAAATACCTCTAAGAACTGGCTCTATCCTGCAGCAGTATTCTTTTTTATTTTGCCAAACTTGCTGAAGACCTCAGAGTCAAGGTCGCGATGTCAAACGGCCTCAAAGTGTAACAAATCTTCAGCGCCTCGCTCTGCCAGACGCACCCCCCCACCCCCCCCCCCCCCCCCCCCGCCAAACCAATGACAACACAGCACATTCAGGGACAACGAGATGTCGTTTGTAGAATTGCACCATTATACAGCGCACAACAAATGATGCTGCCGCGCTGCGCCCGGGCACTGTCACCAATGACCCTATTTTTCCACACACACACACACACACACACACACACACACACACACACACACACACACACACACACACACACACACACACACACGCACACACACACACACACGCACACACGCACACACACACACACACACATCATCAGTGTGAATTGCCGAGCAACATCCACTGGCCACCATTTCAGTCCAGGGTCCAATTCTTCGCCAAACCAGCAGCTATAAATCTGTCACCGGGAAAGTGAACATTAGTGCCAGCCTCTCTAATAAAAAGCACCTAGGTGTCCAATTTCAGGTCCATTTGAGCAAATACATAAACCTCACTATTACGCCACTATCACACTCAACATGAGTCAATTTCCCTCCGTGTCTCAGATCTCTGCTAAATGCCACCAAGCTGACAATCTTGGCCTCTGTGGAGGTTTACGTGGTTCTAGTGATGGGAGCATCAACCACAAAGATCATGGAGGATCACTTTGGTTTCATTAAGATGTTGATGGTGATGGTTGTTTTTTTGTTTCACTGGAAGCAAAATTACCTGATGTTCACACATTTACAGCAAGCACTCGGAAAAATATGTTATTAAAATAATATGGATTGGAGTGAATGATATGGCCCAACATTTCTTATCATGATAATTGTTTTGGAAATGAGTCAATTATTGCTAGGATACATGATTGTGTTGCAAAGATTTTTAATTGTGTTGCAAATATACTGTTAGCATTCAAACTCTAAATGTGTTCATTAGTCCAGATTGTGTGTTACGGTAAATACTTGGTGGCCTCTCCAACTATAAAAGCTTATTCTGGGGTAAAGTATAACATTTTAACTTAAATTTCGGCCTAATAAAAATAATTTCATATACATTTTACACACTGAACCTTTAAGTATTTTCATACTTTTCTATGTAATGTTGAGTTAATTGAACTCAAATCAGCAATAAGCACATTTTGTCTTCTCAGATACATTTTTAATGCTGTTCAAAGCTAGAATTCACCAATTTATGTTGCTTATTTCTCTATGTAATCTAGTTGAAGTGTGAAATATATTTATTAGTTACTGAAAAACACAATAGTTTGTTCATCTTTAACGATAAATGACGGACGAGCGCGTCTTTTTAAACATTGTACATGTGCACATAAGTTACGTGAGACATCTTCTCCTTTTAACTAGTGCTTTGGTTCGTGTAATTAATAAATAATCAGGTGAATTCTTAATTAAGTGAGCAATGGTTACACATTTAACATCTCCTCAGTAATGTATAATAATAATAATAATAATAATAATAATAATCATGTACTTATATGTGGAAGCGTATCATAGCTTTGAGATAAAAAAAACGGTTTGGTTGTCGCAGACTGAATAAGCATCAGTATATTTATTGCTTTACAGCACAAATAAACAATATCCTCTCCAGTTTACAAAGGCCAGAAGAAAACGTAAAAAGGGTTCAATAAAGACGTGTGAAAACCTGAACAAGTGATTTTATCTTTGAGAGAAAAAACGTCTGTGCAAGTTCATCCTCGCATCTTAGTTTCACTTCTATTTTCAAATATCATAAGCGTCTGTTTTTGATTTTTTCCCGATGCATATATAGCTTCTGTGTAGGATGGGACTGGGTTTATGTGTCTTTGTCTGCATGTCATAGTGACACACCTTATTTAGAACTTTTCAGAGGGCACGCTGAACCTCAGAGACACTCATTCATTAGATTCTAATTCCGCTGAGACACGCGCAGGTTTAAAAAAAATTAATAAATAAAAAAATAGAAGATCATCCTTTCAAAGGTCATGTTCGCTTTGCCAAAATAAACTTAATTACACAAATAATATGAGAACCCCAACGAGGTTTAGCCAATCTATACGTCAATGAGGGAGGCAGATGAGATGCAGCAGGCGGTGAATGAGGCGTAAATGCAGCTTGTAACATTGTACGCTCACGCCATACGACACCGCGCCTCTTCCAGTAATTACTGCACAGCTCCTGCATCCACCATTGAAATGTGATCGTTGTCTGTCAAAGATAACACACTGTGCCAAATGGTTTATGCAACCACACTTCATTAAGAGGAAAAGGCATCGTGCAGGGGAAGGATTAGCTGCCGTGGCCTTGTGCTCTCTTTCACTCTGCTATAGAGCCGAGAGAGGCTTAAAGAAGCCTGCGGGGGCAGCAGAGGGTCTTCACCTTCTGTTCATGCTACAACTGCAGGAACTTTCTGTCGGACGAGGAAAGAGAGAAGGTGCAGGGAAAGTGAGAGAGGATTCTGGGAATATTCTCACTACAGCTTAAGGGCGCTTTCACACCAACAGCAGTTGGTGAGCACCAAACGATCCATTAGAACCAAAAACTCTAGTTGGTTTGGTTTTCGTTGGTGTGAAAGCATCAATCGCACTCGGGTCCGCACCAAATCAAGCGGACCGAGACCGCCAAAAAGAGGTGGTCTCGGTCCGCTTGACTCTGCACCAAATGTCAGACTCTGGTGCGGTCCCTCTGGTGAGAACGCCAACTCGGGTCCGAACCATATTCTGCAGTAAATGCCATGGACATAGTCTACCTTGTAGGTCTTTGGAGCAATCTTCGTCTCATAGTTAGCACGACCACATTCATGAAAATAGCGCGTCTCCTCTGCCTGAAATGACGTGCTATACGTCTTCGCCGACTCCAGTGCATCAGCAGATTGTTCTCCAGACGCAGCCGCGACTCATCCTCAAATTGGATATTTTGCCAAAAATGGCCAACACAGAGAATGTAATCAACGAAGATCAGAGCAAGTAGCAATGTGCGAACGTGTTGCTCCATAGTGAGTCAAAATTGGCGCTTTTCTACCAGAAGATATAAACACATTGATGAAACGTCAATCGGGCCAATTTTGGTTGGTTTGCTGGTGTGAAAGTGGACCACACTGGAGTCATATGTTACATAATAACAATTGTATTGTCTGGTGCGGATCAACGAGCCTAGCGGAATTTAAAAAGATTTTTGCAAAAGGAAAATCGCGTTCATGTGGGTTAGCAGCCACTGCTCTTATTTCACCAAGATACTGTGACTCACACTGGAGAGATTTTACGCCACAATTTGATAAAAATTGATGATACATGGTGGTGTTTCATTGCTTCTTCTTTTGTGGTTTCAGTCAGTTCACAATAGCTGTTCTCACCTGCTGTTTCTGCCTTTCAGGGCAGGATTTATGAACTCAATCAAAAGCTCATTCAAATGACCATTTTGCACCTACCTCCAGCATAAACGCTGGTTTCTATTGAGGCTTCTATTTTTAAAGCTGCAGTGCGTAACTTCTAAATATAAAATAATGCCCTTCACATTGAAGCCGTTGACAGACGAGTTCACACGATCCCGATTAAGTCTCTCAGCTTCACACGACTCGCTGTGTGTTTCTCAGAATAGCAGAACTGCTTTGTTTTCATGCCTGAGCCACGCAGTGGAGCATGTGACGAGCGCTGCTGCCTCACAGCAAGTAGGTTGCTGGTTTGGGTCCCAGTGTGGATTAATGCACCTTCTCCCTGTTTGTCCCCCCCCCAACATGTCCAAAAACATGCAGATGATAATATGACTCTGTAAATTACCCAGGGGTGTGTGTGTACCTTGCCTTTGACCTTATGTCAGCTGGGATTGGCACCAGCAGCCCCGTGACCTTCATGTGGAGGATAAGGTGGTAGGAATTGGATGTTTTTTTGTCACGACTGATGGAGGGAAGGTGGAAGCGGGAACAGCCAAACGAGCAAAGTGAGATGTAAAGAAGGCAGCAAACTCATTAGAATATGGACCTAGAGTCATCCTTTCAGAAAGCTCTGTAGGCCAAACAGCACCATGATAACTTTCCTGCTATTGCTCATAGTTCTGACTTGTGCCGACAGCCTCTCTCTCTCTCTCTGTGTGTGTGTGTGTGTGTGTGTGTGTCACAAATGTGCAGCAGCAGAAGTGGTGTCTTCCTCACAGCGGTGTCCCTGTCACTCACTGCAGACGCTCTGTTTATGTCTGTTTTTCACTTCCAGCAGCTTGTTTTTGAGCTCTCGATTGTAACCGCTGAGAATCAGAAAAAACGTGTGTGTTGTCTTTGATCGTGCTGCTCTGCTTGTTCTGTGAGCTTCTCATTGGGGGGTGGCTGTGGCTGTGGCGGTGGTGGGGGGTGTAGCGATGCTACCAGCGCTGACAGTGTGTTTCGGTGACAGGAGTTCTACACACGGGAACTTTATGCACAAATTGAAAAGGCAGATTAAAAATAGGCTGATATACATACATTCGTGTTAAACCTGCTGCTGTATTGAATGACCTTCATTGTCTCCTCTTTGTTTTCCCCAGGATGAGTGAGCGATACACGCACATCGGAAGTAAAGGGGCTCTACTTGTAATGATGCTTGTGGTCAGTGTCTGGGAGATGACTGTACCAACAGAGGGCGCTACAGGTGAGTACAGCAAACACACCAACAACAAACAGACTTCTCAGGCGCAAATATAGCAAACTGCTGAATAACAAATGTATAAAAAACAAGTGCACTTCAGTGCAACTGTGATCCAAATGAATACTTCCAGAGCAGGGCTGTCAAACTCAAATTACATGGCGGCCAATGGGCGTCAAAAGGTTTGAAAAAAGGTTTTTTCATTTTCACTGAGGGTCACATCAGCATAATGGTTACCCTCAAAGGTCCAGATGTAACTGTCATACAGAATAAATGTAACTAAATGTAACCAAATATAATGTGAACTAAAGGTAACTACTCTGTAACATATTGATAAATAACTTCCTGTATTTATTACTTATTCAATTTCACTCGTTGCATGATGCGTATACAATGATGCACTGCCATCTAGTGGCGGTGCCGTCACTTTGTGGGTAACGCAGTCACCATGCATTCTGGGAAATGTACTTTATGGTCAACGCATGCCTTAAAGCAGCATAGACCTGTTTTAACACAGATTTTTAAGACCAATAAATCACTCGCGGGCCACAGAAAATGAGGTGGCGGACCACATCTGGACCCCGAGCCTTGAGTTTGACACACGTGCATTACAGTGAAAACTGGGGAAAAAAAACAACTGTTCAGTCAGAGATGGGCAATATGAGTTTAAGACAATATTCCATCACGATATTGCATTAGTTATTCATGATGATACTTGATGATAGAGAATATTACAATAAAAAACATGTTTATGATGAATCTATTAATATAAACATGAAAATAAAAGACAGAAATGATCATATCATTGCTCCAGAGAGACAATCCAACACATGGTTAACACCAGCATCTACTGTTTCGGCCTGTGTTAAAATTCTGACTTATGATTCCATGTCAGAAGTGAGCAAAGCTGCTTTTGTAATTGAATTACTTGAAGGAATTAAATAAATCAATGACAGCACAAAGTCTCACCCACAGCGTTGATTTATTTAATTCCGTTTAGCTTTTGCGGCTCAGTTCGTGTCATAATCTCTCTTTTTGTTTTGTGGCGGAAATGTTTGAGATGAATTAACAGCAGTGCTTTCTGTTACCTATGATGTCGTGTTTTATCCTCTTGTGGCTCTTTTGGCAAAGGAGGAAAAGCCATTTGGTGGGTTATGAATGTGGTTCGGTTAAAGCGCGGTGGGTCACCTGTGGTTAGAGTTTATGCATAACCACGCTCACCTTATTACGACAAGGAAACACTTTGAGTTTTTCCTCATCTGCAACATTAAAAAAAAAAAACCGCAGTGGTTGATCTAAATCTGGACTGCTGCATGGTCTCTGTAGATCTCCTGTGCCTCCAGGTGTAAAACACCTGTGGACTATGTTACTATGTTCACACGTCAAAAACAAATGTAATATGTAAGAAAATGTGTTTCTTCCAAAACTGAATATGTAATTTTCCACTACCACTTGCTCAATGCTCCCTTCTTACCTGATAAATTTCCAGTTACCTTGCAAAATTGACAACATATCTCCAGAAATAACCCTGATATCATCCTCACTGACTCGTTACAGTGTTGTCACAGGCTGACTCGCGTTGTTCATCACGAGTAAACTGACACTGACGTGTAAAACGAGTCTCTGAAAAATGACAGCAGCTTTGAGAGGGCGGTGATTTTAAGGTTGAACTGCTGTTGGTGAAACACAGGAGGACGATTTACAGACCCATCCATCTTGTATGACTGACTCGCAGTGTTAATCCTCAGCAGGTCACTGTTGTATTAAAGTGCTGCGACGGCGGCTGCTGCTTCTCACGCATGGTGTTTTGGAATAGATTTTCTCACTGTGGTACAACGCAAATACAGTGTCACGGTGGTAAATGGGGATGAATGTAAGGGTACGAGTCAAACCCTCTACCTTACACTCATTAAAGGCACTGTTGTAAACCCAGGGAGATCAATTATGGCAACTCAGCAATATTACAAGAGGAGGCCGACCCACGCTCCCACACAGGGAGTCCCATTGACAATACACAGCTTCAGGTAATTGGTGGTTCTACGGAGCTGCTCTCAGACAGGACGTCCATCTGTGAGCGTGATATAAATCGTGCTCACCTCTTTTTGTCGACCAATTAGACGGGAGCACAGGGCTCTGATGTGCGCGGCTTTGATTGGCAGCGATCTCCGCTGAAGCCTCTCATCATATCAGCAGGAAGTGGATCAGAATAATCTCGCTCGCATTTGATTTCTCGGCAGTGGCCACCACAACCGCCTAATTTCCCCAGGGTGATATTTCTGTTGCTGTAGACCTGTTATCATTCAAGGGATGAAATTAACCCAGAACATGGCCAAAATAGAGATTTCTTTTTTTCTCCCTCCCAAAGAACATGAGGAGGAAAAATAAGACCCAATCCAATTTTCTCATTTTTACCCTTCGTTCCCCTTGGAACAGAGTAACAAGAGGTAATAGCTAAAATCTAGTCCTACAAAATGGAATATTCAATGTTTTTACCAGCGATTCAACATGCTGTCATCAAACAGAAGAAAAACCAAAAGTGATTGTTATATTGCTACAGCAGTCTATATGTACTATGGAGTCAGTGGTTAGTGTAGCTACACAATAATATGCTAACTGGGACGTATCTATGTTCCCCGGGTCCTATGTTCCCCACTTTGGATGTGAGCGGGGAACATAGGACCCTTTTTCTAAATAAAAGGGTCCTATGTTCCAAACCGGGAAACTCCCTCTCTCACTCTCTCTCTGTAACCCTAACCCTAACCCTTTACCCTGGAGCTCCACACCCAGGCTTCCACAAAGTTGGGAACATAGGTCCTAAGATCAGGAACATAGGTACGACCCCTGCTAACCAATGTTAGCTTCATGATGGTAACATTAGTTTCCTGTGATTCTGTTAATCTGGTTAGCTGGAACACTTCATCTTAACCCCTAAACAAGAATTCTGCCATGAATGTGCAAAATAGAGCAGTGATGAGTTTGAGGAGCTTCCACCACTTTTGTATCAGGAAAGACAAGATCACGTTTGTGCTCTGACATGTATGAACATTCAGCTCATTTAGCTCTGACGTATGAAGAAGTGTTTAACAGCGTCTGTCTTTCAATGCAGTGGATGTTTACAACACAATAATGAATCCGTGTTGCTACAGTCATTTTGTCGCCTCTACCCATGAAGGGTATAGAGCAGATAGAGGATTCAGTCCCAGACCAGCTTGGCTCACAAGCTGTGAGGACATCTGATTTTCTCTAATTTGCATCTACTGTGTAGTATTCAGTCTTTGAAATGACCTTCCTCACAGTCCTTGTTCACACCCACTTGAATTCAGAACAGCAACAATAGACAAAACTTGAGCACTGCACGGGGTCAAGGAAAAAACAAACAGTAAATTTGAAAAGACGGAACAAAATAAATAAAATAAACTGGTGCTTTTCAAGGATAGAGCCAGCAGTCAAATACAAAGAAGACGAGTGATTGTGCAGCCAGACAGGAATTTCAGGGCAATCTTATTAGACAAATAAAAAGTCATGGATAGGCCATCTTGGTAAAAACCAATGTGTTTTTCCAAATTATTAAGTGTAACGCACTGAACTCAGAAAATCAACATCAGCTGTTGAAAACAACTAGATCAACCGCAAACATTAGAAGAAACACAAGACACAAACAGGCGTGAATATGTAAAAATTCTCCAGACAAGTGAATAAAAGCTGCATCTCACCAGAAATAATGATAAAGAAATTACATATAAATGAATATAAAGACAAAGGTCAAGTACATTATTGAAGTACAAAGTTTTTAAAGGCACTAGGGACACGCACGCACACACGCACACGCACGCACGCACACACACGTTCAAATAAGACTTGGGAACTCGCTGCCAGAGGAAAATTGGCAGCTAAGTCAGTTGTTTCCTTAAAATAAATGTTTAAAACCTACTTTAATGCTACTGCATTTTCCTGATTTGAGCTCATTTGAAATTTGCATTTCTTTTTTTAAAAACAACTTCTTTTTTTTTAAACATGTTTTGTTAGCTGTCCTTTTATTTATGGATCACTTCAATACTCAATTCAATACTGCTGCTCAATAATAGCCTATAGCTGTTGAGGGGTTTGCAGGAGAAATTCTTCTTTTCCTCGCCTGCCGCTGCACTATCTTAAAACTGCGTTCTGTGACACAGAAAAGTGAGAAACGGCCACTGTTTCAACAACAACAGTCTTTCTCTCTCGGACGCCATTGCTCACTGTAGCCAAAAGCACAACAACCCTGCGCAGCGACCCCTACTGATCGGGCGGGAGATTGCAGCGTGTATCCGTCCACGACACAGAAGTATGAAGGCTGGAGGGGTCTCCTTGGTTACGCAGTCGGAGAAGTATAATGTGGCCTTTAAGCACTTTGCGCCACCCGCCATTCAAACAGTAAAACAAGGATGTACACTGCTGTTCCAATTGAAGATATCGCACTCGTGTACTCCCGTACTTGGCGAGTATGTACTCCAGTCATACTTATTTTGCTATTTATGTTGTGAAAATTGCTTGAAATTTTTTTCTTCTCTGTGTAATCTTAACTGCAGTACAAACCAAACCGTGGGCTTGCGCCCCTGCTCTATACATGTTGTAGACTTGAATTACAGCGTCCACAATGAAAAACCATCCAGCAAGAATCCAAACATGAACCTCGATGGAATAAAATGGAATAAATTGCATTTATTAAATGGTATATCACCGAGGAGCAGCAGATGTAGTTTCAGTTTACAGTGAATCTTTACAGGCGTAAATGTTGCAATGACATATTATGACCTTGATGTCTGACTCGCACTATTCGCTTGCTCTGCTCCTCAGATTAACTGCACTTTGTAATACAAATTACACGTATGTATAAAAAAAAACAAAAAAACATTGCTAAGAAAAGGAAAACTCTGCGTTCGCCCTCGAGAGAGCAGTAACTAACAGTCAGAGACGCTAAAGGATCCCAGAGTCATGACAATAAATCCTCAGGTTCATGGAGTTTGGCTCCTTGAATCTGATTGGTAATTGTGGCTGAATGATTGTGTTTTGATCAAAGCAGTTCCTCGCGTGTCTGTCTGCAAAGTGTGAGCCACAATGTAAGAAAAACTGTTCATCACTATTAACAAATGCTCTGCACATCATTATGTAGGTTTGTTCAAAGGGAATTACACTCGTCGTCAAAGATAATCTCCGTGTATGAGAGGTGAAGGTTTGGGCTGCACACAGCGTTATCAGTCACAACAGCCTCATGAATTATACACATTATGTATTATTCACAGTTTCCACTGTCTCCAGAGAATAACCAATTAAGTTTCTCTCGCGGGGTGATTTCCACACCGCAACACAAAGAAATCTTGTACTGAAAGTAACTCCGGTTCAAGGGATTCACTCAGAAGAGGCTGATAAAAATGAAGCACCTGGAGTCTAACATCCATCCTGTGATCCTGTCACATGCAAACAGCTCTCTGCTCTCTGAACTGAGTCTGAATCTGAACGCAAAACCACATTTCTGACCCACTGCAGTTTCACTGCATTTTTCACAGAGATAGACCAATATGTTTATTTGCAAGGCTGATACCGATCAGTAGTCAAGGAGGCTGATAACCAATATTTGGAGCCAATATTCATTTGCAGTAAAATGTTGGCGTCAACATTTAGGATAATACAAACACTAGGGACACAAACAAACTACGGTGTGCAAGCACTGGTTATGCACCGCAGTGAAGTTAGTTTTAAGTTGGATATCAGACAGACATGATGCATCACGACGCTGAAGTTGGCTCCACATTCACCTACATACACCTACTTATTTTTAATTTGTGTGGTTTTATGTTTGCGGTTTCATTTGATCTGATAGTGCACTATTGTTTAAATAAAGTTTGTGCTGTGTGGGACCATGGGAAAACTGGATGGTTGCATCCCTAACAAACACCAAAACTTAACTCATGTAAATGCCTTTAAGCAAATGTTTATTAAACAGCTTTTTCAGATTTGCAACATGTTAAAGGTTTTTTTTTATTTTTTTATCTCAGACAATAGACATCTTTGTTTTAAAATTATAACAAAAAGTGCAGGAAGCTCCCAGGCTCAGCAGCATGTCTTATAAAGTTAACAGAAATTCAAACTAAATAAAGTGATCTCTTATTGGCCGTCGGATTTAAAAAAAAAAAGGCCAATGCCGATATGTGTCAAAATGCCGAGTATCGGCGCTGATAATCGACCCGGCCAATAATCGGTCTATCACTAATGTTATTCCATGTTACAGCAGTGTGGGTGAATAGCAGTCATTAACACACACACACACACACACACACACACACACACACACACACACACACACACACACACACACACTTAATGTCGACACCAGACGTCTTAAGTCAGTCAGACTCATTTAAAACAAGGTTTCGTTCTCACGGGCAAACATGACGTCAGTTTGTATTTGAATACATGGAGAGAGATGAGAGAACAGTTAGTGGATGTTAATACATGACTGGGGCCAAAGTTGGGGCCCAGTGTGGGGATTTTACACAGGAAACAAACTCAGAGGCCACTGGTTCGACCATCTGATGGTGAATTAGCCTCTGGAAACAGTGGAGATCCAGACTCAGACTCTTTGCTGTTTACGATCTTACAAACAAAGTGAGACGCGAGAACAGAGTTGAAAGACGACATCTTTTCACAGCAGCCTCTCATTTCTCTTGGCAGCCATCGCTACATGAATACAGACACATTAAAGCTGCAGTTCCGTCACTGTATTTCGCCTCTTTTCTCTCCATATGGAGCGTTTAAACATGTGAGCAACCAAAGCCTGTTCAAATGGGATCTGACACACATGTATAATCTGTTGATAGAGACAATAAAGAGGAAATAATATAAAGCATAGCCCAAAGTTTCCGTGGGAATGGTGATTTTTTATACTTTTTTGTTTTTCAACAAACATATTTTAAAGGATTACTGTCTGATATTTGAGCAGATCTGTAAGAAACAAATATGTTCTCTTCAGTTTGTAGAGTCTGAAATTATATTTTGACACATTTTGGCTTTAAAGGTGCCATAAGTAAGAATGTGGCCAAAAACAGTTACTACATTCAAATAATTTTTTGTTTTCTGACGCAACCCGTGGTTGCTCGGCAGCTGAGACTCTACTGACTGCAATGATTGGTAGACGGCGGTAGGTGGCGCCACATGACGCCAAAACATGATTTCAAAACATAAACATGATTTGCAGTCTGCAAAATATTTTTTTAATGCAAATATTTAGTCTGTACTGTTGTTGTTGGTGAGTTCAGTTTGTTATATGAACATTATTCCTGAGTCTCTGTGACATATTAGGAGGATTTTATCATTTATTACATAATGCACCTTTAACAAATATTGCGCCTCCATGATTGAACATGAAGCACAACTGTATAAAGTGACTCTGCAGACCAAACACCAATAATGTGATGTAAAATACATGTCATGTCAAATTAAGTATCAGTAATTCAGAATCTGATTACCGATTAAAAAACCCAGATTATGGTCACATTGACCCTTTTTTTTAATGGTCATGGTTATTATGACCTTCATGAGGTTCTTGTGATTCCTGTCATGGGAGGATCTGGTTTGACTCACTCTTTTAGTCACATTTCACCCACACAATGTTTTACATAAAGCTGGTGGCAATTTGAGCTTTTCCACTGAATACTTAAAATAAACACTTTATTCTCCCTCTTTTTTTTTTTTTTTACTAACAGATGAAACAATTCTCTCTGTAGCCGTTAAAAAGTCGGCAACATTGCTGCTCTTCATGTGAATACATTTTGATGATGTAACGAACAAAGAATGATGGAAATGATCACTAAAGGCAAAGAAAAATGAAGACAGGACGACCCTAAAGCAAGTAGAGGAGGAAAATGGGGGATGATTTATGAAGGAGAAGAAGATGGCAAGTCTTAAATATATATCGTCTTTCTTCTCAGAGTTCATTCCCACTATCATTTTAACATTTCATAATATATTAGACTGTCACAAACTTCAAATGAGCTTTGAGAGGTTGAGACCTAGTTTTGGGTTTGGTGTAGAATGAGGTTTAGCTCAGGCATTTGTCATGTTTTTCATGTGGGTTTGTGCAAACATCCTTACTAAAGACAATCTTTTTTTGTCATAAATAAAATATATCACAAATTTCGACTCAATTTTCGAAAATTCTCTTAAAGAAAATGTAGATTTGTACATTGTTCTGTTTAACAAATATCTGGAGTTAGTTCACCAAGATAAGGAGTAGTAGATGGTGCACAATTCAACGTCCTTCTCACCATGGAAAGATAAGAAAGACATTTTTTTTTTTTTTTTAATAAAAGGATCGCCAATCTTGATCAAAAAATACAACCAACATCAAGGAATGCTGTAGTTTCCTCAACAGTCCACAAATGTCTCCTCTCATCAGCCAGTGCAGTCAAACGTAGAAGCCAAAGCCATCCTTTATTCACTTAAAGGATGATTAAACCCTCTCTTCTGCAGCCAACTCCACCCATTGCCTGACGATGCCAAGAAGTGGGTTGAGAGCCGAGTGAGGGAGAGTGGGGCACAGTGCAGGGGGCGTGGCCTGGTAGTGCAATCAAGTCTGCCACACACTAGAGAATAATTGGCCAGATTTATTTCTGGCCCTTCTGACAACCATGGGCACCTTCCGAACAGATACAATTTGAAATCGGGAAAACTCAACCGATGACGTTAAAATTGTAAGTTTGGTATTGACTGAAGAGTGATTGGGGCGTGAACAGAAGCCCACAACGACCAATGAGAGCAAGTTGAGCAGGAAACGGATGTAACATACTTTTGTTTAGAACCACAGTCTTTTAAATTTCTCATTACACACCTGGTATTAACTAACGACTGCGAAAGTCCGCCTCCATGTTTGTTTACATTCTGAAGTCACGTTAAATCATGCTAGTTTCTGCGAGATCCCAAATCCCTGGTCCTGTGTCTTGACTGGATCGTCTGGTCTGTGCTTTATTAGGATTAAAACATTGAACATTGGTGACAAAGTCCGTGTCTGTGGTCTCCCACGTTTTTTTTTTATCAAGTCAGATTTGAAAATCCTCTGATGTGGGGGAGGCTTCAATCTGTTTCCACTGCACTTACTTACATTTACTTTTTTATTGATAAGTCTTTTTTTTTTCCACCTCCCTCAAGCATGACAACTGTTATGCAATATTTCAAGATTTGTTCCACGTTTCTGTTTCTATTCTGGGTTTTTTGCAAATGTGCAAATGGAAAAACCCACCTAATGTTGTGATGCAGCTCAGCATCATTAGCGACCGTCATTGGATATTAAAGGAAGGTTTTTGTCGGTTGGAAAGATGATTGATGATTAATGTTTGACTCACTGGATGTGGGTTTTGAAATCTGATGCAAATAGACAATCTCATTTCTCAAACACAGTCAGTTGATGAATGTCTTTGCCTCACCTGTGCTGAGGTGGATCGTGGGGAATTGTGTAGTTTGAAGTGTTACGAGCACACAAAGAGTCAGTCAGCGCGAATGTGAAATCGGATCATTTAAGGATTGTTTATTTTTCTGAAGGTCTCTCTTTCCTCACACAGATGTGTCTGAGGCTGCATTCTATTCTCTTCAACCGCAAATTCCTCTTTTCCTTTTTACTCTTAAACGATACTCTTGAGTCACGACTAAACAGTTGTACCATTCTACACACTACCAAAAAGAAAAATCATTCATTTAAAAATGATAATGAAATAAGATCTCCCTGAATGACTTTAAAGAAATAAAACCCCAAATGGTACTTTTCTTTCTGAAGAACAAATAAGAATTCATACTTCAACAAATCAACTCCTCCAGATGCACTTAAGAGCTTTTCTGAATCACCCCAGAGGGAATGTGATGACGTCATCCCAAACTATAATGTGGTTTAGAAAACAGCACTGCTGATTATAGAAAAGAGCATTTTCATTGCCATGTTAATAAGTAATAATAAGTAAAAAAGTAAAATACAATCCCATATCACCTTATTCTTCGTCACATTCATTTGATCGTCAGCTGATTGGCCGAAAAAACTACAAAAGCTCTGGAATGTGAGATCGCCTCACCCAAACTATAGGAATGATTCACAGCGATCAAACAACCTTAATTCAAAAACATAGTTTATGGTTTTAAGACCTGCAATACTGTGATTTGAAGCATGTAGTGGCTTCTTCGAAACTAAAATTTGCACAATTTGGAAAAAAATGAAAATCTCTACTTTTCAAAAAAAAAGATCAGGTTAAAGCAACTGAAACCTTAAAAAACAAAAGGTTGTCTTTGTTCTGTGACCTTAACACATCGCTATGTTTCACATGATTGTATTTTTGCTCCTGATATTGAGAGAAGTGTGCAGAAATATTCGAGTAAGCTTGCAGGTAATATACTGTAAATGACATGCCTCCAACCACTAGGACACCAGGACACCCTTGCATTCTGGTGGCCTGGTTTGAATTTCATGGCACCAGACTTGGTTTAGAAAAGTTTGAAAGTCAAAGACGTAGAAAACAGAGCAGCAGCAGCAGCAGCAGCAGCAGCAGCAGCAGCAGCAGCAGCAGCAGCAGCAGTCTGTCCAGAGTGGAACAGATCCTCTGTCACAGTGTCTGTGCAGATTAAAGCTGGACTGTGGGTTTGCAGAACTCACCCACGACTGAGAGCCTCTCTGTCTCTGCTGGCAGAGAAAGATGAGGAGGCAACTATAGACTTCTGAATCCAGTCAGGACCAGCACAGCCTCTCAGTGTGAATCACCTCCTTGATAGTGACACTGACGGCACCGACGTAGAAGACAGCGCAGCTTGCGACACGTCTTTTATATCTTTTCATGTTTGGGCTGGGCTTGAGTCGGCATCCTGCTGCTTTTACTGTACGATCATGTAACTATTAGAACTACACTTGGGGCTGAGCTGATAATATCAGATCTGCTGTCACTGATCCAGAGTCAGGCCATATTTAGAGCAGATTTACAAAAACAGATATGAAAAATAACAGCAAATATCCAGTGGTATTGGAATCAATAAATGTTGTGTTCTAAAACATGAGCCAACTTCTGTGTCATTGTCTTATTAACTTTCTGACACATGCAGTTGATGAACGACACAGTTTCTCTCCTGACCGTCCATTCCACGGCTGCAAAGGTCAGTCGTTAAACACCTTATTTTTATGTCATCAACTCTGAGTGTAATAGTTTTTAATGATTGAAGGTTTCTGCTCACTTACTCTTCTCATTTTTCCTGCTCTGTGCTCCTCACACTTTAATTCCCACTATCTTTGTAATCTGGCAGATTCTCACAACTTCAGAAGGACTTATTAGGGTTCAGTGAAAGTCTCTGGAAAGTGATAAAAATAATCACTTCTGACTTCGTCACCCCACAGGAAAACGCGTTAGTAACTTTTTAATCACTCAAATTTAATAAGCTGGTTACTAAGTGTTTAAAAAATGGTTTTTTTAAACCGTGGAAAATTCAGCTTCATTCTCTGCTCGGATACACACTGTTGTGGTTTAGCCGCTCAAGTGGGGACCAGAGTCTGTGGTTCACAATATTCACATCAACACTCAAATAATATGACAAGTGATGTTTTCACCATTTTGGTCACAGTTTAACAACATTAATAGAGCATTAACATTAATATACATATATACATATACATATACATATATACATATACATATACATATACATACTTATATACATATATATACATATATATATGTGAAGACAAGAAATGCTGAATTTGCTTTACAGGATCTTTAAATTACAGTTGAGTTCTAAGGCTTGTAGGCTTGTGATAGATTTAGGTTTAGATTAAGATAATAACCGGGCCTTTTGGATTCTGTAGTTGATATGAAGTTTTATTGCAGTGATCTAACTCTGCAGTAATATTCTCTCTCCTTGTCTCGTCCCCTGTTATTGTTACGGTGTCCCGGGGCAACAGCAGCTATCCACCATTTCATCTTTACATGAATACAACAGATGCAGATACGAGTTGCCTGGTGTGTATGTGGCTGGTTATAATGCGTCAATGGCTTTGAGCGACTTCCTCTCCAAATTGTTTTGGTTTCAGAGCGTTGCACGATGGGATTTGCGCATCGTCAGCTACCAAAGGTCAATAAACTTCATGAAAGATGATTTGGAGAAACTGGAACAATATCTTATTTGACATTATAACAAGGTGTTATAATGTTCTTAAAAGGTGGCAATAATTCCATTCAATGGAAAGCTCGATTATTCCATAAAGACATAAAAGGACGCATAAGCTTGATGACAGCGTTACCTTGGTTTTACCCAATCTGCGTTATGAACAGGGAGTGCTGAGATGGGCATTTACCAGCCTGTGACAAGTCAACGCACAGCATTGTGGGAATTGCAGGTTTCAAAGTGTTTCAAGCATGACTGTAATAGAGGTTTAAATGAGAAAAAAAAGGGGGAAGACAACCCTTAATACGTTGAAACGGGCGCACCAGCAGACTCAACTGTATATCAACATGACTGTACCAGTCATGCACTGTAAAATATGGTCCAGGGATTTAGTGGAATCAACTCATCTTTTCTAGTTGACGATTCCTCCGTTTCCTCAGTGCGTATGGTGGCCTTCACATGCTAGAGAAGTTGTTCTTCCTCTGTTTGAAAACATGGAGGCACCAGATGGAGGCTACGGAAACCAAACTATTTGTATTTAAAAAGCTAAACGTTAGCCAATGTCAAATCCTCAGGTATACACTCGATTTCTGCCCATAATTCCTCCTAAATGGTACATGTTGTACCTGATGTACCTCACATTCATTTAAAGCCATTTCAGGTGCTGTGCTAATCTCAGCTGACATAGCGCAAAAAAGCCTAATTTTCACAAACGGGATCTTCATCAAATATGACAAGTCTTCAGTCAGTCATTGGATGCATTGTGGGAAATGTATTATCCACCATTTTTGACTTGATAATTAAATGCATGATATCTGCTGCTTCCTGTTCAACTATTCTATTTTTAATCTCCCTCTCTCTCTCTCTTGTGAATCCTACAGTGGAAAATTAAATTGCTGGTATATTCTTTTTAATTTCCAACATGAAATGGTCATATTTAAAGATAAGGAGCGACCAGAAATCAGCTGAAAAATGTTAATCCGCTCGCAAATGATATGCTAAAAAGAATATATGCATATAAAGGCAGAGAAATTGCCGCTTCTGAGAGGAACCCTCGGTCATCTGCTTTCCCTGGTAATTCTTTCATTATTGAGACAGATGAGAGAGATAGAGCAGAGCGGGCGGTGGAACCCAAGAGAGAAATTCTTATGGGACTCAATCCATGGCTGAGTGTGTGTGTGGGATTAAGGCAATAATTATTGCACCACTGCTGATGATTCCACTTTCCCTGTCTTTTCTCCAGCAGCGCACCAAGTCCGAACAGGCACCTGCGAGGTGGTGGCGTTGCATCGCTGCTGCAACAAGAACAAAATTGAAGAGCGGTCGCAAACGGTGAAGTGCTCCTGCTTTCCCGGGCAAGTGGCTGGAACCACCAGAGCCGCCCCGTCGTGTGTAGATGGTACGCCCCAGCGGTTCAATATTTCATGATCTATCCCCTTATTTTCCATTTCCTTTTTGCTGAGACTTCCACAAATCTTCAGTAGAAGTTTTGCTGAGATCATCACATAAGTGTTCTCAAGTTCTTCTGACCCAGGGAGACAACATATAATAAGAGCACACTTTGTTGTTTAAACTA
Source organism: Microchirus variegatus (assembly GCF_963457635.1). NCBI lineage: Eukaryota > Metazoa > Chordata > Actinopteri > Pleuronectiformes > Soleidae > Microchirus > Microchirus variegatus. The sequence goes on along the minus strand of NC_139817.1, from coordinate 25,351,507 downwards.
AAGGATAAAGAACAACAAAGCATAACTTTAAGTTAAGCCAAGTTACTTTTATATTAATCTATTTACACATGAATCTCTATAATGAAAAAAGGGATTTTTATTGATTTTACACCACAGAGACTGGTAATAAGAGCATGATGAAGCCATTTAAATGTTAAAATTATAAATCTAAATATATAAATTCAATGTAAATCTCTGCTGTGGAGATATAATTGGTTTGGTCTATAAAATGTCAAAAGGATTAAAGTGTGCTCAGAGCAGCAGGCTTAAAGGCTGTGTAAGGTACTGGAGGTGCAATGAAAAATTCAGGAGAAGAACTTAATGCATGTTAGAGTCTGCACATATTTAATTTCTACGTGCATCTCAATGAACAGCCAAACATTTCTCTTTTATCCCTCACACAAGCTAATATACGGGTATTTTGAGGTTATGAAATGTATAAAAATCAAAGTGAACTGAGCTTAATGGAGAAGTTCAATTATCTTCTCACATTATGCTAAGATAAATATCCACTGAGTAGTTTTAGACTTCAGTATAATTTCCATGGGGGATGAAGGTGACACTCCATCACACACATTTTTCTGAGCCAATTCTTCAAACAATGAAGTGTGGTCATGCGGAGACAACGTATATCATCTCTACATAAAACTAATTGAGCAACAGTGTATGATAAACTGAATGTTTGGGGAAAATAAGTAGAATGAACTTGATTTATTATATTAAATCATTTAAACCCACAGGTCTTGAAAATGATGCCAGTTTCTCTTGAGCAGAACATTCACCCTGAAAGGCCAGAGATGTTGCACTTTTGTCTCCTTGTACACAAGGCTGTGTCTGAATTATCAAACAAGCAGCCATTAGACCAGTCGACTGTGATGCTACAGCTCTCACTTTTTAAAGCCCTTTCCTTTTTTATGAGCTTTTCTCTTGTCATATTCTCACAAAAGTTAAGCTCCACAGGCAGCAGTGAGGGATTTGAAGTTTTGTTCTTTGGATTTTGCCGATGTTCAACCGCCGTATCGTCTTGATGGACAACGTGAAGGTGTCGCACAACTTTACTGCAATTTGGCTTCATAATAACAATATTTTTTAGAATGTACTCCAACAGCAACAGAAGTATTAACAGCTGCAGTGTTAGCACTTTATGACCAGATTAGTATAAACTGTGTGTCATTACTGATGTTTAGATGTGCAAAATTTCTTCATTTCAAAAAGATCCATTCTGATTCTTTTACATGGACACACAATGAAATTTTGACATGTGCAGTGTTTTCTAATTCTCTGAATGTAGAGTCAGAAGAAAAATAAGTTTTATTCTGCTTGTCACGTTTACATTAGGGATGCACCGAAATGAAAATTGTTGGCCAAAACCAAAGAGACTTTCCAGCATTTAATAGTTGCTGTTCCACTGTGTATTCACATTTTGTTGGAACCGTTTTACTGGTGTTCCAAACTGATCTTGGACGAAAATAATCAGGAATAGAGAGACGCGTGTTGGTCGCAGTATTTGCATGCGCCATCCGGTGGTTTTGTTTGATTGTTGAAAGTGTTTTGGGCAAAAACTGAAAATGCCTATTTTGGCCATTTTCGGTTGGTTTTGATGGCTGAATTTTCTGTATCAGATCAGATTGGCACGTTTACATGACATTCTTTTTATTTCCGATTTCTACGTAAACAGAGCTCATGCTGACATAACCTGTGCTCGACACTTTCTTCCCATAATATTTGCTTAAATTGCACCCAGTGAATAGAGTCAGCTGAATCCTGGGTTCTTACAAAGAGCTTCTTGAAAAGTTTAAATGTCCCGAGTGAATGAATGAATGTGAAGCTGTTCACTGAAACCTGTCATGTCAATGACCCAGAGGGTCTCTTAGCATACTAATGTGTCAGACCCCTGACTTGGCTGTAGTGACTGCCTCACTTTGGTCCTGAAAAGAGCAGGAGTCTGGCTAAACTCTGGACCCAATCATGTTTGACCTATTCCTTGACATTTTAGTATTGACATTTTCCGCAAATTAGAGCTGTGAGCCACTGGCTTCAGTTTAAAGCGCCGTGGGTGATCTCAGGAAAAATGATCAGCACTTAACCTTTTAATTATTCTTTCTTCTCCAACTACAGGGATTTACCTTTTAGCTCAACTTTGGGCAAGACAATCTCATTTATATGAGGGTAAATCAATGCCCAGACATGTGACATGTTTGACTGAGTCATAGCTGTAAATATGACTCCAAGTGTCTTAATGTACGGTGGCACGGCTTGTTCAAAGTTCGACCCGTCGCTCTTGACTAGCGCGGTCTCATTTATGGTCCAGCAACAAATGCCAATAAATATGAATATACAGTATATGGGAAGTACTAAAATGGAACCTTTTTTATTCCATTTTAGTACTTCTACATTTTTTTATGTAAATATTTGTATTTAAGCGGTTATTTGTTGCTGATCCGTAAATGAGACCGTGCTAGTCAAGAGCGACGGGTCGGACTTTGAACAAGCCAGGATTGTGCACCTATCTCTGGGGAGAGGCGGAGGAGGATGCCGCTGCATCTGGAGCGAATGTCTGTTGATTATCCAACCTGAAACTGATTTCACCGTGGTTTGTGTTGCATATGTACGATGAAGCGACAGCTTAAACCCCTTATCCATTTTGGTGGCAGGAGCTTTAGACGTCAGCCTGCATATGTGACGGACATCGGTTACCGTCATCTTCAGTAGCTCCTTGACCGAAAACAGCCCCATATTCAACAGTGACCTACTACTACGCCTATGGATGTATAAAATAACGCATTTTGGTGGATAGCAGGCGTCTATGATAGGCGTCTGGAGCCTTTCCTTCCTGTTAAAAACACGGAATGTGCGTCCGTCCAATAAGCGAAGACCCTGGTCGACCTACCTTTTCCGTTTTGAGTTAATGTTTTTGTGTTTTCTGCTTTTGTGTTTGTGTTTTGTTATTAATGAATTGATTTCAGACATGCACACGGGATAATGTCTATATAACTGAGTCTCGACGTTCTTCATTAATATCTGATGAACACAGTGGGAGGTTGTCTGACAGAGACATGTTCACAATAGCAGGAGAATCTCGAGAGGATCCAGATGAGGGAATTGTGAGACACTCGCTCATTCGCTCACTGTTGATTCTGGATTTTCTCCTGCTGTGTTCTCACATGAGCTCATTTACGCAGACATTTGCACATGTAGCCAGTCTTTAGAGAATCTCTGGTTTTCCAGTGTGAAAGCAGCTATCGCGTCTTCTTATTGCACCTCGTCATTGGTGCGGATGTAAATCTGTTAATCATTTAATTAAGTGCCAACTTTAACACTTTTATTTTTTAAATCACATATCACACACTTATGTTCATACAGGGATTGTGTTAAAGCTCGAGGGAAGAGTCGGTCGATGTCGAGAACATTTGATGATAATTGTGTGGTGGATGCAAAAACTGGTATTTAATATGACTTTGGGAAAAAAGACTGAGATCAATCACTTCGTCAAGAAGTGAAGTAAATAAATGAATGAATGCAGCTGCTGAGAGACAGTGAGAAATTATCCTGCTGCTTCTTTGTGGCACAAAATCACTCTGACAATTTACATATGTTAATACTGCGGCCTGGTACGTATCTGCTCAACCCTAATATAAAGTTTAAAGCTTATTGCACCTCTTTGGAATTGAAATGATAAAATAAATCTTAAGTCTCATAAAGACACATTCTTGACATTAATTTGACTCACAATCAAGACACACTAGTTTATTGTTGACTTACAATGTGCATTGCAAATCCTAAATGAACTGTTTAGAAATAAAACATTTGACAGCCCTCAGATGAATATAAAGAACATTTAAAAAGTTTACGTCAGAGTTGTGTTTAAAGCGTCTTCTAGTGAAGGGAAACTGCACATTATATCATTCAAAGACAGAGTAAAATGAAACACACAAATCTTAATCAACATCCCAGGTATCAAATCTGCATACTATTTATTCATTCCTTTTTATGGTGTATTGATTTGTAAATTGTGTTTTACTTGTGGACAATTTCATGAGGGATTGCTGAGTTTAATACACAGTATAAGGCGGCATTATAATTTAAACGTCAAATAAATGTGGGACATTTGCTTCGTTCTAAATGTGTTGCAAAAACCATGTTAGTGAAGTTGTACAACTGTGGTAAAGGGACAGTCCTGGACACGATCATGCATCTTTTCCCCGGTAAACTCAGATCGGCCTCAAAAACGTATCATCAGCAGACAAAGTAATGCTTTCCCTAATGAGCAGACTGGGGTGTCAAAGTGTGGAAGTGCCCCTTCAATGGCTAAATTACAAGAGACAATCTGCAGTGCTTTTTTCCCCAAATCGCTTGCTAATGTCTCTCCAGAACAACATGCTGTGGCCGCATTCCAACACGTGATCGTGAAGGCATTTCAACATAAATCACTCAAATCATTACTTGAATGCATTAAACATGCAAACTGTTTCTCATCATTTACACACATCATGAGCTCAAGGTGAACGCAAAGATTCAAAGGGACATTTTACAGGTCCAATAAATGAAGCAAAATATAACAAATTAAAGTATGAATCGATGTTTATGTTCCCAGATGTTTTCGGTCTTTGTGGTTTTAAAGCGCAATTAACTTAAAGTGAGATGTATGCCATGCACTTTATGCATGTTTGGTCATCAATACTCCATTTCATTTCACTGAAAAAGCTTTGTGGCTTTTTAATAGCTGCTGTTCCACAACCACCATCTGTGTGCAGTTGACCTGATGGAGTTTTTACTATAAGCACGGCTGTGCGATACAATTTGATTCCCTTGTGTCATAAAGTATCCATTCTGTGCAATTTACACCAGTGAGGCTCCAGTGTTACTCGTGGATTATAATAACCATTCTCTTCATTAGGAGAAGCGCTGATGGTGGTGGCTGGAGGTGTGGAACGTAGATAATGACCTCTGTATTATCCCACATTTAAATGATGTCGCGTACAATGGAGAAGCAGAAGCTTAATGCGCTGCTTTATGGCAGTGACTGAGGAGGTGTTCCCACTGCAGCTGAAGGATTTCCCCTCACAGAAGACCCGTGCACACCCTTGTATTTTCCCACTTCTCGTTTGAGCACATACTGTACAGATTTGGAATGAGGCTCTAAACCTTGATTTGAATTGAAGGCTCTTTTCAGACCGACTCTTGACATCCATCCTCAGTGATGCAATCAGATGTGGCTCTGAGTCAGAGTCAGAGGTGTCAAACTTCAAACACAACATAATCTGTTACGATGAAAACACGGCCCTCGACCTCTTCTTCCTTTAAACACAGCGCGTGTGGTCGAGGCACAGATGCCAGTGAGGTGATAGAGAATATAATAGTTCTGAAATGTAGGTTGTATTTTTTTGCATTATTTAATTAAATCAATACTAGTCCGCTGTATTTCTGACATTTATGTGTTTTTGTTAGCCTCCATAGTGGAGCAGAAGTGGTGGTGTCAGATGCATCCATGCCTCGACGGGGAGGAATGCAAGGTTCTTCCTGATCTGAAGGGCTGGAGCTGTGCTACAGGGAACAAGATCAAAACTACTAAGGTAAGCCGAAAGGTGCAATACGCAACATAGGAGGAAACAAATATTACCTACAGAAATGTATTTAGAAGAGAATTATACTTAGATATAGGCAACTCGTCTCATCTTAAACCAATCCAAGACAAACCTCTTATGATGTGTTCAGATCGCACACGCTTTATCGCGCGCATTGCGAAGTAACGGGCATTTCTTTTCACCATCGATAAAATCATTGTTGCACTCTTTTGTGGAAACGTCTGCTGAGAAGAACACAACTTGGCGAGTTGCACCGTAGTAAACGGTGCAACTCGCCAAGTTGTGTCCGGCTACTGATGGTGTTGTGAAACCACACAAGGCGGCGGTTTCTTCTCTGCAGATGTTTTCACAAGAGATAGAGTGGATGTATCATATTTGAGCTCCGAGTGCCCAAACAAAAATTATATGTTTCCCCCTCCATTATGAGCCGAGTCTGGTTGCTGGCAAGTATGCGACGTCATCCGGAGAATCTCAACGAAATTTCAAGTCACGCCATGGGTGCAAACATCGTGTCTGTGCATTGACTTTGTATGTAAACTTGTCTACAAATTCACATCACATCGTTGTGAATGCATCTCTGTCATGATTACGAGTTCATGAGTATCGCTAGAACACGTCAATATACAGGGCTAGTTAGCTTAATATTTTCAGGAAGTAGTTAACATATGGAGCTGAAGCTCACTCTCTGGATTTCCTTCCAAAGAAGCTTCAGTAAAGGAGAGAGATAAAGACTTAGTGGCCTGGCACTTCAATTTCTACGTGTCTGTGTCCATTCATGACTGACAATAATAGGCACAAGAGCTTATTGGCCTTGCTGTCATAAAAGCTTTTGTTTTGGTCTGATGTGTGCTCAACTGCAACGGGCCAGCACCATTCAAGTATTTCATGTTGGACTTTTTAGAAAGAGCCCCGTCATATAAATGGGATTATATTCAAACATGTCAAACATGACCCGAAACACTCCATTTCTTCAAAGTCAAGAGGCCTTAGCTTTTGTTACAGTTGTCTGCGTCGCCTTTTCCTAAAAAAAGCTTGTGTTTACTGTCGCTACTTGGACCCCAGGGGCCTGAATCAATGGACTGCCATGTCTCCTTAGCACTTTCAGGCCACTTTGAGCGCCCAAACTGGCCAATTACTCACTCCAATTACGTGCTTTTAACATTGTAAGATGATGCCAATATCCCTCACTGTGTTATGATGACCCGTAGACTTCACTTCTGCCTCTCTCCATGTACTTAATTATTTAAACTGCCCACACCACACCTGCCTGGAGCCAGGAGCCTGGAGCCTGGGGCTATTGATTCAGCGACTTGTCGGGATCTCAAAGTGATATATACAATTCTTTTTTCTTTTTTCGTATCGCAGCCGAGGCTCCTTAGACGAGGCTGAATGTCAAGTGACGTCTTAAAAATTGATTTTGGCAATTATCAGGCTTTAATTTGACCTTAAACATGTGTTTTCTTCTCTCTTGGACGACTGAAAAGATTTCTGCGGACAGAGACCAGCTTTGGTAACGACAGACACTTCACAGCAGAGTCCAGGTAACGAACCTGATTTATGGGTATTTCATTTGTTTCTATTTATTTTTCCATTGTTTTATTATGTATTAAATTTCAGCGGGAATCATCACTGCTGTGACTGCACATATGAAATATTGGCTTATCATTCATTGACATGTGTTATGTCTCGCTTGTCCTGAAACATGTCTGTCAAATAGTGTTATAACCACATTTAGCAGCTGTGTATGTAACTCCACCACAGATGGAGAAAAATCTGTGAGTAGAGGTGTGGAATCCAAAGAGACAACAACAACCCGTTCAAAGCATCATCATTATCCAGGGGATTTATCTCACATATGTTTGAACTCGGTAGAAAACAAGTTTCTTAAGTTTGGAGTCTGTCTGCAGGCTGCCTGAAGCAGCAGGAGGTCACACTTTCTTTTTCACCTCTGTTGAGTTATTGGGGGAAAAGAAACACCACTACATAAACCTGGAACCTCCAGCTATACTGACCTCCATCGCTCTGTATCAAAAATACATTCAACACCTTGAGACTTCCAAGTGTAAACAATTCGTGGCTACCACAAAAGCTCTGGAAACCTCGGGGAATACAGTTTTTTTCCCCCACACTTTGGCACAAGTCACTAAGTGATAAACACATTGTGGAACGCAATGATGCTCAGCTGTCGTGGTGAATTCTGTACATTTGCAGCCCTCAAATGTCCACAAAGACGAGTGTGTGAGTGTGATGTACGAAAATAGCTTCTGGGCTTTTAATTAGGAACAATAAGAGATGTAATTTTACCCTCCTCACATATTCCATCTATAAATTACCATATTCTTTTTTTTTTAAATCTTGAATCCCGTTTTTTAACTTTCAGAGCTCTTTATTTAATAATATATATAATTTATATATAATATATATAAAATGTATATAATAATATTTAATAATATTGCTGACCTCCATGTCCCCTTTACACCAATCAAATCGTCCAATCAAAATTTACCTCCTGTTCTTGGGACTGTGAAGAGCACTATTCATGCTGCATATGTCAGGCTGATGATAGCCTACAGTGCTATATTTAAATTTAAAGCTGTAGTACGCACAATCTCTAGAGAAACAATTGATTTTTGTGTCTCATTCCTATTTTGTTATTGTCTTGTGACTCTGTGTCCTGAACCCCTCCCACCATATGAGCACTGACACAATGAATTCATATTTAACACACGACGCAAGGCAATATGTCCACCTTTAAGACATGTTTTATTGCATTTATTTATATTTCTGGTTGCTTTGCAGTGTAGACAGTTCTTACATGCTCTCACTTAACTGTGACTGATCAAAGTCGACTGTCATGGTCTTGATTTCTTCAAGGCTCTAAACTGAGCCTGGAGGAGATACTAACGGCAAGTTTTCCCTCAACCTAGACATTTTTCTGAGAGGTTATAATGGAATTATTGCTCAATCACCCGCCAAATCAGCTCCACACAAGTCTCTGTGTTTCTCAGTGTAGTGGTGGTTAGACCTGATGTTGCCCGGCAACACACAGGAAGTGATTTGTTTCATCTCTAGACCGACTGAGGCAACCGCAACATTGAGCTAGTAAAGTGAGACGGCTGCAAACAGGTTGGAGTATGAGTGAAAACACAGTTCAGTTTGTAAATGCTTCTTGCCCAACCTGCCCCTGTGCTGCTGCTATAACGTCCTGTGGTAAAAACATACTTTTCGGATCCTTAACCAGACATTGATGTTTCCGTCACAGTGTCTGGTTCCACTGGGATCCAAGATTGTGACATTTTAAAACTCACAAGCTGTGGCCAGACATTTATTCTTCTGCCTATCTTCAATTTTATAGATGGAAGCCCATTTATTTTAAAATAATTCATTTCAGATGTTGGCGATGGTGTTCTATATTGTTTGGTTAAAACTGAATCCAGATTAGTGTTTGCTTGTTGAAAGGTTTTCAGCTCATGAAAAACTCACACACCTTTAAAGCTCCAGTGTGTAACTTCGCTAAAACAGCGTTTTTCAAAAGGACAACTCTAGTTTCATGTTCCAACTGTTCAAATTTCAACACGAGTTTTGGGATTTCACGACCCAACAAGTTTGCAGAGAAGGGAACGTCATTTCTTCATCTTAAGCAACGATTTCCAAAGTGTGGGCTGTGACGGTGCGGCATCTCGAGCCTTCGTGTAGTATTTGAAATCAGTGAGTGATGGAGAAAGGAAAGTTTGACAAAACTACAGCTGTGTGTAGTTATTGTCAAGTTGAGTTCAGTCTGACTTCAGGACACCCAGCTGAAAATATCACAGTCAAGTTTGGCAGCCAAAGCCTGATCTCTGGCAATCTAGGACAGGCAAACAATGGTTCACTCAACCTCCAACAAATCAACAGAAGCAATTGATAATAGCCAGAGCACGGAGGGCAGTCAACATACAGTAGTAGAGGACGACGGTCTGTGCGGCATCATTCAGATTGCTATTACGAGTTACCCTCGAGATCCACTGTCGTCTCCCGGATTCACAAGCTGTGTGAAATGGAGAGAGGGATTTGGAACTCGCAGCGTCCGTCACACTTACTGGCGATTACTGGACGTCACTAGGTAATCGCAGGTGCTTCAGAGTTACAGCTCAAGAACAGCGGCAACTGCATTCACGTTTTGACTGTTATGAAAACACAGGAAAGGCCTCATGCTGCGGCGCGTGCCGAGCATTTTATGGATGTGTCGGAAAAGTGGAATATCGGATATAAAGTGAGCACACTGAGCACAGATAGTGCAAGGAGTCAGACATCTGCCGCTGGAACATTTGCCACGCATCGCACACAGTGATCCACGCTCTGTCACAGCGACTCTACGTGATTGTGCATTTAACGGCGCGCTTTCCGAGAGTCACGCGGTGCTTGGGGAACTTCAAACATAGTCCACAAAATGCCGCTGAATTAGAGAAACAGCAAGCTGCACATGGGCTGAAGGCTGAGTTGCTCGTGCGCGACGACCGAACTCCACTCTGGAGATCTGAAAGTCTGCAAAGAAAAGCAGGAGCGAATAAAAGATAACCCTAGCCCTGCACCAAATCAACGTCACCATGCCAACAAAGGCAGAGCTGGAAAAGCTGCACAAGCTGGAGACCTTGCTAGAGCCCTGCAGGGTAACCCCTTCCTCTCTCACTGGCAAAGCCCATTCTGTGTCAACGCTGATATGCAGTGCTAAAGTAGATTATTATGCTTTCAGTTGTGTTAGTTTTTTTGAGCCTCACTTTCCTCTAACTTATGTGCAGTATTGTTTTTCAGTGCATCACTGAACACACATGCGGATAAGTACGCCACAGTTTAATGTTCAGGTTTCTTTTGTCGACACTTTACTGAAATCATTGCAGGACAGATGTTTGTGCCCGGATTGGTAGAGCTGACTTATGTAGTCGAGTTTAACTAGACCTTCACCTCAGACATGGAGAAACGCAAGGACAAAACAAACGGTACCTGGCTGAAGATTGGTGGTCTAAACATGTTGGGGCACACCTTAAATTAGCCTCCCTTCTACTTAGCAACACTCGCCACATCCGAAAGGTTGTTTTCTCTTTCTGGGAATATTGTGCAGAAGAAGCGAGCTGCTTCGTCATCCAGCAATGTGACCAGACTCGTATGCCGAAGCAGCTGCCGTGGGTCAGCAAAATAGAAATCTTGTTTAGCCTATCCCCCAACCTGTTGCTGTTCAGATTAAGCGATCTAACTGGACCACGTTTTCTGGAGTTGTTTTTTGTACACACTTTGCAAGTGAATACTTTGAAGTTCTATAGTTTGTGAGTGACGCCCTCACAAGTTAAGTTTTATTTGTCACTTGAAATATTGTTTTGGCTCTGTGTGTCTTTCTGTTTGTGCTTCCTCACTTGCACTTACCAGTATGACCAACAGAGGCCGCCAGAGGCTTGTTGCGTGAATGGGGTGAAGTCTGCCATCTCTGATTGCCTTGTTTTTTTGTTTTTTTGTTCCACGTATCTGAACTTAGATACAGTAGTATGTGAAAACATGTCTTATATTTGTTTGTTTTTGTGTTTTGGAGGTTCAACACTGTACAGTTTAGTATGTAAGTGAATAAATCTCCTTTACAGTTTTTTTATTGTCCCAGTTGTTTTTATCATAAGTACATTTTATGTATACACCTATTTGAAAAAAAAAAAAAAAAAAATAATAATAATTTGGCACAGATTTTAAAAATAAAATACATTTGTAATTAATTGCGATTAACTATATGAAATCATGCGATTAATTGCAATTAAAATGTTTTATTGTTTAACAGCCATAATAATAAAACACACACACACATACTGTATACACACTCATATACACAACCAGGCAAAAGTTTTACCACAATTATTCTATTTTTTAAATTGAAATTCAAGCAGTTCAGTCCAATGAATAGCTTGAAATTGTACAAAGGTAAGTGCTGAGCTGTCAGAGGTTTTGAAAAAAGAAATAAAAAAGTAGGTCACCCAAACTGAAAAATAATGTGAATTTCAGAATTACACAAAAAGGCATTTTTCAGTGAACAAGAAATGGGTTAACAACGTTCAGCTGCATCAATTTAGGTTGATCAAGCCTTGAAAGTCAGTGTTACCATTTCAATCAGTTTTCCAACTTGATTACTTACTTAAAAAATATTACATGAAATACAGCTGTAATAATGATGTCATGAATTTTTGTATCCCATGTTCACATGAAAACAATAATATAATAAAAACATATGGGAATTATTGGTCCTAGTCTCAGTCTTTAGTCTTTTTTGCTGCTTTCTCGTTCATGTAATGCTTCCTCCTTCCCTTCATCAGTCGTGATGTAAATAATGTCACTCTGTGTCACCACAGACACCACAGAATGGTTTCAATGTCATGGACATAGTGTTAAAAAAGGTTGAGTGGATCTAAACATTTTCTGCTAAATTCAGATTGCCTTCACATTTTGCTCAAGAACAGATATTTTTAAAGTGTATGTGAGTAGTTTATTCCTTTAAACAGTGACATCACAACTAATGGATGTGGCTGCATGAGCAATCTCTTCTTTCACACAGAGTTTGAAATAAAATAAGAAATCTTGCCTTGAGTTGCTTGAGTAAGAACTCCCAGTCTTGGTAGATACAACAGAGAACACACTGGTGAGTCGGACACTGCTGTGTGCCAATTATTTGGCTGAATCACATAAATATATAAGCCTGCGTACCTGCTGTGTTAAATTTTTCAGCCAACCTTACTGCAGGCACTAAATGGAAATGAATCCTTTGCCAGTTAAATTAGCACTTGTCAGCCACCAATTAAACCAATGCAACACCCACTTAAGACTCCGCTCCCCGTCAGTATTTTTAGCACCGTTTCAGACAGTCACTCAAATACTATTAATGACGCCCCCCCCCCCCCCCTCAAAACAAGACACATCCATCTCGAAAGACATTTTCTTTTCTGACAACAAGCCGCTGTGCTCATTGTCTTTTCAGCGTGGTATTATTCTCAAATTAGTAGCACATTAATCACAGTGACAGCTCTGAGAGTAAATGACTGCAAAGAATTTATCGCAGCCGTTATATTTTGTCTCCGGCGACCAGCAAAGTGCTACAACAACCTGATTTCACAAAAAGGCTTTACCCCCATCTTTGACACGGTTATGTAGATTTTCTTGTCAAGTTATGGCCTGACAGGTTTTGGATTGTTTTGCTTTTTGGCGTAATTGAGTGCCACTCTGCTGCTCTGCCCTGTTCACTGTCAAATGACCCAGTTGTGAATTAATCTAACCACGCTGTCGGCGCTGTCTCTTGGCTATCAAAAGTTCAGCGTCGATGCTGGAGACCTACAAGTTTGGTGCCTGCTTCCCCTCAGTCCGTCAAACCTACACGGCGGCTGACAGACAGTTGGAATCGATAGCGGATGTTGTTATGAAGGTTGTTATGCTACGTTCCTACGAGTATTTTCCAGAATGTACTTTTGGACGAGCAGAGGAGCTGCCAGTCAGCGAGTGAGCTTCATGACAGGCAATTTAATCTCAAGGAGAATGGAGGTCTTCAGACTGTTTGACAGCATTGAGCCAGGAGAGAGAAAACCTCAACGCGGAACACAAACCCAGTCTGTAGCAACTCTTATCCTTCAGATGACAAAGTGTTTTCACTGATCTGTGCGGACAGGACAGGACAGGACAGGACAGGACAGGACAGGACAGTGTCTCTCTTAGCTGGACCTGGAACGATCATGTTTTCTGAAATTTGAAAAAGAGTGTCACTGGGTATTTAAAATGTGTTGAAGCCAATACGTGGCACTCTTGATATCATTTTTACAAAAGCGGTTGTTTTCATTCAGTTCAGTCATTAATGTGATGTAAAATCAACCTCGTTTCCCGGGAAATATTTGGACTATTTCACTTTTCTGAAACAATTGGTAAATGTCAAGCTTTCTAGCTCAGTTCTCAAGTATTTTAGGCAAAACTCTCATTGGGAAATGGAAAATAGAGGGGTCGTGGGTGGCATGTCACATAGTGAGCGAGAGGGAGACAGCAGACCACAGTTCTGGAACAAGTCATAACCAAATGTCAAGGTGTCATCCCAGTGCTGTGTGTGTGTTTTTATTCAAACAGATTTCACCGTGTTATGAGGACATACTCTTTGTTTTTTATTATTAAATAAAATTGTAGTTGAAGTTATATTCAAACTTTTGTCAAACTAGTTTGTGTTTGACAACTTTTTGAAGTAAATTCTACTCAAAAAAGATTTTCCGTACACTGCACTTTCATCTTTCTGCCCACACATTCTGCCACTAGGGGTGAATTCCAATTCCTTGCTTAACCCTCAATCTCAAAAAAGTTCTGTCCCGATTCTCAGAAAAATTAAGTTGAGGCCAAGTTTAAGGGCTGTATCACCCTCAATATTGAAATTTTCCGAGACCACCCTTGGGAGCAAGGGCTACCCAGAATGCATTGCGTGTTTTGACATAAAGATGGCGTCGAAAGCAGCGAAACGAGTACGATACAAATGAAGTATTTTCTTTGTTAATAGAGATATAAAAATGATCTTAGTTTAGGCCCATATTATGGATTACTGACGTCACTGTTGTGTAACATTTATTTTTATTTGACCATCTTTTGTCAATAGTCGGCCGGTGTGGTTTACTTTTCAATAAGTCGTGGTGTGTGGTAACTGTCAGCTGAATATTTGTATGAGTATCATCTTATAACTAACTGACAACCTAATAACTTGACTGACAAACGGATCAGAATAAATAATCCTGACGTAAATGTCTTCTTCTTCTTCTTCTTTTTTGGAGTTGACAGACTGGACGCAGCTTTGGCGTTATTCTGCCCCCTACAGTCTGAAGACGTATCTGCATTTAAGGGGTGTCCCATTTCTAAGTGACAAAATAACCCTCAACACTTGGTTTTGAGGCCAGTTAAGATTAAGGCTTGAGCTTGAGGGTTAAGATAGGAATTGGCCTTAAATCTAAAAATGTAAACATATGATGTGTCATTCAACCACAGTGTTTCTGATGAGGTAAAATTCTAAATACATGTGTGTTTTTATGCTACCATAATTGTAAAGGCTTGCATTTTGACACACTTCTCTTATTTTTTTATCTTTACAGGGGAATCAACAGGCCTGGCCTCTGCTAAATCGTCGAAAGAGAAGAGAATAATGCAGAGGACTTTTCTGTAAATAGAGACTGCTTTTCTTCTGGACTGCAATTATTCCTTGGGAAACGCTGAATGCTTCGTCTTAACTCTGGACTTCCAAAAGAGGAGTCGATCCCATTTAAGTACTGATCGTACAACGCTTCTCTTTGAAGGACCACATATGATAAGCCTTATAGAGGACAACAGGATTTATTCTCTGACATTGTACTGCTTGTAGTGGAATACAATGGTGAACTTTGCCTATATGTTAATTTGTAGAGTATTATGGTCTTTCCAGGGGATTTTGCATCACGGTACGACCGCAGAAGGTGAACAGCAGATCAGTATGTTGTAAGTGCTGCAAATCTTCCCTAAAATTGTGATTTTGTTTCATCAGTCAAGTGCGACTTTCATCTCTGGCAAACTGGAGTTTCAAAGGGTCAAATCTAGATGAAAAGGTGTAGATAGGCAGCATATATTCAGGGTCATCTTCAAAGAAATACACAACCTCATTCACCAGTGCATCAATTATTTAAGGTAAAGATACAAAAAAATAAACTGATAAGGTGCTGAAATTTAATTTTTATTAGAGTATTTTATCAATTGCTGTGTACTTGTGGGGACATTTTGGTCTCCAGGAGGACCTGCAGAGTGAGCGCTCTTCACTTTTAACTTTTTACACGTAATGTAAACGTCGTTCATCTGCCTTCGGCAGGAGACGCGTAGCCTGTGTAGACACAAGTGAGCAGCTCTATGTTTTAAGACCACGCCGATCGTACACGCCGACTTCACAATCTCCAAATAGACTTTCTAGTACGCTTCACTTTTGTTTTGTTCTGAGGAGAAAACAAAGACATTGATAACTATGGACGCTTATACGAGGAGTTCCACCGGAACCCACACATCTACAACAGCATTGAGTACATTATAGCTCACTAGACTGACGTGGTAGTATGAATGAAGCTGTGGTCATGTATGCACAGGTTTAAATGAGAAGTGACTCTGTGGACACTGAACACAGACAGTATGGGGGGGGGGGGGGCTGTTTCACTGCTTTATTAGAGTACAATCATTCCAGTGCATCAAGTTGTCCTGTCTGCCTGGTTAAGATGTTTGTGATGAGTCAGGCAGACGTGATCCCAGACCCACAGTGAGTCTCAAACACCAGCTTTAAGCCCAAACCCACTTCTTATTTTTTACCAATACCACCCTAAAAAGTGGTAGTGTTTAAAATCTCACCCTAAAAAATGTGACACCCCTTCAAGAACACGTGTCGTAACATTAGCAGATGCAACATGTTTTTTTTTTTTTGCTTGGAAGAAAATGCTTTCGTCAGCTGTTGCTATATCACTAATGTGGACGACAGGCAGTATAAAGTGTTTGTCTACAGCAGAGTGTTGTGGTTAACCTGACTACACAACATGCTAACCACCGACCTCTTACATTAGTTTATTTAGATTTGGTTAATCTGGAGAAGATCCTATATAGCCTGCCCTCTGTTTCAAGAGCCAATTAGCACTAACACTTCACCCTACATTAACCTGGACATGCTACACATGAAAAACAGAGGGGTAGGGCTACGTGGTAAGGGCAAGGGATGAAAGTGGATGCAGCCTCTTGCTTTGTTACGTGTCATATTAATTACATGAATGTTGTTGTTATTTTGACTCAAATTATAAATCATACATAGTTGTACTTAACAGCCAAATTTAATATAACTGACAAATTATTCAGTCTTATATGACTCCTACCTAACACAACAAAAATCCTATGTGTTTCCTATGTTTTTGAAAATAAAATTTCCTGCCATTTCTTTATTATTTCTCATCACAGCTTGATTACAACAGTGCAAATGAAAACACAGAGCGTCTGGGTCACACGCTTGGTGATAACAACAATGTTGCTGAAACTCTTCTAAACTAGTTACTCAAGTGTGATTTGCTGATCACCTTTCAGTAGGTGTCGCTAACACTTCTTTTGTCCGTGTAAGTGATAACATCAGTAATAAACTGTTGGTTGTGTAACCAAAGCCTTGTGTCTTTTAAACATCCTTCGAGTGTGTAAACATTGGCGAGTCTTCCATCATCAATGACTGTCAATGTTGATGCCAATCATCCCTCACATGTTATAGATTGCCCTCAAAAATGCTGTAGGTATTTTGTAACAGCTGCTGCAGGCATATCAATAGTAAAGTATATTTGCTAAATATTACTGGCCACAAAATATTAGATCAGAAAATAAAATGACATCCTAACTCTATGATTTTTCTCACACCGAACGTGATTTGTCACATCACTCTGCGCCAATTGCTTCCATCTTGTCACGGGATCATTACGTACATTTTGTGATCGTATCGCTATCATCTGTTGTGGAAACGTCTTCATAGATGAAACCATTGTCTTGTGTGGTTTCACAACGCGATATACTGGGCCCAGAGACGACTGTATTCTTTCCATTTATGACCCTCTGGGATTCTTGTCTCCATTCACTCTAATAGCGAAAACAATGCTGCAGCAGCTGATTAAAGAAAAACTCACCTGGGATGAGCCTGTTCCCGACCACTTTACCCACAGGTGGTCCTCGCCCGGCTAAATGACTTAAAGCAGTTGTCAACCTTTACTGTAAACGGACGTTTAAAACCTGCAGGATCTGGAGATGTCGCAACAGCCCAGTTCTGCCAATTTGCAGACGCAAGTGAGATTGGATACGGGATCGTATCGTATCTCAGACTGACAAATTATGAAGGAACAGTACACTGTGCGTTCATGTTGGGAAAGTCAAGGGTCAAACCCTTACAACAAACGACAATCCCAGCAGTATTAGCTGTGAACACTGACAAAATACTGAAACGAGGTTCAAATTAACCTACAAGAGTCACTGGACAGAGAGTACGACCGTCTTGAAGTACATTGAAAACAACACTGGTAGATTCAAGAGAATTCGGGAGTTTGGAATAGCGATATTTTTGCATGACGAGCTCCATACAGAGTTCCTGAAAAGCTCTATATGGAGCTTTCCACAACAGATAAAGTGCCCGGGCCGGTGCAAATATCGCATCTGTGCATTTACTTTGTATGTAAAGTTGTCGCCCGATAAAGTCTGGTGTGAACAAAGCAGTACAGCATTTAAAAAGTCTAGTTATAATCAGAAAATAATGTCAAGTATTTGCATAGCTACTCATGACAATGTGGCTGTTTGAATGGCAGTTTCAGAATTATTACATCAGTTTACACTCACTGCCGGGAATGAGTGGAAACTCCTTCTCCAGGTTTCTGACACAGGTCATAGAGGCTGCGATGGTGAATTATTTGTATAAATGGAACGTCAATAACCAGGTTTTCCAGGTTCCATGTAAATCCCATGTCTTAAATATAAAACAATAACCCATTAATGACTGGAATGGATCCAAATGCAGTTACTGTTATAACATTATTTTTATACAGATAAATCTATCAGTGCTGGCTTGACATTACAGTTTTATTCATCCTATAAAAGCGCCAGAGGGAATAGTCTTATATTAGTAATCAATAAGCTGTTACCAGGCAACACCTTCTGTATATTAATCTATATTCATATAATATGCTTTCACAAAGCAGATATGGTACATTTAGGTTTTCTTCATACTGTGTTGATTCTGTTAACAACTGCAGAAACAATGGTGGCCTTCACAGACCAGAAAGGATGTAAATAACTCCAAACCCTTTCCCCCCTTTGTTTGCATTGTAAGTTTGCATTTCTGCCAACAACCCCTTCTAAACATTACACACTGGACCTTAAAAGTGTTGTACTTCTCAAGTATTTGAAGCAACATCGAGGCAAAAAAGATCTTTCCTTATGACAAGATGCCCTTTTTTTCGTACACCCTTAAGGTTTTTTTTTTTTAAATCGACCATAAGAGCCACAAGCATTTACATGTAGCATGACATGTAAGTATACGTTTAGAAGAATGAGATTACATTTATATGTTGTTTGCAGAAAAGTACAATGACAACATAGAGAACAGTCCTGTAGACTGGGGTTGGTACAACACCATTTATTAACTATTTCAACTCAATAATGAGCAAAGCCTTTCTTCAAGCCTGAAGGTGAAAGCCTTGATAAAATACTAAGATGCCGTTGTACCAGAGTTATAGTTGCTATGTGAACCAAACACAGAGGTCACATCTGACATTTCTTATTGCATCTGTCAACAAAGTCTATTACATGTATGAATGGTGCAGAAAGCCCTTTGTGAATGGGAGTGTTGGTGTAAAGAATTTACCAATCCATCCATCAAACTTTGACCTGATGACTCACTGTGCTGTCAGTTCAAACTCCCACATCAATGCTTCTTTACTTCACTTGTCACCTCAGAGGAGAACACTGACATTGTTCAATCAATTACATCTTTAAGAGAAAGAAAAAACAAAAACCTGTTGTCAAAGGAGGTGAAATCATACAAGAAGTGGAGCATTTTGAAGTGAAACAGCAGGTCACGTTATGATTCCTGCTCCTGGGTTTCTTGTTAAACTGTCATCTGACATCAGTGATTTTTGTTTTTAATTTCTTCACCCTGCCTTCCTTCATGAGAGCACCATTTGTTATAAGGACATTGGCCCATTGTGATTCCAGTCTTTCTTTCTGTGAAAAATGATACAATCTTCTGGATGAGGACTTCATTTTTTTTCTATTTGTCCTTCGAGAGAAATTGCTGCAACTTTCTCCTCCTGAAAGTGTTCCAGGATTACGAGCTGATGCTTCATCACACCAACACCACGGCTCCATCGTGGAGAAACTTCACTAAGAGTGAAGCAGTGCACAAATGTGCACTAAAGGAACAAGGTGTTCTTTAATTAACGTATCTGTGCTAACTTGTTACGTGTGCGAGCTAGTGAGTTACTGTGACGGCAGCATTATTACACATGACTTAATTTATTAAAATGTGCTGTTGAAGCATTCTTTTTTTCTCTTTATTATTCTGACAATTGTCACAACAATTGTCTGACTATGATTTAAAATGCATAAATAACTGCACTTGTCCTCAGGACTGATGTGAGACCACCTCTGACGTCCTCTGAGCTGCAGAAGTTTCAGTTTATATCTACGCTCATCAGCACTTGTACATTGATATGTTTGCAGTTTTTCCCACAGCCACAGTATCATTGATTGGCATAATGATTTGTTTTGTCTAACATTCCTACAACCTTTACATTAAGACAACAATATAACAAACACAATTTTGTTCTTGCAATGTCAGTTTGTATTTAAATAAAAGGTGGGGACTTCTTCTGGGATGCATTTTAAAGCCAGCTGTAGCCATTTCCATGTGCGATCAGATCACTGAGTATAGATGTTATTAGCGCGTCCGATCGGGGCCTCTTAGAAAGCAGTTGAGTGCAAGACTTCTTAGGGTATTATCAGATTAATATTTGGACCAAATCGCATTTCTCATGATTACTTCTACTCCATGTCCCAACTGTTACAGAGTTACAAAAGGTGCAGTGGTTGAAATCTAGCCCTACGGAATTGGACGCCCTTTGAAGAACGTTGTACATTATCACGTAAGATGTTTCAGCTCAAGATTCAACAAACACGTCTTCAGTGCCAGGGAACACTGGCGAACCAGGTTGTGGTATGTACTAGAGAGACTGCAAACAACTTTTGTTGTGGTTAGCATAGCTACAGAACATGCTAACTGATGACGGTCACTCGGTATGTACGGTGTTATTAGCACGGCATCGGTAGAGGCTGAAAATCGGTTATCGGCAAATACACCGAGACGACTCATGACAACAAACTGTCGTTTGCTTCCTCGTCGACTTCCAATATCCAGCATCCCTAATGGCCAGTTAAATTTCCTTGGATTTGGTAAATCTGGGAAAATATAACCCACCATTTAAAGAGTGCTCATGAAAAATCTCCATTAGAAGAGTCAATTAGCCGTTACACTTCATCCTACCCGTCTACCTCAAGAAGAAGCAAAGACGTCTTCCATCTTTACGTGAACACACACATTGGGGGTAGGGCTGAATGGTAGAGGTTAGGGGTGAAAAAGAATCAGGGAAACACCTACACATGCTGTAGCTGATTGATTGCTCCACCTACACACAAGTGTCAGAACTCCCCCTTTTAAAATGAAAACCTGGTTGATCAGAACGTCTCACCTCTACATTTCCCATTATTATAAATAATTCCGTAGTCTTCATGAGAGGTTCTTAAATGTTTTTAGCCGAGGGCTCCG
This sequence comes from Microchirus variegatus, assembly GCF_963457635.1. Classification (NCBI taxonomy): domain Eukaryota; kingdom Metazoa; phylum Chordata; class Actinopteri; order Pleuronectiformes; family Soleidae; genus Microchirus; species Microchirus variegatus. Next base: position 25,330,561 of record NC_139817.1, on the reverse strand, counting down.
GTGAGAAATCAGCTTTGATTGCTCTGGGAAACTGGCTTATTAAAAAATTTCATAACCTTGTCATAAAGGGACCCACCAGCAACAAGCCTACAACTCAGTGTGGATCTCAAACCCACAGTTTAAGACGTGCTGAAGCCAGATCACTGTTTCCATGCTCTTTTCTTGCAATGCTGATGCTGCACATTCCTTAAAAAATGTTTCTCTTTGGGGAAATTATATGAATTACATGCGAAAATGTTTCCACATCTAAGGTTTTTCTTTTTTTTTGGTCAGCTGCAGATGTTTGACAGATATCTGAACAAGATATCGCTCTTGTGTCTTCAGTTTTCTTTGTTTTTCATGTTCGGAGTGTAGCCTCATCACTTGTTGGAGACACTGTTTGCTCGTCTCTGGCTGTCAAACATATTTACACTGAACGACTGTTTCTCAGGCTGCTTTTCTTTTCCCAAACATCAATTCTTTGACACGTGTTTGGTGCAGAACACAAGACAAGTGCTGCCTAAAGCGTTTCTCTACTGTTCTGTGAGGAGCGAGTGCTTCCCTTAAACATCAAGCTTCACTCCTCTTTATTGACGGCATCCTTTCACAAAATGATGGACACCAATCAAAAGGTTTGTTATCCATGGCATTTTAAAAAGCATTTCAAGGGTCATGTGGACTATTCACAGGTTGGTATCAAAGTCTCAAAAATAAAAGTATAAAAAAGGGAAGCTCAAAACAGTAAAACCTCACTTTTCAGGCTTTGATATCTTTGCCAAGCTTTAAATGAAGTCAAGGCAGAAAAGTCTCTCTCTCTCTGTAGTCATTACAAGAGCATATCAAACACACTTCCTCCTCACACCATGTACTGTGTAGCTTCATAATCTAATGAGGGTGTTGTAATTACATCGTCCACCAGGGGAATCCAACTCATCGATTCTCCGGGAGAAGAAATGTCATTACACAGCCCTTACTACTGTAAACCATTGATTCCATAGACAGCTTTGTACTTTCATTTCATTGTTTTACAAAACAAAAGGACTTCATTTTTAAAGCGACAGAGAGAGAGAGAGAGAGAGAATCACAGATGTGATTGTGAAACTTTCCAGGAGGGAAAAGAGCGGCGCTGACAACTGAATATGTCACATAAAATGTGCCACCTATCAAGAAATGGTTCATCTGTTGGTGTAATTTGTTTTCACAGTGCACTGCAGTGTCACTGGTTATGATATTTCAATATATGCGCGGTCTACAACTAATGAACGCTGCCTCACACAGAGTAATAGGAAATCGTGTGATGTGTTCTATCGAGCCATCAAATAACAAATGAGACAAATTCGCCGTAGAGGAATTTTTGTATTTGTGCTGGTGTAAAAACAGCCGATATTAGAAGTGTTGCTTCACAGTAGCCTCATCTCTGCTGAAATTCCTTTAAGTTAGAGTTGAGAACTCAGCTTTGATTCGATTGTGAGATGTGACTAGAATGAATCCAACAGCAGCTTATTCTATCTATCTATCTATCTATCTATCTATCTATCTATCTATCTATCTATCTATCTATCTATCTATCTATCTATCTATCTATCTATCTATTGGTATATACACATCTGTGTGTATTTGTGTATGAGTCATAAAGAATTGGCTTGTACGTTACATATTCAGCTGTAGATATTGGAGGTTTTAAGATTTCCTGATGGTAGACGTTTAAGACTCAAAGGAAACAAAATGATTGCTTTGATAATCAAAAGTACTGTTTATTCAAATGACCTTACATTTTCAACTTTTTTCGCTATTCATCTACAGCCATGGTTCTCAGAGATAAATAAATTAAATTGGAAATACTGCTCTACTGTATATACCAGAGTATGTGATTGGAGTGAACCGGAGTGTGTAGGAAATGAAACAAATAACTCCAAAAAACTAAACTAATTTCGCTATACCAGTGTCTGAAATATATGTGAGGAAAAAGGTGCAGGACGAGAGAGCAAACTATCTTATTGGGAATAAATCTGCCTCCTGTGAAAAGTCCATAGCGGACTTCACTTCCCGTTGGTGATAAAGGTTGGAGCTTCATATCTTCTTGATATGGTACTTGATATAAAAAGTTTGAGCAGGAATCTACTCAGTTCCATGTTCCACAAACTCACTTTAAGCAACTGTTTTCCTTTTTGTAATTGAAAGAACTTTGGGACACAATAAATACAAGTTAATGTTGGAAATGTGAATAAAAAAAGCAGTGGCAGGGCAGGCTCAACAAACACAGAACTAACTTTTACCTCTGTTTTGGACTCCACCAACTGCTAATGAAAATAACTGTCTGTTAAAGCCGTCAAGATCACATGTTGCTATTATAGTTTTCTGCACATTTTGGAATCAAATAAAATCACAAACTGCTGTAAAACAAAGTAGAAGAAGACCTGTAACTGCTGTATGACCTTTAGATATATTCATCTCCTGGTTGTTGATGTAATAAGGTTTACACTCATTGAACAAGTGACCACAGATGCAAATTAGCTATTTGGCTAACTCTGGTATAGACCCGGTTCTGTACATGGTTCCTTTCAACTAAACTAATAAACTAAGTTGTGTTTTGGTTAAGGCACACTAACAACTGGACAGGGCAAATATTGCAATGCGTCTCCGCATAATTTGTTCAACTCAACTTTGCCTCTTATTCAGCTCTACAACACAAGTAGTTTTATCAACAGAGGCCGTTTAAAACAGGAAAAGCTTGAAAGAAAGTCGCTCAATCACAATAGATACGAATGTTAAAAAAATATAGGGGTGTGAATGGCGTGATGAGGAAAATGTACGTTCGCTGTGAGCGCAGCATGAAGGTTGACCACAAAGTGATGAAAGGTGCACTATGTTATGTTTGAATGACGGTTGCTTGTAGTGATGAGGAAATATTTTCACCTCATTATTGTTGGTTTTGTGGCTCACAGCTGTACAGTTCTGGCTCATTGTTACAGCTTTCATCAGCCGCGTTTTCAGCAGCTAGCTAACTGTTGCCGGGCAGATTCAACAAATGGCAGTGAAGAGCTGGCGAACAAAATAGAGGATTTACAGACAAAACACTGCTTTTATACTTAACACCATGCACATCAACCTATTTGTAGTCAAGCCAAGTCAACAGAAACAAATGTTCAAAGTACAATTTTGACCAACTTTCATATCCATCATATCAACACTTGCAAAGTGATGTATTTTGGGTGAAATTCTTACCTGGAGGAGGGGATTTGGCATCAGCATAAAACAGTGCTAGATGTATAGATCAGATCACATTTTAAAACCAAAACTTTTATATGTTACCAAACGTCAGAGGATTTGCTGTGGCACTGAATAAAAACCATGATCTTTTTCTACAGCCCTAACGGACTCTAGGGTTGGCCTAACCCTGAATAAATATTTTAATTCTGTCAAGTTTGCCGATTCATTTATTATTTAAGACTGCAAGTATGTCTACTAATGTGCACAGTTTAAAAACAATTAGTTAAATATAATGAATGTTGTCATATTAATAAAGGTTGAATAAATGTAATGTTAGGGGAACATTTTGGGAACCTTTAGATAAGGTTCTCTAAAGGTTGTGACAAAGTAACATTCTGGGAAAGTTCTCGAAACCAAATGTGCAACCAAAAACTAACATATTTAGGATAGGATACGTTAAGAAAACTTGGGGGGAACCTTCAGGGAACGTTCCCGTAAGAAAACAGTAATGTTCCCAGAACGTTCTGGGAGCTAACAATTGTTAGCTGGGTACTCACATCTGTGCATTGACTTTGTATGTAAACACTGGTCTGAACGCAGCATTAAGATTCTTACATGATATTCAAAAGGATGCACAAAGGCTGAAGCCTTCACTCACTCTCCACACTGACTGAAGCCACTTCACCTACTGCAAATAAACTCAACCAGAGAAATCTTGTCTTGTTTAATTGCTGTCAACCAGACTTGAGTTGTTATAAAAACACGGTGGACAAAGCAGGGATTATGTCTTAATCCCACACACACACAAATCAAGTCTTTTTCATCCGTTTTCATTTCACAGCTTTTATATGAAACAAATTGTTATATTAAATTACAATTTAGGCAGTTAATTCTATGACACATCATCCATCTTGCAAATAAGCACACCCAAGTTAGTTCACTCGCTTTGTACACTGTAATTACTTCTGACAGGTGAAGTGGATTCATGTGGATATGAACATGATTTTTCCATTTTTTTCCCCAGCAGTTGCTTGAGCTTTTTGATTGTAATTATGTTTAACTTGATTGTTTATTCATTTCAGTCTGTGCTGCTCGTCACATAAAGCACCTATATCACACTTCAACTGTGTGGGTTGTTTTAATGTTTCCTGTAATTAAGTTCTAATCTCTATAAATACAAGTTAAAAAGTAAATAAATCAGACAAAAACACACTCAGATCACTACATTAAAGGTGTTACGGAAATTTTGTATTGATATCGTATAAATGTAAAAGTATGAACTGTAGTGACCTAAGATCAAGGGACCATTTGCTATTGTGTTTAACAACAGTTGGAGACACAGGGGTTTGAGTCGTAAACACCCTATCTTCCTCTTTCCCAATGGGGGGTCTACCTGATTCCCTCTCTTCCCGTGGGAGGGAGGAAACCTTTTGTTCTGCTCTGTCTGTGTGGGGGGGGTCACACCCACCACACAGGTTAACTAGAGAGGTTTTCCATTGATTCAGCAGTCTTCGCGGGGTGACTTAATCTGCAAGTTGCTTCGTGATTGCTCTTTCTGTACAGAAATAAACTCTTGTTTGATTCCTGAGCTGGCTCCAACATCCATCTTTTACCAAATTATCCTGACATTTTGGCGCTCCAACGTGGGACCCCGATACCTGTCCCTCTCTTCACAACGGTGGACCTGAAGACCTTGCAAGGCGGAGAAAAGAAACATTTCTCCAGAAAAGACCTCCACCTCGGGGCTCTTAAAGCTCCGTTTGGTCAGGGAGGCCAGGTCCCCTGAAGAGTGGGACAGTGACGGTGACCAACCAGAGAGGGGTGACGGACCAGCCAGGGAGTCAAACAACTAAAAAGGTAAGACACGTGTCGTGTATGTATTGTGAGGAGCCAAATCGTTTGGAAATTTAATTTTGGATTGGGTGAAACAGATACTGGTTCATTTGGCTTCGAGATCAAACATAGTGAGGGCCAGATCATTGGAGAATTAGTCTTAGGGGGGTTTGAAAAAAAACCCTCGTCTGGTACCAAGAATTAGAAATATCTCATGAGGACCAAATCATTGGAAACTTAATTTCAGGGGGGTTTGAAAAAAAACCCTTGTTTGGCACCAAGATTGAATGTATACGTGAAGAGCCAAATCATTGGAAACTTAATTTGTGGGGGTTGAAAAAAAAAACTCTCGTTTGGCTTCAAGAACGGGTGGTCTGTTATTTGGAAGGACAGCATAGTCAAACTAATCCCGAAGTCTCGACTGCGTCAAAATAAAAAGAGAAGGAAAGAGTCAGGGACTCTATACAATGGATGAGGTTAAGAAGATAGAAGAAGAAGATAAAACTTTGTGGTAACGAGAATGAAACTTTGTGGTGACTTATTCAGTGTCTTAAATATCCTCTGTGGATATTACAAGGGTGCGTTGCTTGGAACGAATGTGTCGTACAAACCACCTGGCTGAAAAGATTATCCAAAGTTTGTGTATGTTTGATAAAGATCCAAATGTGTGTATGAAAAATCAGGATGTGTGAAACAGTTTGAGTATGTGTGAAACAGGTTGAGTGTGTGAGAATAAGAAAAAAAACAAAGTTAAGAAAAAGAAGTTGAAAACCGAAGAAGATAGCCCATTGTAAGTGATATCACGCCCATTCGATGAATGGTAGGTAAAACCGGTAAAATAAAAAAAGCAGGTTAAAAAAAATTAAATAAAAATAAAAAAAAGTATAAAAATGGGAAACTGTAACAGTTACAAATGTTGTGAACCTGACGAGGTTCAATTTAAAGGGGATGTGAAACAGATGAGCCAGAAAGCGTTAGATAATGTGAAATATATAAATAAGTGGGAAAAGAAGTATGGTTTTAGAGGAAAACTACTGGTAGAAGAATGCAAAGAATTGGTAGAAAAGATTGAGGCTAAGTCTCAGGGAATTGAGAAAAGACAGGAAGAAGAGATGCAGGATGTTATAAATTTAATTCTGTTTTTAACTCCAACTGAGATAGACAGGAGAATGACGCCTCTGGGTCTCCATCCCCCGTGCATCAGCACTCAACAACCACCACCTCAGGCCTCTGCTCCAATTTCTCCCCCTCCTTCTCACTCTGCACCTCCTCCCTCTGTTCCTGCACATACCGGAAGTGTCACAGGAAGTCCGAAAGCGACAAGGTCAGATAAGTGGTATGAAAAGTGGAAAAGTATGCTAATGCATTTTCTGATGTGTATTTCTGAGACAACATCAATCGTGGAGGCAGGAGAGGAGGAGGAAGAGGAGGAGGATGAGGAGGATGGAGAATTGATGGAGATGAGAGCTGCTACAATTGTGGCAAATTTGGACATTGGGCTCGACAATGTAAGGCTCAAAAAGGCAGAGGTCAAGGAGGCTGGAGGGGGGAAGGAGAAAGGAAACCCAGATGAGTTGAGGATTCATCAGAATGACTTGACAATAAACAGGTTATGCACCTACACACACACGTACACACCAGAACCTAGAAGATGAGGAAGTTTTTTAGTGTTTTATTGTGCATGGTAATCATGTGCTTTTGGAGGTTTTTGGATGTTGAATAGACTGTTATAAAATGATGAAGTTGTTTGAGAAGCAAGGAAGAGTAAGTTGATTGGGACATACTGTGGAAAGTAGTGAGAGTGAAAAGAATAAGTTAAAGTTGAAGTTGAGATATGATTAAAATGTTGAATAAAATACATACAAATAAAAAAAAGTAAAAACAACAGTAACAATAAATTAACACATTAATTAATTAATTAATTAAATAAATAATAGGAACTGTGTATTTAGTTATAAGAACTATATATTTCTTGTCACTATGGAGGTGATGATGTGTGGCTGGGACTGAGTTATCTCAGCTTAATTTGTTCCTGTGTTTTATATGATGCATGAGATGGTTAATGAGAGGAAGATTGTCTAGGATGAGTGTCCCTGATCAAGACAGTCCTTAACGGCTCTTGATAAGTGTGGTTTATGTAGAGTACGTGTAAATTTAAGGAAAACAACAAATGGTCAAATTGTGGCTGAAGAATCACCCGTGCTTCAAAGTCTTTTTCTGAGGTTGCATTTGCATTTTTAGTTATATTTATTCTGTCGTACAGTTACATCTGGCCCTATGAGGGCAACCAGTATGCTGATGTGGCCTATAGTGGAAATAAGTTTGACACCTCTGATGTAGAGCATGAATGTGAATGAATGGGAGAATTCAAGCTGTGCAAGAGTGCTTTGAAAAGCCCAGTGGACGAATGGAAATAGTTTTTAAGTTGAAGGTGTGACAAGATTTTGTTTGATTTGCAAATGGCTTTGTCTCATTGTAGACAAGAGATGTGTGTTGGTGGATGTTGTTGATGTGATGTGAAAATGACTTGTGGTAACCAACTAACATCTGAAATATACAATACAGTCACAATAGGGTTAAAATAATAATTAATTAAGAATAAAAATGAATAATAAGTAAAGTAATCTACAATTAGGCTAGGAGATAATAAGGGTCATGAGGAACGACATAGGACGCTATGTTGTTTTCAAATGAATCGCCAAGAGAGGAGGAATCGGGGACGCTCTTTTTCTTCTCAAAGCCTTGGGTGAACTCAAATTGACCAAATAAATATCTTTTGATAATTTTGGATATTATAAAGAACAATTAGATACATTTGATATAGGTATAGTGGATGACTACCTGATTCAATCCGTGAATCCACTAACAGATCTGACTGACTTATAGGAAACTGACTCTGCAGAAATAACTTTGAGTGTATGTGTCTTTGTAAATAATGTGAGGAGTGTCTTGGAGAGTTTAAGGTTGTCTGAAGTATGTTGATATTTAAACTTAGTACAAGGTCAAAGGAAAGATTAACGGTATTTCAATTGTTGGTGATGCAAGTTTTTTGTAAATGTTATTTTAGTGATGTATAATGATGTAAGTGGCAATTGGGAAATCAATGTGCAGTGAGAATGGTTGTTTTTGTTGTGATTTGGAGCAGTGTACTTTTCACTGGCTTAGTGAGAAATGAAACTTGAAGACTCTCTGTGAAGTAGGAGTGGTTATCCATATGTTACTCTATTATGTTTCTCTGACATTTGCTCACTCCCCCTGAGTGGTGTGAAACTTCACATTCTAAAAAAAAAAGTTATTTCTCCTTTGAAAAGGAGAAAGAACAAGATTTAAAGCCACTGTAAGTAAGCTACACATACAATTCAAATGTGGAGATTTACTAAAAAGATTTGGATATAGAAATGTAAACATTTTCAGCAGATTTAAGATGTATGCAAATAGATGGAAATATATATATATTCTGATGTCTTAGTTTGTTACAGTGTATTGTATTTTAGCTGTTAAATTGAAATAAGAACTAATGCCTGGTTTTAACAAAATTAGGTATTTAATTTAAACGTTTGAAGAAATAAATCTTAAGATTTTTTTTTTTTGGGTCTTTAAGGAACATGCTGACTTCATGAAGGACATCATAAAGATTACAAAGCACAGGATAAAAGTAAAGGTAAAAATAACGAAAGTAAGGAGACTTAGAATTAGTAATAATGTGCACAGAGTAAATCTGTGCAAGGGGGGAGAACAATAATGGAAATACATATTGAAATAATATAATTCAAATTTAAAATTTTTGGAAAAATGAAATAAATGTAATGGAAGATGCAATAATATAATACATTTGTAATCTTTGGTGGTAGTTTAATACTCCACTGAGAATTCCATTACCAGATCGAGAGTTGAAATATTTAGTTATGAATCGTGTAGTCATTAGTAAAAATAAAGTAATAACTGATAGTCTGTCATTTGATTGTAATAGCACCTTTGGATAACCTAGAGAGAGAGAGCAGTTGGTAAAACAAATTGAGAAAGATGTTTTTGGAATTTGAAAAGAGTGGAAGTTTAAACTCCTAGCCAGGGAATTAGGTATATTGAATGTTGGAAATTGAGGTGTGAATATAGAAGTGAGTGGTTGGTTGTCATTACCGTTGATAATTTTAAAGTTAAGGTTTGGTTGATACAATTAATGCAACAGTGATTTAATAACAAAATTAAATGAAAAGTGTACTACAAAACACTAAAATGATTATGTTTTGGATAACTGCATGTTTAAATCACAGTACTAACACTGCATGGAATGCTAACAGGTGAACTTATGCTAACACAGCTGCAGAAAGGACTCACTGTTTTAAAGATTGCAATGTACTGAATATTAAATAACCCACATTAGATGACTGCCCTCCATAGGCTAGTCCATAGGTTTGCTTTACTTTCAGAAAAGATGGTGGAAGCTCAGCTTGAGACAAGGAAGTTGAGTGGCCGAGGCTGCTGTGAACCAGTGTACCCGAGGGGGGTGCAAAGGAAGTGGAAGAGCCAATGAGAGGAGGAGCTTGAACTGTGATGATAACAACATCATCAGCAGTTTAGTCTGAAGGAGGATGGCATTGTGTCAACTGAGCAAGTACAAGGAAGTGTACGACAAGATCAAGAGCAGAATTTGGTCTGAAAGTGATGCAAAAATATAGGGAAAACGTTGACTGTATGAAAGCAACAGCTCATACAGCAGAAAATGGACTGTGGGCCCTGAACGTCAGTAACAGGAAAACTGATTCAACATAGTCTGGACATTTCAGGAGAAAACACGACTGAAGTTTTAACATTCAAATTTACCGGATGACGTGTGAATGTTTGTAATTTTGTGTTTATGTTCAAAGGGATTGTTAGATTAAGAAAGGATGTTTTATGTTTTGTTTTGACGGAAACAATGTTTGATTTTTTAAATGATGCTTATTTTGTGTATGATTACTGTTTCTTGTAACATGGAGTACCTGTGTGTGGTTGCCGGGGCAGCGGAACCGTGAGAGAGTTTCCCTTTCTGAAAGGATAATGGATAAATAGAATGTTTTGAACTGCTCGAAAGGGTTTTCGCTCTCACACTCTACAAAATTTATGTTATAATTATGCTTAAAATCAGCATAAACAGGAGGGATATGTTACGGAAATTTTGTATTGATATCGTATAAATGTAAAAGTATGAACTGTAGTGACCTAAGATCAAGGGACCATTTGCTATTGTGTTTAACAACAGTTGGAGACACAGGGGTTTGAGTCGTAAACACCCTATCTTCCTCTTTCCCAATGGGGGGTCTACCTGATTCCCTCTCTTCCCGTGGGAGGGAGGAAACCTTTTGTTCTGCTCTGTCTGTGTGGGGGGGGTCACACCCACCACACAGGTTAACTAGAGAGGTTTTCCATTGATTCAGCAGTCTTCGCGGGGTGACTTAATCTGCAAGTTGCTTCGTGATTGCTCTTTCTGTACAGAAATAAACTCTTGTTTGATTCCTGAGCTGGCTCCAACATCCATCTTTTACCAAATTATCCTGACAAAAGGGATTTCTTTAACATGGTGAAATAAAGTCTCACTGCACAGTGAAAAAGCTGGAATGGAAAATAAAATGTTTAGAATATGTATGAGGCATTTGTCTATTTAATCAAAAGTACCATAGCTTCATCCAGGCAGTGTAATTGGCTGAAGACGTGTTCCCAGTGCTGATATAACCATGCACACAGTTGTAAAGAACACTTTGCATTCAGAACACATGCACTGGTAACTGCTGCATAAACGCTGAAACACCCTAAGGACTTTTTTCAACTGTTATTATAGGTGCTACAGTGATGTATCGCTGTTGTGCCCATTAATGTCATTAACACTGCCCTCCGGAGTGTTATTGCTATATTTAGTTATCGGAAATTTGATGAGGAATAGATCTTCCAGCACGTACGCCCCCCCCCCCCCGAGCTGACGTTACGAACAGTATCCGGTCCTTCTTACGCCAATAAAAGTGAGACGTCTCTAATTAGCACCAAGATGGATCAGCATTCCCCTGAGCTCTGTGCAGCATCCCTCACAGTTGCAGTGTTGGATTACACGTGGATAAGACAAAGAAAGAAGAGAGATTCATCACTGGTGTGAGGTTTTACTTGCTGTTTAAAGACGAAACATCCCACATCCTGCTCAGTGTCTCATCACAACACGCTCTGATCTCACAGATCTCCAGAGACTGGCATCAAATAGTTAAAGGTTACACCGTTAGAGGTTTTGTGTCTTAGGAGTAGTTAACGACATGTTACTCGTTAATGTGATGGTTTCATTTCTGGGATATTTTGCCGTCACGAGTGCAATGATTGGCTCCAACATGGCAGGGAAACAGTCACAGAAAGAAAGCTTCTATTGAGCCAGACTGTTACATAAATGGAATGACTGTGCCTACAATGGCTGCTCAGGGCTTCAGTGAATGGCCGTTTTCCACTTGTTTATTTCTCATGAACCATGGCAGCAACACAGACCGTGCTGTGGAAAACAATGAAGTAGCTAATTATACTCCATTATATTATTCCTTATCCCTTATGTTCAACAAAAATATTGCAAAAAAATGGGACAGTGATAAATGTTTGCTATTATAGGCTTATTGTTTTAATCACATTATATTACTCACCACTTTTCTCTATCTAAAATGTTACATAATGATGATATATATATATACACATATACATACGCGTATACATACACACACAGTGTATAATTAATTAAAACTAGAAATTGGAATGAGCCGCATGTTCTTTATATGGCTGTCAAGGAAAGGTCAACATATAACAAAGGCAAAAATGAACACAAACTGTAGATATATATAAAGCATATATTACTTAATGTTGAAAGATAAACCCTAACCTTTTCACTGCAGTTTAAAAATGTGTTATATCTATAAATCTGCTAAATTTCTTTGCTGGATCCAGGTCTGTCGTCCAAGGGATTTACGACATGTGTTCATGCTGCGTGAAATTCAGAGGACAAAAGTGGATGCTCACATAAACACCATGTCCGTGCTCATGCAGATGTGGGACAATTTAAAGGGGAAACCAGCGTAAAGGTCCCCTTTAAACTTGGCATGAGAATGTGTTTTCTGTGATCGGACAGCGATCGGATAGCACTTTACCACGTTACACATGGTGGTAAAATGCGTCTCCAGTGCACATCAAGAATCATTACGTCACCTCTCCCCTCTTCTTCTGCAGACTGCAGCCTCAGACACAGTCGCCATATCAACAACAGCGTTAGCTGCACATGAAGTTACGCTCTTGTATCGACTGCTCTTTGCTTTTCAAAGCAGGGGAAGAAGTTTCGTCTTTGACGAGCAGAAAAACACAAAGAGAGCAGATGAGACTGTGCAGTTTTGCACCAATGTATTCACGCAAATGTAGTTATTGTGGGTGGAGCAGAGACGCATCACAGACTCAACGTGGTCCAACCACCTCCTGAAGTGGTTTGAAAACACATTTTAATGCCAGGTATAAAAAGGGGCCACAGAGTCTTCACTACAAACTGCATGATCAGCTTAAATGCCCCGTGGCATATCAAGCCTCTGCAACTCCAAAGGGGAGATAAGCACATTTTGCCCAAAAGATATTCATTCATTTGGTCTTTTGATGATAGTGGTGATAATGTGCATCCACCATACAATTTGGCAGAGATCTGTAGTGACTGAGTAACAAGGACATCAGTCTTTAGATGCTGTCAAATAAAATAGAATTCAAAGATGACAATGGTTACAAGACTTTTCAGATTTTGTCAAACCTATACTTTGCAAAGTATTCTTTCAAATTCACTGTCCTGGCAATGACCCACACAGGTTCGTCTCCCAGACAACATCAACATTCTTGAAATCTATTATTATGATAGGAACGTCTCACAGATGAGTTTTGCAAAGGACATCACTTTAGGGAGCAAAGTGAGCAAGACAAAAAGTCATACCTTTTGCAGTGTGTTCTTATAGACATGGTGTGTTTTCATGGATTAGATAGACCTTTACCCTTAAAAGGCCCTGGTATACTTCCACAAACATGCCGTGCACGCCGAAATGCGCGTTGCATTTCAAGTCACAACGGAATGAACTCGCAATGCAATTTTGCGAGGTGCAAAGTTTGTTGGAGGTGGATGCCGATTGGCTGCTCGAGTACAGCAGCTATTTGGACTATCTATATCGCATTGATATTCAGTTCATAAACATTCAGCTCTTGAAGATTTAAGTCAGTCAACTGACATGAGAAGAAAAAGAAAAAGCGGCTGCACCAGTAATGCTAATTCTATACCACAATGATTGCTTTGTAAAGAAAAAAGTGAGCAGATTTGTATTATGCTGCAGAAAGGCTTAGCAGCCAAATTAAAGAGGCAAAGATACAATAAACACCAAGGCATCTGGTGCTGCATAATGTGAGCAGAAATCATTTTTCCTCAAAGCTGTCTCTTCATTGTCTACCCACTGACACAAATTTAGGATTCTTTTGTGAGGCAAAAAATTGGTTAAAATTTTTGTCAAAGCAAGGACAAATTAGATGCTGCGGAGCATTACAGCTACCACAACAAAGTGGGGGAATGGATGGATGGCATTTGTGATGTGAATGAGCCGTCAGTGTCATCACACTCACCTGTGTGAAGCATGGAATGGCCCACAGCCTAAAGTCATTTGTTTTGCCATTGTGTCGACCATCATCTACATTTTTAGTGTCTGGGAAACCTGCGATGAATTTGCTATCATCAACGCAGGCCTGCGACAAGAATAGAACGAGGAGAGACACAATAACCGAATCACACGGAAGGAGAAAACACTGGCTTTTCCTGAAAGCAAAGCATTTCAATAACTGTCAGATTTCTGGTGGCACATCAGAACTGAACAAATGTGTCTTTTGTCAGTTTCGTCAGCAGCTTTGTTTCCTGACAATGTCTTTATCTGACTGATGGAAACACGTCGTCTTGGTTTTCCCTCTGAATTAATCAAAGCCCGACTGAGATATTTTCCTCCGAGTCCGTGATGAGTTGAAATATCTGCCCGGATACTGAAACATAACCGAGTTTCTCTCTCTACTCCCTAGTGAGGAATTTTCTTTATTTCTTTCTCTTATTATGAAGAGTAAAATTGGATTCCTTGGTGTAAAAAACATTCAATTCCCGAGGGCTGGGTCATACTTTCCATGTCCACTGTGGTCAACTGATTAGACAAGGGCTGCAACTTATGATTATTTTCATTGCTTAGTCCACAAAATGTCAGAAAATTAAGATAAATGTTGATCGGTGTTTCTCAAAGTTAAAAAAATTATTGAGTTTGAAATATTTCTTTGTTCTTCTGAGCAAAGAAGCCAAATAATTGTTCACATTTAAAGGTGCAATATGTAAGCATGTGGCCAAAAACAGTTACTACACTCAAATTCAAAATACAGAGGTCTTTTAGGTTTTGTTTTCTGACGTAACTGGCAACCCGTGGATGCTCGGCAGCTGAGACTCTACTGACTGCAATGTAGATGGTGGCGCCACATGACGCCAAAACATGATTTCAAAACATAAACATGATTTTCAGTCTGCAAAATATTTTTTTAATGCAAATATTTTGTCTGTACTGTTGTTGTTGGTGAGTTCAGTTTGTTATATGAACATTATTCCTGAGTCTCTGTGACATTAGTACACCTTTAAGAAGCTTTTAAGTTTGAAAACGTGTCAAACAGATGAATCGGTTATCAAAATAATTGCCAAGTCATTTAATAATCAATTAGTTTCGAAGATTTTCTGGCAAGATGTGAGAATGAGTGTAAACTGCTTGACTGACGCTAACTCTAATTTCAGTACGACAGGAACCACAGGCATGCACACACAGGAAGAATGACCTGGCCCTTATAAAGTTCACACTTTTAAAAAATCTGTATTTTATTTATTTTTTAAATCAGACAACTTATAACTTCACTCTCATATAACTGAGGGAGAAGAAGCAGTTGAAGCCTGGCCTCTTATAGTTCAGCAGTGCTGTGCTGGTCCCTGTTTCATCTCAGTGTTGCTTCTCACAAGATAAACCCATCACTGACAGTGACCTGAGATGAAAGCGGGAGACACAAAGCCGACAAGAGTTCAGGGAAAGTTCTCCAACGCCCCAGCTACCCGACCAATCACCCTGCCTAAACTAAACCTCTCTCACACTGAGTCCTGCTGTTGGGAGGTGGGAGGGAAGTGTGAAGAGCAGCAGAGTGTCGGCTGTGGACCAGAAAAGTTCCTTCGCCTCTATAACAACTTTGTGCTTGATCCCACAAGGAGGCCTCGCTCGGTGCTAGAGATGCCAGGATTGACTGCTCTAATCTCACCGACGCTCTCCGTCTCGCTCCGACTCGACCTTTTCTTTTGTTCTTTAAGCCCTGGATTGTCTTGTTTCTACAACTCTATTTGGACAGAAGGCTGCTTTCTGCTGCTGCTGCTGCTGCAGGATACACAGGAGCGTGTAACAGGTTTCTGCCATAGCTGACGGATAGAGAAGTGTCAGTCGTTGACCTGTTGACCCATGTAAATGAATGGGATTTTATGAATGGGCAATGATGTAATAAAGATAAAATCATAGGCAGAACTTGACATTTGAGGTGGACGGGAAACTTTAAATGATTCCTTTTTGTTACTGAGGTCATAAACTGTCTGTCTGCATGGTTTATTATGCAGAGAGAAATAAAGAAGGTTCAAACATGTCAAAAAGTCAAAGTCAGATCACTTTGTTGGTTAAGTGATTATCACACAATGTATGTAGTGTATCCAACAATGTTATGTTGATCTGAAAGTTTTTGAATCTTTTGAATCCATTTTACTGTTAGGCTTTAATTTAATAAGGGTTATATAAAAATACAGTTATTGAACGATCGTGTTGGTCAATCATCAATATTTCTAGCTAAGTGCTGATTTAGTGGCTGTTTTTAACCCTTTTCTCAGCTTCAAACAAATGTACTCTACACGAACAAATATACAGCAGGAAACAGAGAAGATGCTGGAGGGAATGATGATTATGTCCACGGAGGTAATTAAAGAGCTTTGCTAATGAATAAATCAAAGCTAGTTAATCAAATTTGGTGTGGTGCAGGACAAAATCCTGTAACCTCAAGGTTTTTATACGGTGAGTTGGGAATAATTATGTCTACTGAGAATCATTTCAAACCAGCATCTGATAACTTGCCCAATCAAAGTCATCTTGATTAAGTTAATGTGCTTTAATTTTGGCAGCACACTTTTATAAACAACCTTCATTGACTGGGGGAAAAAAAAGAAGTTTCTTTTGACTTTGGGCAGTACTCTAAAGAGTTGAGTCTTCACTTAGACTTGACCTTTACAGACTTGAGACTGGATTTAGACCGATTCAGAGAGACAGCTTAAAAACAGCTCAGGTAGTCAAACACTGGCCCCGTTCAGACCTGGAATTAAGATACATCCTCAGTGATCTGATCACGGACACATCGTCTAACGTATGGTTGTTCAGACCTGGCATTAAAAAGCCTCCTGGAGGCGTCTCCTGTAAACCACACACTGTAGGAATTCAGATGCACTCTGATGACAAGAACAAAAGAGAGAGAGAGAGGACGTGAATCAAAACCTGTGATAACTGTTTTAACCATTTGGAGAAAGGGAAATGATATGCAGATCAGTGTTAATATTGTGGCTCTGGCTGCAAATACATTAACTGATGAGCACTAATTAGTGAAATGATGCTGTGAAACGACTGCTGATCAAACAACTTCAGCTGAGGAGGCGGTCTCTAATCCATCCTAAGAACAGATTGCATTCATGCAGCTCTGGAATGCCTGGGATATTCGTGATTGGACCATTCAGACCTGTATTTAGCATGATCACATCTCAGAGGATGGTAATACCAGGTCTGCATGGGGTCAGTGTTAACTGGTCTGCAGAGTTCAAGCTGGAGTTCTGTTATCCAGCGCGTTCTATAGGCGACACCACTGAAAGCATTTTCCTCCAATTGATTTTCTGATTCAACTCATCCGAGTATCTCTATTCTCTGGGTAATCACCCTAACCCAGGTTAACTGACTGCTTAACACATCAGAAGTTGACAAAAAGTACTGAAAGCCAGTACTCTTTGTACTTGGTACCGATTCGTGTCAGTATTACCGAGTTTTGGCTCATTTTTAATGAATCGATGCCTAAGAGAGCACATCAGCAATAATGGCGAGCCAAAAACGGCCGAAAACAGCGCTCAATGTAATATTTGTGACGAGAAATGCAACGCGGGCCGGGGAAACACATCAAACCTGATGAAGCACATGGTCAAACACAGGATTTATTTAAAAGAATGTACCGTTTTTGACTCATGGAACGCCTTCTGCATCAGCTACCAACATTTACATGTCTTTTTTGTTGCCCCGCGTAGTCGTGGAGAGAGCCGTGACATGCGATTATGAATGGTATCCAACCCTAGTGGCCGTGCATTTGTTGAATTTCTTCTTCTTCCAATATATTCCAGCAGGCTGTACAACAAGAGGTGCATTGTTGCCCTCCCAAGGTACAATATTTGTATGAGTATCATCTTATAACTAACTGACAACCTAATAACTTGACTGACAAACGGATCAGAATAAATAATCCTGACGTAAATGTCTTCTTCTTCTTCTTCTATTTTGGAGTTGACAGACTGGACGCAGCTTTGAAGTTATTCTGCCCCCTACAGTCTGAAGACGTATCTGCATTTAAGGGGTGTCCCATTTCTAAGTGACAAAATAACCCTCAACACTTGGTTTTGAGGCCAGTTAAGATTAAGGGTTGAGCTTGAGGGTTAAGATAGGAATTGGAATTGGTCCTTAACCTCCAAAGGAAAAACTGAAATCCTCAGCGCAGTAAAAAGATAATCAACAGAGCTCAAAGTTCCTTATTTTGCCTCTGAATATTCCACATCTAACCAATCTCAATGTGTTGACTTGATGATGCAAGTTTAAAAATAATCAAATAAGCACATGCCCACATCTGAGAAAGTCGTTCAGACTAAATGATGGTTTCATTCAAAAAGACGTTCAAACCCAGTCCACCACATGAACTCATGTCATTTGGTCCAGAGAACATGGACATATGTCATTTTTTTTTTTAATTAGACACAATTATTCTGAAGTGCTGCACTGATGTCGGCATGAACACGTACCCCAGTGAGGCCATGTTTGCTATTAGTTATACTGTGTAATACAGGGGCACCTCATTAACAGTGTTTGAGGAGTTAGATAACAGCGTTGCTAATGAACACGTCCCCCGCTGCTCCAATCAACATATGGAGGGAATGACAGTAAATCCCTGCTCCCTCTTTCCAACCCTTTGTACGCTTCCTATTCACGAGTGTGCGAGGCCACGTGATTTATCAGAGGCGGTGATGTTTCTCTGCAGCAGGGAGTCTGTTTGTTTTGCAGGAAGAATCCTTGGCAAGCGACGGCGCTGGAGTGGACACCGGGCTGAGGCTGTGATACATTAATGCCGCTCGTTGCTGTGACACGCTGGTGCTACATGGAAAGCACCTGAAAGCATCAGCCAAATGACATGATTTTCCACTCCTCCTCACAATAACTAACAAACGTAGCAGCTGCAGCTGCTGCGGCAAAAGCCAATGGCGGGAAATCAAAGCCTTCCCGGGATGCGTGTCCTTCCCGTGACTGAAACGCTTCTCTTCTTTGTGTTTGAAAGCTGCTCTCAGCCTCATGACATCTGCTTGGAAAGTTGTGTGAAAATCACATGGCCAATAATCTGGAGCACAAACAGCCACCAATTATTTTTGAGAACATCCCGAGTGACTGTTGGTTGTGTGTGTGTGTATGTAAACACCTAAGGCAAACATGACACCTTCCATCGCTAAATTAATGAGGGATTTCAGTTTAACGTAACTGAACATGACAAAATATTTTTAATATGGGTGTTAATAAGAACACATCCAAGAATTATCTAATTTATTAAAGCTCACATAGAGTGGTCCTGTTGCACATATATGTTAGTTATGGAGGTCTACTTACATACATTAACTTGTTTTTATGCTGAAAAACCTCCTAGTTGCTGTAAACGAGCCGATAGAAATCCTCTTTTCTGACGCTGTTCCCCAGCCGCGATATTTCAGACATTAATCTCACCCAGAAGACAGACTGTGTTGTGATTGGCCAGCCAGTGTAGAGCCTTCCCAACTGTCTTGTGATTGGCCAATACCCAGAAGTGACATATTCAGCACACCCACTCTCAGAAGCACAGCTCTCCCCTCTGGAACGGTGGACGCACTGCTGTGAAACACCTCCACAACGGACGTTATTCTTCTTCTGCGGTTCAATGTACGCAACTGGATGTGCCCGGACTAGTGCCCGGAGCAGGAGGATCTGCTGTTCAGGAGAACCAGTGTTTACGTACCTGACCGGGTTTTTTCAGAGATCTCGCTGAGTCTGAGATTACAATAAAACACAGCGTTCTCAGCAGTGACTGAACTGTTTGTTTAGAACCTTCAGGGCTTCATAAACAAGGTAATGTTGCAGATACACACTAAAAAACAGTGTGAATTGGAACTTCAGGTCTCGGTCTGCTTTAAATTTGTTTCATACTTAATTTAATTCATGTGTATTTAATAAATGTAAAGAACAAACATGACTATTAAGAGTTAAATATGCAGATTCACATGTCAGATTAATCATTAGTATTTATTCACAAACAGCCTAATGTCACGATCAAAGAGCAAACAGATAGAACTAAAGCTTTTCACTGACAGCAGATTAACACTTCCTGGACCTTCCCATAAGAATGAAACCAAAATATTATGGATTTTTTTTTATTTTATTTTTTTATTGGCTTGCAGGCTAAATCCAGATGATACCGTGTGAAGGAGCCAATGCCACTATAAATTGGGAGCCTCTCTCATCTTAAAACAGGAGGCATAATCTGACTCTCCTTCTCATTACTTTGCAGGGAGGAAGGAACCGAGCCCACTGTTATAGCTGGAGACGACTGATCCTGGGCATCAGTGCAGCCGTCCTGTGCTCCGTGTGAGATCTTTGAGATTGTGCCAGGCAACAGGAAGTGTCTCGCCTCAGTCACAGATGGTGTTCTGAGCCGCTGGCGCTCTACAGTCACTGCAGCTCAAGGAGCTCTCAGCTCCAGTGGCGTCTTCATTGTGATTAAAAGTAGAGGCAGACTTTAGAAGTCTAGCATACAATAATATGATACACGCTTAATTAAAAGCTTTTCATGTTGTGCTGTATGTTACCATTTCCAGCCTCAGTGAGTCTAATCTAGTTTAAAACAAACAAACAAAAAGAAGTTGATAACCGTTTCTTCCAGCTGCTTTTGTTTTCATGCAGTCGAGATAATGGTTGGAATTACACAGGACCTGAGGGGAGATCAGCCCCCCTGAAAAACCCCTCAAAATTGTTCTCTTTTGTATTATATTCTCATCTTCTGTACATTAAGGTTCCTGCAATAAGATATACATGTGTCTATGATGAGGTTTATGTGTATATAATCTGTCATTTGATTCCATTTGACAAAATCTCTGCTAATTAACACAATTCTAAGACAAGATAATTCTTATTAGTCCCACAACGGGGTGATTTACGGTGTGACAGCAGCAAAGAGAGTAAAAGTCATAAAAAACATGCATTTTCACATCTTTGAATGCACAATATAGAAGATAGCGATAATGAAAAGAGTTCCACGAGGATTAACACTGGTGTTAAAGCCGCACTGTCCTCCACCTGAGTCACAGCTCTATGCCCCTGTGATGGTGCATCTTCCTCTCACAACACATTTGTTTCCCTACAGTTTGACTGGTTATGCTTATTATCTCATCGCTAAATCAATGTGCACCCTTTGCCGTTATCAGGGAGGAACTAACTTGGCGTCTTCGTGGTGCAATAGGTCAGCACATTAACTGGAGGGTTGGTGGTTTCATTTGGAGACGACCAACAAACCTGGTCATAAAGGTAACAGATATTTGGAGCAATGGTGCACTTGACCTATGGTCCTGCACCATTAGCACATTCAATATCTGTGCAGGAGAAAATGCATCGGCTTGCAACAAAAGCAGTTTGCATCCAAAAATGCAATTCATGGTAACAAATACAAGACATAGCTCTTCTGAAATGGACATTTATGCTCCCCCCCCCACTTCACATTGGTTTGGTCTTGGAAACAAATGAAATACAGAGGTGAACTCACTTGGGTCTTGAGCTTTCATGAGTTACTACTAAAACCTACTATTACTACTGCAGGCAGGCACGACCGCAGCTGCATCAACAGAATATTCATGCAAGAAGTTTAACAGCTGAATCGGAGCAAAATCAAAATAACATTTATTCTCTTTTGACTCTCACTGTGACTTCACTTCCCTGACATGTAAGGTCTGTCTGTTGATTGCAACAGATTTAAAAGGAGCTCAGAAACACCCTTTTCACCACAAACCAATATTTTCCCAATGGCCCAATGTGTGTTTTTTTCTCCACAATAATATGTGTAGTTTGTATGTTCTTTTTGTGATCTTGGTTATTTTTATATGGTTATTTCTTCATATTCCAATGGAACATGTATATTTTATTATCCTTTTTATATGTGAACATAAATACAATATAAATACAAAAATACAAGTCAGAACGTTGCTTTTTTTGTGTCCCTATGTGTCTTAGCAACCATTTGTGAATATAAAGCAGCTTTAAGGACAAACGAAAAAGGAAGTTTGAAACTTTGAAGCTCTGGTTTAATGTGAGCTGCAGGGCAAACAAAGCAATAGTTAAAGTTCAAGGCTGATTATGACTCCATTTGACCTGCCACTTACACAATTCTTCAATCTGCCTGCCGCTGCTGCACCGCTATAGTTATTAGATGCCGTTTGATACCTAAAAATAACACCATGTCCTTTGAGTTGCAGTCTTCAGTGGAAATATAAAGCAAACATCTCCTAAGCGAAGAAATTCAGCGCAAAGGGCAGTCAGTCGGTATGATCAAATAAAACCTTCTCGTCATGTTTGATCATTATTCCTGCATCGAATATCACAACACAAACGTGCATGAAATACACTTTTATGATTTGACAACGTTGTTCTCGTGAAAAAGAACCTTCCTGTGGTCATGGAATGGTGACCAACAAATACTGCTGTTATTATCACAACACTATTACCACTGTACAGTCAGAAGCAGTCCATTCTGAGGGATTTGGGGTCTTTGGTAACAGATGTGTGTTCAAAAGGAGGCTATATGTGTGCATGCATGATAAAACAGACCGAGAAGGCAGAAGGAAATCAAAAGCCTGCGATTACGTGAATATTCTGTATGGATATGCCAAGACGCATTCCGTCCTTTTGCGGTCGTCATGCTCTGCCGTGGCCTCGGGGGGGTTTCCTTGTCTCTTTATCATCCGTTCTGTCACTGCTCGGGACACGGAGTCAAGAAGGTTTAATAGGGACGGTGGCACCTCGCAGAAACCAATTATACACCGACTCCAAAAGCCTTCATCATTTCAGTGCTGCAGCTTTGAATGGTTTTGATATTCCATGATGAATTACCACAAGCAAATGAGGAGAGGAGAGGAGAGGGGGGGGGGGGGAGGCAGGAGACTGAAAGAGAAAATCCACATGGAATTCTTTGCCTCGTCTCCCCTGGGGCGTCTCAGTGTGTTGGTGGAGTACTGTACATTTCTCTGGCAAGAGAATCTCCTTCTCTTCCTCCCACGCGAAGCCTCTCAAACTGAACGAAGTCCCGGTGGACGAGTTCCTTCATCTCGCCAGTGTGCGTGCTCTGGCATAGCACGCCTCCTTTTAATTAAACAATGGTGAGTAATGAAAATGTTGTTTGACAGAGAGGCTTGAAATTAACTTTTTCAGTGGAAGAAGATTTTTTTTTTTGGAGTTGATGCAGCGGACAGAAGTTCACTGAGCAGAGAAAGTGAGACTCAGCTTCTCATTGGTTCAACACGTTACTCTGACTCAGGAATCGTATCTTTAAAGTGGACCTAGACCAGAAGTTCCAATTAAGGCTGTTTTTTAGTGTGTATCTACGTCATTACCTTGTTTATGAGGAGCAGTGCATCCACCGTTCCAGAGGGGGGAGCTGTGCTTCTGAGAGCGGGTGTGCCGAATATACTGGCCAATCACAACACAGTCTGTCTTCTGGGTGAGAGAGTTGAGTCTCAAATCTCGCGGCTGGGAAACACCGTCAGAAAAGAGGATTTCTATCGGCTCGTTTACAGCAACTAGGAGGTTTTTGACCATAAAAACAAGTTAATGTATGTAAGTAGACCTCCATAACTAACATATATGTGCAACAGGACCACTCTATGTGAGTTTAAAAAAAAAATATGTTGTCTTCTAGTTGCAAATGCCAGCTGTAAATCACACATATCCCATGTTGTATCGTCCATTTCCCTCTAAATGGGACGGTTATTTACAAAATAACCAATAACTGGTCAAGAAAATGTTTACCAAATCAAGCGAGGAGTAGGCTACTTTTCCTGGAGTTCTTTTTGTAACCCATGGTTTCATCCCTTGGTGGCTATTCAATAAACCATTACTTCCTGGTTAGCCTAAACCAGAAGATTGCGTCCACTTTTTATCCACAGGTCTATGCTCTAGGTATAAATGAGCACTCTACATTGAGTCATAACCCACATTTTTTAAAACCTTTATTTATTTTAAACCTTTCAAGTTTCACAAGCAATAGTGCGGTAAAACACAAACGTCTTCATATAAGGCTGAGAGAAATGGCTGAAAACTCATACTGTGCTTACGATAACCAAGGTATCACGATATGGCAATTACTGCTCAAAAACACATCATACCATCACAGCTGACTAACTCCTCACACCAAGACAGATTGCAAGCGAACAAACATCCTCCGATTCTGTCAAATCACTAAAAACAGCTCATGTACCTTCAGCACAGTACGACCAAACATTTCAGCAGTTTCGATACCTTGAAACAATCCCATATTATTATTATATGATTATATAGATACTGTTTAAACTGATATTTTACTCGAAGCTCAAAGTCTGAAGAGAGATGGTTGGAGAGTGGACAGGAGGCCAAAGCTGGCACAAAAACGCCAGCAGCCAGCAATAAGAAGTCTAGACAGAGAACACCACAGCGTCTGATATGAAGAACTGACCGAGGCAGAGTGGGAAACGCTGCCTCGCCTCCAAGTATCACCTGCTCTGGTTAGGAGGTGAGTTTATGCTGTTGCAAGGATAAGTTAGCTTAAATATGCTGTCCGTCTGTTTTCACAGGTGCTGAGATGCTGTACGAGATGCACCGAAGTAAAGCTGCAGTCATCGCCCTCCCCTTGCACTTTTGTGCGTTCTGTTGGTCTCTCATTTATTTATTTATTTATTTCTGGCCTACGATTTTAGTATAGATCTTAGCTACTTTTGGATAGTTTTAGTATTGATTTTAATAATACTTTATGGGCTAAGTGCCCTCTGTTTTTATTGTGAAATAAATTGTTTTTTATCAGCCTCTGAGTGCCGTTTTGAACATAGTGCTCTCCAGAGAACAATTTCAAAGAAAGTAAACACAAAACCAGGGTTTTACCTCTTTGACAGCGTTTTGGATCTATATATTGTATTAAAGTATGACTCACGGTTGTGATGTTTCTGTAATGTTAATTTGTCAGACTTGGTTAAATGTTAATGCAGCAAAACATTCATAAGACAGAGAAGGACGGAGCCTTTTGCTGTTTGACTGATGCAAAACAGACGAAAAATGGGCCTTTAGACTGCAGCGTGGATAAGGGGGAAGTGTGAGGGGGGATTGTTAAGTCCTGCCCTCCATTTAATTTGTTCCTGCCATCCACTGTTGGGTCGCGACCAACCCTTTGAGAAACACTGCTATACATCACCCTGTCGTGGCCTCTTTGTTTTGACTTTCATGTACATCCTGCATCCTTTGTTTCCACCTGATCTTACATCATCATTCAGTCAGTGCATAACCGGTTCTCTGGAGACGATAAGCATCCAAATCATTCCCCTCACTAATTATTTAATCGGAAGAATTAGATTCGATGTGCACACATACTTCACACCACAAACATTACAAGGAGTCAGCAAATCAACAATGCAGTGTTCAACATGAAACACAGATTTACAACATAGGTGCAAGTGGTTGACTTTGTATATTAAACACGACACAAGTTTGAACAATCTGAAGAAACATGGAGAATTTCAGGGGGCTGTTCATGTGTGTAAAAAATGCATGGAAGAACCCAGAGGTGTTTTTAGGAGCTTGTGGATTTGCGGTTCCGTTGCATCGGTTGTTGCTATGGAAACAAAACTTGGGAGCTGCTGAGATGACTGAAGTTGCTACATTGATACCCTGTTTTCTGCATATCAGACATATTTTACTTTAAGGTAAAAGGTGTGTCATTAATTTACAGTCTA
Source organism: Microchirus variegatus (assembly GCF_963457635.1). Classification (NCBI taxonomy): domain Eukaryota; kingdom Metazoa; phylum Chordata; class Actinopteri; order Pleuronectiformes; family Soleidae; genus Microchirus; species Microchirus variegatus. Next base: position 25,305,153 of record NC_139817.1, on the reverse strand, counting down.
TACATAAAACATACATAAGCAAGCACGTTTATTGTAATGTCATGTACTTCTTATCTTATTGACAGTAGTAATGTATAGGACTACAGGTTTCAGAGCAGAGAACAAAGAAACAGAGATGACAGAACATTCTAATCAGAAAGGCATTCGCTTTTGAGCTAAATTGAAAATATCAAGGCGATAAATCGTTTTGTAACCACATTTTGATCAGTGTATTTTTCCCCCTTCTTTTTCTGTGTTACCACCAGCAGATTCGTTTCCCCTGGTGGTTTGTCCAAAACATCTACAACAAATTAAAAGACAGACTTTTAACAGAATAATAATAATAATGATAACTGTAGAGATGATGGTGAAAATAATCAGTTACCAAATCCATAAGAACCACAACAAATTAATGCTTATTGGTTCTTCTTGGCCAAGAAATTCAATATTGGCCGAGAGCCGAACCTTTTCCTTTAATTCTGTTCATCAGAGCTATTTGTCAAGTTGAGTGGGGGCGGAGGTGGACAGGGCTGCGTGGATGGAAATACAGCAGCTGCTTTACTCATAAAACACAGTTGTGCCACAAATGTCCCACTGTTGACTCCATGACGTGCAACTGTTGCATGTATAAAATGTCATTAGCTTGAGTTTTAACCCAAAATAATGTCCACAGAACGTAAACAGCAGCACACGTAGTAACAATGATCAACCGTTTGTCAATTAATTACCTCACATAAAGTGCAGTTACAACTTTATACCAGCAGGGGGGCACATCAGCTCAAAGCACCAATGTAAAAGCAGAAGAAATCAAAGTGTATTGAAGTTGAACTACAGGTTTTTTAATTAACATTATAAATAAATTAGAATATAGGTTTATTTTCCCATAGACTTTCAGTCAAGCGCAGTTGTTTTTGCAACACGCAGTATTACTCCCCTGGTGGCTATTCAGCGAAATTGTTGCTTCCTAGTTGGACTCACCCTGCAAACCACATGACGACCTCCACATTTTCACATGGTCTGGCTACATTTTAAGTGAGTACTTTACACGAGTGGTTCAGGGAGTCAAAGTCACAACCCAAATATTTGAATCACTCAAGTTCATGTGACAAAAAAAGTAGCAGTAATATATGAAGAAGCGTCTGAGCTGCACCTGTGCAGAGGCAAAGAGTCACGACGTGAGGAAAAGTGCTGAAAGAGAAGTAAAAAGGAAACATTTTCTCTTCATGTTCCCTCAGGTTAGTCAGGTTAATATAATGGACATATCAAGAGTTTCTCTGCAGCTCGACTAAAGCAACAGTCGACACTGTCTGATGGTTTCATTCGTCTCACATAACTTATGTTGCTAATGTTTAACATTTAAACTCAGATAAATACATGCATTCCTATCATTTATTCTTAACGATTAACTGACTATTGTTTATTAACTGAAAAATAAGGAAAATGCAGCCAATTTGCTGCCTTAGAAAAAAAACAAACCCCTAATTAATTCCTCATCATTAATGATGTGCCACATGTATGCAACTAAAGAGCTAATTACTGTCGAATAAATGAACGTGAAGGTTCAGACGGCAGCGCGGCCCACCCAGGAGCTTATTCTAACTAATCAGCACCACCAGCCAATTCCTGCCAATCCCAAGTGACATGACAACTTTACTAATGACTTTATTTTATCTAGTCCATTATTAATGGATGAACACGCAATTAGTAGTTATGTCTGCCGTTTCCAACAATACCCCTGTTGTAAAACGTGTCTTCGCGTTAAAGGTTTCGGTTCAGACTCGGAGACTTTGTCTGGAACGAGGTCGAGTGCTTCAGAGGTTCTGGACGACATCTTTACAAATGTGATTTATGCTTGTGGCGCAGTGAGGAGCTCAAATCTTTAATTACTGTGCAAATTACCGGCCACTGTAATTCATCAGTACACAACCAGCAGACGACTTCCACCCTAATTTAATGAATAATTGCCTTCTTGGAAAAGCTGCCTCTTCTAGTAAAAAGGCAAAGGCCTTGGAGGATACGGACACTAATGCAGAGTTGGGTTCACACGTTTAACCGGAGCTCCAAATGCTACCCGTTTTTAATGAAACGCATGACGGCGTTGTGAGCCTTAATTGCATTGGTGTTCACATCTTAATGCTGCAGGGAATTCAGCCATTGTAAAAGAGAAGGAGGAAACAAAAAAAAAACAGGTCGTCTGGGATCTCTGGTGCTTTTATTTCCATTTCAAAACAGCAGAGAATGAAGGATTCACATCGACTTTTCTGCTTTAATTTGTTTCCAAGCTTGAGTGAGTCTGCAGACTCCCATCAGTGTTTGTGAGATAAAGCAGAGCACATGAATGACTGAAGCTCATACGCACGGTTTCTAGTCTGTGCATCAAATTTATTACAAAACTCTTGCATCAAACTTATTCCTCCAGCCAGAGAAATCGATGTCTGATGACAGAGCACTGGAATGTTTTAAAGCTCCAAAGAGTTTTGTCTTTCCATGTCCTCACTAAGGTCCACAAGAAGAACATTTTGTCTAGAGGTCGACCAATATGTTAGTGATTACTATTAGTCAAGGAAGCCGATAACCGATATTTGGAGCCGATATTAATTTGCAGTAAAAGTGAAAATCTTGGCCTCAAAATGTTGAATAATACAAACACAGACACTTAACTTTGTTTAAATATGTGTTTCTTAAACAGCTTTTCAGATTTGTAATACGTTAAAGGCTTTTTCTTTTTTTCTACAGTGAATAAAGTTTTCCACAATTTCACTTATCTTTGTTTTAAGTTCAAACAAAAACAAAAAGTGCGGCGAGTTCCCAGGGTCAGCAGCATCTCTTATAGTTAACTATAGCTAACCCAATAGATAAATAAATAGATCTCTTATCTACGGAGCCCCCGAAGTGACATGAGAAAAAAAAAATGACGAAAAAAATGTAATCGACTTTGAAACTCGAGATATCGAGTTTCTGAAAAAAGATGAAAAATTTTTTTTCCGAAAAAAAAACATTTGTGAACATTTTCACATTTTCACATTTGTTTTGACTTTTTTTTTTTCAGCATTTTTTGGAAACTCGAGCAAGAAACAGTTTTCTTATGCAAAGAAATGAATCTGTTTATGTTTAAACGAAATATACTGAAAAGGAATGACAATGCTGCTTGCTTGCGTGCGTGCGGGGTTCCTCCGTTGTTATAGGCAAACAAACAAGCACAACAACCGTTACTCATTGCGTTATCACAAAATTACAATATTGAAAGTTGAAAGCGTGTTTGTAGTAGGCAGTAGTTTCGTTTCTTGAAAATGTATTACGTTTGTGGGATTATTGCAACACACGTATCTGTAAGCACACAAACAGATAAACACACTAGTAAAGTTGTAACAAGTATCCTGTAAAACACTCGTACCACTGTCCATGGTGCTGAACCAAAGAAGCCCTGAACATGGTGCAATTGAAAATGTTTCAGCCAAAAAATGATGACATTTTTTTTTTCTTTTTTTTTGGAAACTCAAGATCCCGAGTTTTTCCAAAAAATGAGTCGAGATCTTGAGTTTCCAAAAAATAATGAAAAAAAAATTAAAAAATTTTTTCGTGATTTTTTTTGTCACTTGGGGGGCTCCGTACTTATTGGCCACAGAATACCGGCACCTATCCGTTATTTTGTCACCTGCACTTTGACAAACGTGAGCACACCTGGTTTGAGCATGTGTGGACCATACTCATGCTCAATTAGGTGGTGGTGCATGCTTGTTTTTGGCAAATAACACAATGAAGATGACGCTAACTGTGGACACTTGCTGTAGATAATGCTTCGAAGGTTCACTGGTAACATGTGTACAACACATTAAAGATTAAAAGGACAAACTCCTCCTCAGAGATCACTGCAACGAAATGTGAGATCAAGTGTGTGTGTGTGTGTGGAGCGCTCGTCTCCATGGATAAGGAATGTGAAAAGTATTCCATCATATGGAAATAATTTGCCCTTTTTTTGTCAGAAACCTAAGTGAGATGTTAATCCAGCTGCTCTGTTCAAGTCAAAGGCTGAACATCGATCGCAGCGACACAATCCATTTCTTTACCCAGAGAGAGAGAGAGTTCCAAAACATACAGTGAATCCAATCCCTTTTCTATTGATTCAGCCCTTCATGTTAACCCCACTTCCTTCAATACAAAGAGAGGAATCCGAAAGAAAGCTGGTACAAACGTGCTGACCTTCACTCGCTCCAAAAAAGAAAAAAAAACACAAGATCTTGGAACAGTGGGCCTGTATCTAATCAATTACTCGGTGGCTTAATTGATTTGCAAAGGTAATCACTGGGCACACGTCCACCAGAGCGGAGTATTTGATGTTTTAATAAATGGTTTTAGAGCAGAAGTGGACGACCGCATCGATTCAGCCGCCGCAACCTTGATTATAGTACGGCTCGGGAGAAAAACAGCAGCGTAGCGGCGAGACGAGCAAAGCGCTGCAATTGGCCGAGCTTTACCTTTACACAGGACTACAGAGCAGTGTTTTAAAGATCAAAGACAACCACATTACTCAATTTCCTCTTACAGGAAGAAAACTGAGACCAGACGCTTACTGTAGATCTTATAACACGGCGGAATGAGCAGTAAAAAGTAAAAATAAATGTGAATCAAGTCCTCTGAGAGTCACCTTTGAATTGACATTCATCATGATGACAGAACACAAAACTTTCTTAAAACTGCTCTGACGAAGCGACGCCTCAGCGGCGGAAAAGCTAAGTCAGTGTTTAATGCTTTAGAAAGAAAAAAACCCTGAAACTTTAGAGTCGTTGCTGGACAAACCAATTAGTGAAGACGTTCAGTGTCTTCAGCCTAAGCAGAAATAATCTCATTAACTCGTCACAGAACACTTCGAACACTTAGACGTGGGAACTGCCAACAGGACTTGGCAGAACAGTTTGACTGTGGACTTTGTTGGACACGTATTTAAAAAAATGACAAATTTGTCTTGGACTAATTAGACAGTTTAGTGCAGTAGAAGAAAACATCAAACATGATCAGATATCAGATAGATTTTTCTTCTCATTTTCGTTCTTCTGTTGCTCATCCTGATTCGTACATATCAGGGAAGTAGATGTAAGACATAGTTAATTATTGTTTGATTTAATTTTTTATTCTTTGTTTAGCCAATTTTCTTACAGTTTAATGGTAACACATTCTACACAAACTGCTTAAATTAACTAAACGATACACTTGCATTTTTGTAATAGTAAATTGCATGCATTGTCACAAAAATGTAAAATGTCAGTCAACTGCAAAACACCACCCAGTCGTATTGTACGGCCGTAACAAATTAATTGGAAAATGATGCATCAATCAAACTGCCACCTGACCTCATCGTGCACTAATCACAACGACAGAGCTCATGCTAGCTTGCTAAATCCAGTGAGACAGTTGCAGCAATGTTATTGCAGAAAAGTGCCAACAACAGGTGTTGATTGCAAACGAAATATGTTTTTTTTGGGAAAGTTAGTGCCAAGAAAAAGGCTGATGCAGAGCGATCCAAGACCAGAGTGAACATCTGTGCTGCGTTTGAACGCTGACAAAGGGCTGCAAAGTGACTGTGGCCCTGTTTCTACTGGACAAGTAGGTTCACTTCATGTCTTTGTGATCTCTCTTCAAAATGTGGTCTATTTGAACAGTTTTTCCAGGATCTCTAACACTACCATAAATGAGAGGATGTGAGTGACACATCTTTATCACCAAGTTGAGAACAACTTTGTAAATATAAATAAGCAAGTAAATAATGGTTGATAAAGTAAATAATTGACTGTGCCAATTGATTTTCCGCACTATAAGGCGCTTTAATTTTCTCAAAAAACGACAGTGCGCCTTATAATCCGGAGCGCCTTATATATGGATCATTTGGTAAAGTTTGACTTTATCTGTTTTGTTGACATTCCCTTTAGCACAGCTCCATCTAGTGGATGCATAACACAACCCCAGTCAAACGTTTGACTGCAATATCTTCTATTCTATGCGCCTTATAATCCGGTGCACCTTATAGTGTGGAAAATACGGTAACAGTGTACCTATGTTTGATGCATCTAGTTAGTTAGTTTAATTTCCCCTTGGAGAAATTCATGTTCACACTTTCACAGCAGAATAATATATAGAACATGAAAAAGATCAGACAAAAGGAAAAACATACAACATAGATTATGTCTGAAGGGATAAGGATTCTGCTGAAGTGAGCGTTATTGCATTGCATACTTTTGAATCTCCTTTTTATTTTTTTATTGCATGTGTGAGGCGTGTGATGGCCTTTGGTTTTGTTCTTGTAAGTTTGGAGTTTGTAAACCAATTATTTTTGTGGCGGTGTTGATTTGTTTCTGTGTTTCAGTAACCAGTGAGCATTAAGGAAACAGGTGGAGCTGCATAACAAGATGGTTGTACAATGCTTGTATTTAGCAACAGGAGAAGGTGAGGGTCAACATGGAGTTCTTTCATTTTGTGTATTGATAAAAGTCTTTTTCTGGATATCCGTTGTGTGACGATTTATTTTGTTTTGTTTACATTCAGGTGAAGGTGGTTATGCTCACGCCATTTGGTTTCTATTCAAACAGAACTTCTAAAAATGTAAAAATCCAACTTCTCAGAATGAGATGATCCACGTGAACATGTTAAAGCTGCCGTTAGTGAAACACTTGAGTTTAAATCTGTTATTCTGACAGTCATCACTGATCTGCAGTGTTCTCATGAGTCTCTGAGTCTCAGTCTCTGACAGTAAATCTAGAAGAAAACTTTCCAGTATTATTATGTTTACAGCACGACATCAAACTTTGCGCTCGTGTGTTACGTTTGTAGTTGGAACTAGGAATGTCCAGGTCAATGCCGTTCTGAACGAGGAAACCTGGAGCAACCTCACCAAACACCACTTGGTATTCCAAGGTGGCTGCCACCATCTCATCACTACTGCTTTTACCCTTAATAGCACTTCTGTAATTGTTTCATGGTAATGGTAATGGTTTAGGTATTGATATTGCTAACAAGGCTAGGCATCAGCATCCATGTTTTTTTCCAAATTCTCAACTGAATGTGGTGAACTTGGGGGTGACGTCGCTCCCGAGCAGTGTCGGGAGTAACAGCGTTTAAGTATCACGGCGTAACTAATGGTGTTATTTTTTCACTGACGGAGTAATTTAATTAATCATTTTTCCTATCACTGTAACACCGTTACCGTTACTGAGAATGTGAAGTGGCGTGTTTACTTGAGTTACTACAGTTTGTTTGAATGAAGCGCAGAGGTGTTGGGCTTTCTGACAGCCTCACATCAGCTGCTGATGGGGTGGAGATGACTGATGACGACACCGTCATATATATAGTGTTTTTATTCTTCATTCAGTTATTATAAACATCTTTGACATTATATAGGATGTTATAGAATGTAATGGCGTTATAGAACATAAAAAAAAAATGTCCGTTACTTTGCTGAGTAACTAATTACTTACTAATTACTAATTACTAGCTATAACTATAATTACTTTTTTTAAAGTCAGATGCCCAACACTGCTCCAGAGTTCCAACATCCGATGTAAATGGAACACAGTTTAAACACATTCATGGTGTTACACAGGGAAGAGAGGAATACTAATCTTTAACCGCCTGTTTCAGCGACTGCTCAAAACTGACAAGGAGCAAAAAGTGAAAAAAAGAGAACGTATATAAAGATGCCCGACAACAGCATCCTCCCAAAAAAGTGAAGCTAAAACATCTGAATCACCCTCCTCTCCCCAAAGCACGATGGCAACCCCCATGTCCAAGATAATTAGGCTTCCCTTTAGCACAGCGGGGAGTGGAGTGTAAAAATATACAGGTTAATCTTGGTTTTTCTCACAGCTTTGACATTTTGTCATCACAGGTCTCATTAAGCACAGTCTAACACAATAGTTTGTTCCTACTTTCTTCTAAACAAACTCTGTGTCCATGTGATTCTTGTCAAAGTCTTCAAACTATGATCATTTCCATGAATAGAGGAACTGTGGTGTAAATCTTGACACCTTCACAGCTCATCAGAGCCTCTTTCAGCCTTTTTGCACACAGCTTCCCACTTTCACAGTCCGTCAAAGTGCAGAGGGAACGGTGCCTCTGGGAGACATCCTTCAAATTCAACATTTTCTGTGGGTTACTGGTTGAAAGACTGCCCACCAGACACTTTTAATTGCCTTTGGGGGCCATTAGTGCAGGTGATCCGTCACTGCGGTTCACAGCTTGCACTTGCTTGCTGTGCTCTGAGAATCATTTTTGAACGGAACCATGACCTGGTCAGACCACCTCTGCCTTACAGCATGAGAGAGACAGGAAGTGTCAAACAGGGACTTCCTGTTCACAAGTCTTTTGATGAGTGACTAAAACCAGTTTTTTTTCCTTGCTGTAAACGTGTTGCTGTAGCTGTTGATGCTGATTTATAGTGACGTTCCCTTTTCTGTGTGGAGTAATTAGAATATTTGACTCCTGTAGGAAATATGCAGGTGATCTGTCCAGGTCGAGGAATCAACACACCTGTGGAACCACACACATTAAGTGTGTGTGTGTGTGGGAACTACAGCAGAACATGGCAGTAAACACGTTGAGTTTATGCTTCTCCATGACTGTCCCCCTGCAAACACTTTAATGAACTGATTTATATCTTGGCACAGGATTGTACTTGTTGATTAGTGAATACGCTGCAACACAAAATGGTTGTGACACAGGTAATCATGCACATTATCAACCAGTGTAATCGTGTTTGGATTACATTGATCAGAACACAAAAATCCTATTATTATTTATGTTGTATAATAATATCCAGAGTCCTTGTACGGAGGCCTTGCTTTAGTTTGTTGTCTTTATATAACCATGAAAAATATGTTATTTATTGTCTTTGGGTTATATGTTGGCTTTTTAAGACAATAGTAATGCCACTAGGGATTTTCTTAATTGATGAATCTGTTGATTGTTTTCTCGATTAATTTGTATGATTTGAACACTTGTTTTAATTCTTTAACAAACACTCAAACTGATTACAATTGTCAAAATAGTTGATGATTAATTTAATAGTCAATTAATAATTGATTAATTGAGTAATTGTTCCAGAACGAAGTACATTTTGTTCGACTGACAATGCAATCCATTCATTAAGAAATCAGAGTTAAATACATAACAGTCATTTGATCATGTTTTAAGAACACAGTATTATTTTTCCATTATAATTACTTAAATTATAAACTGAACAAAATGACATGGTAAAATATAGAGCATTATTTATTCTAACAACCACTCACAGTGCTTAAAACTACAGGTTTTGTCATTCACATAAGTATACATTTTTACTGTAAAATGACTCTGCCCTTTGCCACTAGACACTTATCAGTGAAAAAGTGAAAAAAAGTAGATCGATGGATTTAACTTTATCATCAAAATCTCTCATCTATGGCTGCAAATTTCAATTATTTTCACAATCACTTAATCTGTTGATTATTTTCCCGATTAATCTAGTACTGGTTTGGTCTGAAAAGTGTCAGAAAATGTTGATCTGTGTTTTTCATTTCTGGAACAATGCTCTCAAATGTCTTGCTTTGTCCACATGAAGCAAAGGCACCAGAAAATATTTATATATTATGTAATAAATGATAAAATCCTCCTAATATGTCACAGAGACTCAGGAATAATGTTCATATAACAAACTGAACTCACCAACAACAACAGTACAGACTAAATATTTGCATTTAAAAAATATTTTGCAGACTGCAAATCATGTTTATGTTTTGAAATCATGTTTTGGCGTCATGTGGCGCCACCTACAGCCATCTACCAATCATTGCAGTCAGTAGAGTCTCAGCTGCCGAGCAACCACGGGTTGCCAGTTACAGTCAGAAAACGAAACCTAAAAGACCTCGGTGTTTTGAATTTGAATGTAGTAACTGTTTTTGGCCACATTCTTACATATGGAGCCTTTAAAGAAGCTGAAAAAACGTTGTCATCAATTAATCGGGTAATTGTTCCAGAACTATTCTCATCTCCATCTCTTATGTCCGTGTGCACATTTAGAAAAAGTTGTCGGCCTCTTTTTGACACATGATTGAAGTTTTATTCCGTGGTGCGACATGAGTGACACCAATAATCTCAAGGTGAACCATTTTGAAGGTCAGAGTTGTCTCTGTGAATATAGTATGATAAATGATGCAATTTATGCTTAGAGATTTGAAAAAGTACGATTTAGAATGATATTAGAGTGACACCAATGGAACTGTGCGCAAAGTTTAGCAGCTTGGAGCCATGTTTCACTACATAAGTTATCAGAATAAATAAATCAACCAATAAATCACCTGCTAGATGTGTAACAGTTCCTACAATCTCTCCACATGCACACTTTTCTGTGACTTCATTTATATAGATATACAGAAATATACAGACTGTATCTACAACATGAGAGTCAGCTGCTGGAAACACATGCTGATTATCTGTAACACATGTCTCCATCACGCACACATTTATCAGCCACCACTAAAATGACGTCGACGCTATATAAAGCAGGAGGGTGTCGCTTACACAATTAGCTTCACGCTGCGGCCCGAGCTCATGGCTCGTGTTCACACAACAGCTGTTTGTTTAGTGTCGGTAGCTCCTCCTTCTCCACGGCAGCGTCACGACAACAGTGGTGAGATCAGGCCAAAAAAGGGTTATTATTATTTACATAGTGGCTCACACTGTTGCCTTTCAGCAAAAAGACCCGGGTTCACGACCTGGTCCGAGTCTACATGTATGCTCTTCCTGTGTGTGTCGGTGTGTGTGTGTGTGTGTGTGTGTGTGTGTGTGTGTGTGTGTGTGTGTGTGTGTGTGTGTGTGTTATCTCTGGGTATTCTGGTTTCCTACCACAGACCAAACACATCACTCAAAACTGCCATTCACACCAACTCATTACCTCACACATTCACACAGTATCTCTCATATCCAGTCACATGCTCCTGGCACAGCCGCCAGAGGCAACATGGGGTTAAGCGTCTTGCCCAAGGACACATTGGCATATAGACAAGCAGAGCCAGGAATCAAACACACAACCTTTGTGTTTAAAGAGGTCCACTGAGCTACCGTCACGTGAGGATAGAGCGTCCGATAATAAGACGAGGCCGACACCGAAGTGTACACTTTACAGATGATGTAAAGGTCACAGACTGAGATGCATGCAGACATGCGACAAAGCAAACGAGCGCTGAATCAAGAGGTGCATAAAAACAAAATAAAGACAAAGACGCTGAACGGCGAGGGAGCTAACGAGAGCCGACTGAAAGTAAAACAGTCATTTCAGACAAAGACAAAGTGATGTATAGCTGCGAGGCTGTCGTGGCTGCAGCGAGTCCTCCGAGACTCCGGTGTCACCTGATTATTTTTCACCTTGTTTACGGCTGCACCGCCTCCATCTCACTGCGTAGACCTGTCTCATTACGTCCGTCTCAGCGAGTCGTTCAGCCGCGAGAGAGACGAGCAGAGGGAGTGTGAGGAGGAAGGGAGGCGGGGTGGGGTGTAGGCCACAGGTAATGCAAGGACAGGTGAGGAAAGACGATTACAGAGAAATGAATATAGCCAAGGAGCCTTATCTAAATCCGTCCTGACAGGAGACGAGAAAGCGTTTGGTTTTTTAAATCACTGCGAGCATGTAAATTCATGTGAAGCAGCGCAGGCAGCGAAGGACAATGTAACACCTCACATCGAGCGGCGTCTCCGCCGCACATGAGGAATTACGTGGTGTGAGAGGAGTAAACAGTTGTAACAGAGCACGTTCACAAGCAGAGGAAAACTGCAGCTTGTGTTTTTCTGCTTTCCTGCGACTCGCAGCCAAACCATGAGCCGACAGAGTGCGGGAGAAATTAATGCGTCTTCCATCTTGTTCTTGGAAAAAGATCAATTTTGAGCAAATTATGTTTTTCTAATAGTACTCTTACTTCCAGGAATCAGCCCACAGTTTCGCGATGAGTCCATCAGACTCTCACTTTCTCCTGCTTACTCAACTTTTTCACATTACCAGACTGAGTGCAACAATCCAAGTTTTTGGGGTCTTTTTTTTTTGCCAAAGAATTCAGGAAGTTGCTTCTCTGAGCCAAGAAAAAGCCCTGAACTAAAAATGGCCGTCAAATTCAGCATTTTTAACAACTCATAAGATGCAGTGTGCTCAACGATGTTTTTTAGATTTAGATTTAAGAGGTTTTTAGTATCTTCAGTGCTGATTGTGGTATTTAAATATCCAGAGAGCACAAGTTAAGTCAATTCTATAGTGAATTACTCATTTTCCTACAGGAGGCTTTAAATAGTCATATAATCAATAAGGTGTACAACAAGACAATGTGTCATTTTACGGAGTTGTTAGTTGTACTAATATTCTTCACCATATAAACCATAAGATGGCACATTTTTTTAGTGGTGAGAAAATATATGCATCAGGGATTATGTACAATAATCATGCTTTTTTTTTATATATTTGTGATATTCTGTGATAAGTTCATGGTGAATTTCCATTAGTAATAATTGTGAATGGAGCAAATGTTGATTTGAGTTACCTAAAAATGTGTCCTTTGATAACATAACATGTTTGACATGATTATCTGACATAAGCGATGTATCTTGTAACATTTAACATGGTTTATCTGCTAATATTTGGTGCCATTGCTTCATTTTGTAACATTACATCATTTAAAGTCATGTTTTTGTCTCATATTTTGGAACATTAGTAGTTTTAGTAAAGTTTTATGTGTGACATTAGTTCATCTGTGCAAGACAACCAAGACAAAACATGTGGCATTTATGCATCTAAACTTCCTAAAATTTCCATAATAGTGAATCACACAATTTCCCTTTATCTCATAAAGAGTACTACCAAAGTAAAAAAAAAAAAGTACAGAAAGATTGAAAAGTTTATATTCACATCAACAGATCTAATTAAAGACAGTGACTCATTGCAGAGCACAACCTCAAAAACAAAGCCCTCACAAGCTCCGTTCACACCAGATGAACAGGATCAGGTCTGCTGAGTAAACATGATCAACAACACAGCAGCTTTAGTGTGCACTCATAATGTAAACCCGGCAGCATCCACAAGTGCACAGCAAGGACTTATTAAATATTCACACAGCCACAGAGAGACATTTAGGCATCAGGAAAAACAGCAGACAGAGGGAGTTGCTCTGACTCACCTTATTTACAGCTGAAGCCCAGGCCTCATGGTGTCCTTCATGGAGGAGGAGGAGGGATCCACGCCATTTTACTGCAAACTCCCACTGCACCTGCTTGTTTGCTGACACTGCTGCGAGCAAACTGGCTATCAATACTGCTAAAACAAGCTACGTCTTAGTTGACTTTTAATCTTCTCGACACTGAAAGGCCACAGTGTGAGAGGAACGTGGTTCAGTCCAGTCGCAGACGTGGAGACACCAACACTGAGCAGGTGTTTCTGTGCTCGGGTTAATCAGCTTCACCTGGAGCAGAGCAGTGGTTCCTTCAGTGAGGCCTGTGGAGGTGGTTGTGAGAGAGAGTGTGTCACAGAAATATTCAAATAACTGTAAAAGATTATGGACCAATTATAAGAAAGGTTCTTTGTAGTTGGAGGGCGTCATTAGATTTTAAAACTCTAACCTGGGCTCCAATTTTCTTTAGTGTGGGAATAGCACAGTGTACAACTGCAGTGTCCTCAACATGCCACTACCACCCCAATGGCACTGTTTCTCCTCATTTTAAAACACATTTAAAACAATACTTACCCTCCAAATAAATGAATGAGCTAACTAAATGCTAAATAAATATGGCTGCTCCAAAGTTACAAGTTACTTTGCAGGGGAACAACCACATCATGCCTTAATATTAATTCACTCTAATACAAACAATGACACACATACCTGTAATGTGACACAAAACATACACTTAGCATTCCAGAGTTAGTTATGTATCTTATATTCACACCATAAAGACAAATTAGACTCATTATACTTGCTATATGCGGACTATGCAGCTGCATAAGTCCCCCGCAGCCACCAGGGGGCCCCCAAGCTGCAAGTTCAGACTCGTATTTTATTATATTTTTGAGAATTAAAAGTACCTGTCTTTATTTGCATGAATTGCATGCATTTATTATGCATTTATTTGCAAAGCACGTAAGTGTTCGTTGGGTAATCAGGTAAAAATCCCATTATATTTATTTAGAAGTAAGTTTAGTTATATATTTTTTACTGTTTTTGAATCGTGGGTTAAAACTGTTTTATGTTATGCCACCTTGCTATGCTACCTTGTTATGCTACCTTGTTATGCTACCTTGTAATGCTACCTTGTTATGCCACCTTGTTATGCCACCTTGTTATGCCACCTCGTTATGCCACCTTGTAATGCTACCTTGTTATGCCACCTTGTTATGCCACCTCGTTATGCCACCTTGTTATGCCACCTTGTAATGCTACCTTGTTATGCCACCTTGTTATGCTACCTTGTAATGATACCTTGTTATGCTACCTTGTAATGCTACCATGTTATGCTACCTTGTTATGCCACCTTGTTATGCTACCTTGTTATGCCACCTTGTTAAGCTACCTTGTTATGCTACCTTGTTATGCTACCTTGTTATGCTACCTTGTTATGCTACCTTGTTACCTGCTGCATCATCACAGAAGATATGAAAAAGTTAGGAATCTCTACCTCGAATTTGAAAAAATAGGGGCCCCCAAACAGCTAGAAACGGCCCTAAAATTATTATCTACAGCATAGATCGTCTATAGCATGAAGGACAAAACTAAACAATTTTTTTTTTTTTTACCTTTATATCACATATGAAAAAAAGAAAAAAGTGGTAGTAATGTCAATTTAGTAATATTAATGAAGCAGAGGTTTTTTTTATTGGCACCAAAAACTTTTCTTTTTGCATATAATCCTAGATAATATAAATACTGTAATGTCCATAAAACAAAGCACAATTTACTGCAGCCCATTTAATCCTCTTTCTAGTGGATAAAATACATGGAATGGCCCAATAAGCAAATGAGTTCCACAGCTCAGCCAAAGTTCAAGTTCAAAGCAGCCAGTCAGACTTTCAGTCTGGAACCAAACGGGGAAAATCATTAAGGTGTAAAATGCAAATGTCCAGTGGGTGAAAATGTTTCCCAGCAGAACTCAGTGGCAGGAGGCACATATGACTTTATACCTCAGTTCCCATTCTACACATACACTTTATCCATGTGTGAAACTGTATGTAGACCAACGGCACGAATAACTGGTGCAGCTTTGACCTTTTTTGACGCCACGTTTCATGAAAAATACCCCGAGGACGCCGAGGGGAAGTGGTATAACCACAGAGAGGAAGGTTGCGCTTACAAAAAGTAATAAAACGGCTCCATCTTGATCACGACAGTGAGCACAGGAGGAGGCCGAGACGTCCAAACTGACAACGTGTCCTCCGTGCAGCGAGCGTCGCATGCCTCATGTTGACACCACATTGGATGAAGCTGCACGTCTCCTGCTCGTCTTGGCGGGCGCACGGATCATCGATCTGTCACCGCAGTCCCTCAGAGGCCTTCGCTCACCGCCCGCCACGTCTGGCGATTAGCTCGTCACTCTGCACATTTCTGGAGCAGAACTAATCAGGCTGGAGAGGAGACTCACCCCCGCTGCCATCCACGCGTGACTCGTCTACCCGATGTATGCGAGAGGCAAACAGACGCACGGCAGAATGGATTTTATTTCCAGAATCTCTCCGACGCGCTGATGGGAAACCATTAGAGGCGCGTGGAGTTCATCTGTCTGCTGTGTAATTGATCAGCGAGAATGATTGAGTGTATCAAGAGGTAATTAACAGATTTGCTAACTGTCAGACAGTCATATCAGCAGATGTGAGGGAGATTGTGTAAAAGAAAAAAGTTTATATTACATTTCTTCTTCATGTGTCAGTACAGAGCAGGATGTCGGCTGAAAAAACAAAACATTTCCTTTTCCTGCTATTTTTTGCACCAATTTTCTTCCACACCTTCATATTTATTTATGTCAATCTTTATGTCAGATTAAATTAGATTAGAGAACAGTACAGAGAGGCAGTAGCACGGATAAAACAAAGGAGACAACAACATTTTTTTATGTTAATTTAATGTTATAAATTTAAAGGTGCATTATGTAATAAATGATAAAATCCTCCTAATATGTCACAGAGACTCAGGAATAATGTTCATATAACAAACTGAACTCACCAACAACAACAGTACAGACTAAATATTTGCATTAAAAAAAATATTTTGCAGACTACAAATCATGTTCATGTTTTGGCGTCATGTGG
Source organism: Microchirus variegatus (assembly GCF_963457635.1). NCBI lineage: Eukaryota > Metazoa > Chordata > Actinopteri > Pleuronectiformes > Soleidae > Microchirus > Microchirus variegatus. The sequence continues at coordinate 25,288,880 of NC_139817.1, read as the reverse complement.
CGCCACCTACCGCCGTCTACCAATCATTGCAGTCAGTAGAGTCTCAGCTGCTGAGCAACCATGGGTTGCCAGTTACGTCAGAAAACCAAACCTAAAAGACCTTGGTATTTTGAATTTAAATGTAGTTACTGTTTTTGGCCACATTCTTACATATGGCACCTTTAAATAAAACTAGAGACAGTGACATCTTACTCCAACAAACTGGTGCGTTCTTAATTTATTTATTTAAATTAGGACAATGCATATTCATCGACATGTCAATCTAAATCAAACACTATTTTAACTCATCTACGCAAAGTGTGGCGACAAATCTCTGCAACTGTCGCACAATGAAAGTGTTTATTTTTCAGGACAGATGACAGCGCGTCGTCGTCGACAGGAAACAAACAACATTTTGTGTTTGTGCCTTTTTTTCCCGTTGACTAAATTCAACAGAAGTCGGCGTTTAACCTTCTGAGCAGCAGCCATTTTTGACAGGTCACAATTATGTAAATCATCAAACTAATTATGGCTGAGATTATTTGCCTCAGTGTCATGATGTCATGTCATGATCCTCAGTGTTGCTCAACAGCACCTGTGCTTTCCCTGCTAACACACGTCAAAGCTCTTTCTTATTAAGTGACAGGTAGATTTAATCAGTGCTGTTTATAGACTGTACAAACCTGTTCTAACAGCCTAACAGTGTTTTGTTGTTTCATCGCCTCGTCTTTTCTGGGAACTGCTTTGAAAACACGACTCTAGTGATGACACAATTTACAAGTCTGCTAAAGAAAGTGTCAACTACCATCTGTCTGGAATCTATAAATATGTCTCACTGAGGCCAAAAGTTAAGATAATATTTAAAGTGCTTTCATGTTTTCACTTTTGTGTTTACTTCTTTCTGATATTTGTTTCTGTTTGCAAAATTGTGTGTGTGGTTTTTTTTAAAATGCAAGACTAATTCCACTTTTGGGCAAAAAATGGCTTAATTCATGAAGTCAGGTGTATTCTTTTAGGTGTAAGTGCTGAAAATGGTGCTTCTTATTTACATTATTTAGAGACGTGCTTATCAACCTTTGTTTTAGTGCTTTGTCGCACTTTTGGCTGAAATAAGGGAAACAAGATGGCGGCCTTCCTGTTGGACTTACGGCAAAGTCGTCATTGACTTTTTGGACGGTCCTGACATGATTAACATATGTACCAAGTTTTCTTCATGTACGTGAAAGCTAGTGTTTTTCTTTTTCATAAGCCCCTCCCAATTCCAATTTTTACGCAAAACCACTTTCAGATGTATATTTTCACGTGGTCTGATACGGTCTCAAAAATCCTTGAGTTTTGGGAACGGCCTCAAAAACGTGATTTATTTCGAGGAAAAATAATCATAATAAGAAGAATAAGAAGAACTCATTCAGTCTCAAAAGGGTTCTTGCACATTCATTCTTATTACCCTAATAATACTGTATTTACATACATATTCTGGTCACTTAATGTATATATTCTGTATCCTGTACTGTTTTTTTATAATCCTAACAGTCTATATCCATGGTTCTCAACCTGTGGTACATGTGCCACCAGTGGTACACAAGAGGAATGGTGGAAAGTCAGAAATACTCTTCTACTGTATGTACCACGGTATGTGATCAGAGTGGAGCTGAGCAATTTTGATGGAAGTGCATAGAAAATGATATAAATGACAAAAAAGAAGTAAATAATAATAATTAGAATCACCCTATCTCTCCCTCCATCTTAATAGAATTTCACTCTACCAGAGTGTGTGAAGTGTGAGGAAGAGGACGATGATGATGAGAGAGCAAATGATCTTAATGGGAATAAATCTCTCCTCCTGTGAAAAGTCTCTCGCTGACTTAGTTCAGTCTATTTGCACCACTGTATTCTAACGTTGGGCGATAATGGTTTTACTTTGAGAGCTCCATATTTTCTCAGGTTGCACTTAGTATAAAAGGTTTGAGAAGCACTTCTATATATTCTACATTCAAAGATGTGGAAATGCATGTTTATTCTTTATTACCTTCTTGGTCTTTGCTGCTGGGACACGGTGAATTCACCAACTCTTAAACTGTGGTCTGCTGAAGTTTCATAATCTCCAATTTTGTTAGAATACTAACACCACGCTCTCCATCTCCAAGTGACAATTGTGCCTCAAATACCTGAAGAAGTGAATTATAATCTCGGGGAAACATGTTCCTGAAAGCTTTAGTATAATGTTTAACACTCAAACCGTTGTCTAATGAGTTCACACAACTTTGTGGTGTCTCAGTGACTTCACCGTGATGCAAACAAGGGGTGGTTTTTATGTCAAGACCGATGGAGGCAACATCAACATTGCGCTAGTAAAGCAAGGCGACTGCAGACAGGCTGGAGTGTGACTGAAAACAGACGTGTTTACTTTCAAATGAAGGATGCAGCATGCAGATAATATGACATGACTTAATGAAAAACTCAGCAAAAATCACAAAAGTTTGAAGGTAAAACTATCGAATCATTTGTATAAATGACTTTTATATGTATTTACCACAAGTGGAACTGATAATTGGTCCATAATGTGTGTCAAAGTGACAGTGACAATAACACAGCTCTGCAAAAACGGATTAAAAATTCAGTGCGCGGTGAAAAGTTTCTCACTTCCATCCTTGGCCCCAAAAGCACCAGTTTCTGTACAAACGTGTTATTTTTTTTTTTTCTTTTTAAAATTAATTCAGAGCCACATATTTGGCTGCATAAAATATTAAGTGTATTTTAATATTTCAGTGCAAATAATGAGGGCTCTTGACCTCTGTATTTAAATTTAATCATTACATGCAGAATTTATTAGCTGCTATTTTTCCCTCGTCTGTCGAGGAAATTTTTTTTCCCGCCAAGTGCAGCGTGACAAAGAGTCTCACTCTCCATAAAACACAATGAGGAAGTGGTCGTTGTGGAGAAGTTTAAAAGAACGATTTCACCTCAAAAATTAGATCATTTCACTCAGAGTCAGAGGCGACGAAACAGTGACGACGTGCAGCTTGTGACAGCTCGTGCTCCAGGACAGAGCACGAGATGAAGGTCAGGCGCGGCGTAAATTGCCGCGTCCCGCTTCCATTTGTCGACACGCGCGGCAGTTTGTGTTGAGGTGAAAAGGCGTTTGGTCGACTGTCATCCTCAGTCACCTTCATCCCTGCAGATATCGCAGCAGAGCCATGACAGGAGGCCACAGGTAGAGCTGCTGCAGCTCTTATCACAAATTCATTTTATATCAGCAGACCTGTGATATCATGGGTAACATTGGTCTGCTGTGGAAAAGTGCACGTGTGTTCATGCACGTGAATAAATGAAAAACAACGAGAGCGGAACGCTACTGAATAACATGGGATGAAATCTCGGGAGAGAATCGCGTAATATTAGAAATAACATGTCTAGGACGGAACTCAGCAGATCTCAGCCTGTGACTCTTCATCACACAATTTTAAGGAAAGTGTAAAAAAATTAATCCTGTATTGACACTTGTTGTTTGAACAATCCAGCTCATATTTCTGAACCAAAACAACAACAATGCTCTTTATGAATAGTTTAAACTGTTTTTCTGAGTAATTATTCTCCTGTTTTTCTGAGTGATTTTGTCCCTGTTTTTCTGAATTATCGAAAAACTTCAAACTCTTACAAGAACCTTTAACCTGTGAGTGATGCCCATGTGGTGACTCCTGCCTGCACATACAGTACATGACCCATCAACTATCTACCATACCGGGTCAATTAAGGTAAGCCATGTAATTAGTTACATATAATTTATGATACTCTAGGTAGTTATGTTTTAGACTATAAATAATATATTTATATATATAAAAAAGGATATTATACTTTTATATAAAATTGTTCAGTAAATCAGAAAAAAATTACTCCAAAAAACTAACCTTGAAAAAAATTTAATTACTCAGAAAAACAGACCAAAAAAGAAATAACTGAGAAATAACAGAAATAATTACTCCAAAAAACAAACCCAACTTATTCTTCTGTAGATTATGATCGTTTCCTGTTTACGAATGAAATAAAATATTGCTGCTTTACACTCGAGTTCTGCCATTCACACAACAGATCTATGCACATGCTGCCAGCACAGACGTCAGGAGCATCCTGGTGTTCAGTCTCTAGTCTAATCAGTATGTAGATTGGCAGAGCCAGGAATCGAACAACAACTTTTAATTTGAAAGACGACTTGCTCGACCACTGAGCTACCGTCGCTGAGTTACTCCCAGCCCAAATTCAGGGTGGAAATCCTCCTTTTTGAATTTAGTTTTTTTCTCATACGTTCTACGGTTTCCTCCCACAGTCCAAAAACATGCAGAGGTTAAGTGGAGACTCTTAATTGACTCAAGGCGTGAGTGTGGGAGTGAATCTGTGTAAACCCTGCGATGTCCAGGGCTTGACCCCACCTTTCACCCCAGCTCCCCCTCAACCATTGAGTGGAGGATAAAGATAATGAAAGAATGATGAGTGAAGGAGTTCATGCAGCTGCTTTAATTATGACCATCAAGATAATGAGGCTGCATGGATTTATATAGATTTTACGGCTGTAGTATTATCAAAAATATTCAGTGAGTGAGTGTCTTGTCCTTTTTCCAAGACAACTTTCACTTTCAATGTGTCAGTTATTCAACCGTTTAGGAACACGATCCTGAGAAGCTGACGTCACAAACGTGTGACGCGCTGGTGAAGCTTGCCTGTGATTGGACGGTCATTCCGCGGATGTCCAGAGGGCTACCGTAATGACAAGTATATGTGCGCAAAGCTCTATTTCCATAATTTCCGCTATCCATCCATTTGTCTGCTACCTCATAACCCATGGGGAGCTGTGCCAATTGGGGTTGGGTTATCGGTACTTTTTGTACTACTTTTACCGATGTGCGTCGGTACTACTGAGTATTGCTTCACTTTTAATGAATCGGTACCAAATTGCAGTACTTGAAATGACAGCAGTAATGGCGAGCTGCAGGCGGTCGCAAAATGCAAGGCACGCCGGGGAAAATGGGATTTGTTAAAAAGCTAGCAGTGCTACTACTAGCACAGGGCTAGCGTTGGTGCCTGATGCTAGCAACATTTGCGTGTCTTTTTTGTTGTCCCGCGTAGTCGCAGAGAGAGCCAAGACATGTCGCGTTCCAGTCGAACGGGGTCAGCGTCTGACTCGCGACTCCTCAAAAAGTGTTTGCTTGTCGTCAGCCTGCCGTCTGTGGCTAGCATTAGCCGTGTGGCTAACTTCCGGCCGGTTAGCTCACAGTCCGCAGATGATTGTGTAAAATGTTTGTGACAAGAGACAAAGGGCAGACAAAAAAGAAGAAACTTTGGGAGGGAGAGGTCTTGTTGTTGTTGATGACCTGTTGACATGGTCCTAAATGTTATATATTTATTTCTAACTAACATTTATTTACTGTTCTTATTTCTTCTTAAGAAAAAACTGAAACTGAGAAACTTTATTTTACTACTGAAAAACATTTTAAAACTATAGAAATAAGGTTCCGCTTGGTGCCGGTACTGTTTTGGTTCAATTATGAACGGTACCTAACTCTAGTGCCAATAAACGGCTGGATACACCCAAGACAGGACGCCAGTCCATAGTTTTTTGAATTTTCTAGATATCACAAATGGTCAAATGGTGTTTCTGTGATGAGAGAATGCATCAGGTCTCATGATGAGACGAAGGGATGGACAATACCCAAGGTTTAAAGTCGCATTAGTGTGAGTACAAACAAGTGAAAAGATGAGGAGCCAGTTAAAAATACCCAAGGTGCTTACACGCTCTTTTGTGTCGAGGTCAGTGTTCCTGCCATGACAGGCGGCAACACGTCAGGGACCACAATCCCTGGATTATGGGCTCAGGACAGATAAATTAAGTGAATGTAATCAGCCAAGAGGAGACTTGAAGAGAGAATAGATGGTTCCAGTGTTCTCTGGCTGTAAGAGCCTGTTTTCTCCTGTTTTACTCCACATCCTGGTTTGGCAAACACACAACACCCCTGCTCCCACAGAGTGAGATAATCCATCACAGTAAACAACATTGTTTTATCCTTATTTCTCTGTGTTTTCATATCACGCTGCATAATGTTACTCTCTGCTTGGTATCAATCATTTGGCAGCCGCATAAAAGCAGGTGATTTTCAAGCAATGTTTGAAATCTAACTGCATATCGTCGTCGTGCAAACGGCCGCGGGGGAATATAAACTATACTGTGTTTGACAGAGGAAGTTTATTTCTAAGAGTCCATTTATTTCAAACGTCCTCCTCCTCTGAAGCGTCCTGGAACGTTTGTGTTGTGAAATTTTTTTTGTATTATTATTATTATTATGATTATGAATAAGATATAATTTTAGATGCAGAGGAGGAGGAGTTTGCACAATGCTGAGTCAGCTCCATCAGACTCTGTATTCCTGTTTGTTCACAAAGACCAAACAGAGACACAATAATAATAATAATAATAACAGCAGCAGCAACAATAATCACGGATAGTTACGTACTGCAGCTTTAAAGGTCTGACAACATTTGGAAATTTAAAAAAAACAAAAAAAAACAAACATAAGACAAACACAGTGCATCACACATCACACACACACACACACACACACACACACACGCAAATGATGTTCATATTCACAAAACATGTGAACAATAGGCCTCATTTACAAGTCGTGCATATGCGCAAAATGTGTTGTCCTGCGGCAAAAGTTCGACAAATGAATTTGTGATTCGTCGATATGAAAATAATCTACCTGCTGAATCCATGTGGCAAACACCTATCATATTTATCATATTTATCATATTTATCATATTTATCATATTTTTAGAACATGAGTGGCTCTTTTTCTTGGCTCATGGTCTTACAAGGCAATGTTTTTATCATTTGTATGATCTTATTTTACTGCTTGTATTGTTTTATTCAGTTCTGCTCAACATTCTGATAACTACATCTGCTTTTAACTGCTCCTTTCCCTTTATTTCATGTCATATATAGAACTTTGTAACTGTGTTTGAAAGGTGCGAAGAAAATCTTTGAACGAGGTCAATTTTTCCAAACCTTATTGTCACGATGAAACTATTTAACTGTGTCAATTTAGTTAACAATGGAGGATATAAGAATGAAGACATCTGCTCCTACATCCTGCTGCATCTCAACCTACAGAAGTGTATTTTAGTCTAATTAATGAGCTCTTGCATGCAGCAATGCTATTTTTATTTAAATAACATGACAGGAAACAAGTCACTCACAATAAGATGTTGACAGTTATGACACGAATGACCTCATGGCAGTTCTTCTTTTCTTATTTCCTCTCACTGATGTCTGTCCAATAATAATTCAGTGATGGAAAATAATAATCTAGTGTTTTTTGTCCTCTTCCTGTTTCCTTATTTTTCTTCCTGGTCTCCAATTTATTTTATTTTTGGCATCAACAAAACATCTTTACCTTTTCCTCTTTTTAACATCAGTGTGTTTCAGGCAAAAACCTGGACATTTTACCAGAAATTTGACTGCGATTTATTTTACTTTATTGAACATCTGTTTTTGCAGAGTGAAGAAAAACGCGTGTGCAGTTAAAACTGGCCGAAGGTGGATCAGTGGTACAGAGAGTCGTCGTTCAACTGCAAAGTTGCGGGTTCAGTTCCCAGCTACATGGCAATGTGTCCTTGGGCAAGACACTTAAATTGTGCTGCACATTGATGTGCTGTGTGAATGTGTGAGTGAATGACAACTGTGTAAAAGCAGCTTTGAGTCATTTGGTCATAGAAGACTAGAAAAGCTTTAAAGCATTGGTTCTCAAAGTGCGGCCCGGGGGCCAATGGTGGCCCACAGAAACATTTCTGGCGGCCCTGCAGTGAATTACAGTTGATTGTTTTAATCCAGGAGCGACTAAGCTTGTTAAATGTTTATTGGACATTACTGGATACAGACCAATAAGTGTAAACAAAAATACTGGGTATTTACCTGGTTTCTATATGGTGAATTTTAGTGTATTATTGTGTTATAAGCTGGTAATAAGCAGGTAGCTACAGCCCCCAATTACTAGCTATTTACCCAGTAAATATATGGTAACAGAAATGTGTTACTTGGTATTAACCTGTAATTAGAAGGTAAGAACAATGGCCAAAATACTGGGTAATTACCCAGTAAATTATAAAGCGTTATTATATTAACGCTTAAATTACATTATATTAACGCTTATATTACTTAAAGCTAAACTGTAGAACTGAAATCTGGTCATTAAAATTATTACAAATGGTATTTTTTTCTGGGTTTTTTCCTTTGGCGGCCCTCAGTCTAACGTTGGGTTCCTAAATTGGCCTCAGGTATCAAAACTTTGAGAACCCCTGGTTTATATAAATACAGACCATTAACCATAACTCTCACAAACATACATGTGTACACACGAGTCATAAATCCACATTTCTGCACACATATTGTTGAATAAGGTGCAGTGACATTGGCAAATGGTCCCAACACTGTGCATGAAGTTTGCCTCAGAAAAAGAAACAGAAGTCCTGCTGGTGCTGTGATTAAACGCGACACTCGGTTGTTTGAGGGAATGAAAGACTGAACTGGAGGCAGAGTTTGAGTACAATAAAGTGGAAGCATGGAGAAATTATAAAGCAAAGTAAAATGTTGGGTTTTGTGGAGTTGGAGGTAGCGATGTGCATGAAGACAGGAATGTCTGAGCTGGGACACACAACAACCCAAAGACCTTAATTCCACAAGAAAAGATGGATAGCAGTTATTGATTCCCGGCATCTTTCACCTGCAATCAGATACTGTACAAATTGCCTTTTGTCGATTGGTAATTATATAGGTGAATGATTTCCTGGCAAAGCCCTGCTCCTAATAAAATGTGCTTTCTTGCTGATACTGGGGTTAGCCACGCGAGGTGGAGAGAAAGCACAAGGGAGGCTTAAATCTAAATAAGTGATGGAGGAGAAGGGGGTGCAGGCTTAGAGGGCGTGGGGCTCTCTCTCCATCCCAGGAGTGTGAATGTTGTCTGAATAAGAACATTTCAGCGAGACAGTGTTACGCTTGTCGCCAACACATTTCTCTCTCAGTTAACTTGACCTCAGGCCTCGGACTTCATCCGAGGCTTGGAAATGTAAAAATAGATTTGTGTTGGTGTAGAAAGCGGCTCTGAACCACTGTCAGTGACAAGGGCACGGATTTGGATTTAATCTGTCTTCATTAAAGAGACGGACAGAGAGCGATGAAAGCCTTCTTATCCTGACCCTCAAAATACTCGCAGCCTTCTCCCGATTGGAGACGATCTGGAAACAAACAGCAGGCAAAAGCAGATTTTCATGGAACAGCAGTTTGACACGTTCTGGTGCTGAAAAGTGACAAAGATTCTTCCTCTCCATCTAGAGTAGAGGGGGAATATCTGAACACTTCACACACGGACTTCCATGAGTCGCGAGTCTCTAGCATCATTAACATGGAGCAGTTGAATCATACTACAATTTACTTTAAAATGATAAACAGCGCCACACACAAACATCTTGCAACATTAGCTGCTAGTCCTAGCCATTTTAGCTGCCAAAAGTTGCATAATTACAATTTTGAAGCAAACCACAACTTCACAAGTCAACTCAAGTCCGAGATAGGAACTTCCTGCAGAGCCGGAAACAGAGCTCTTAAGTCAGTCGAGTCGCAGTCACAGCAGATTGAATCACACGTACATTAAGTCAGTACTAAATAAATAAATATGCAATTTATTTTAATGGAAACCTTGTTGTACATTCAGTTATTTTTCCTTCAGACTGACCTGATCCCGATGCACTGACTTTGTGTTACCTTGTCTGTAACTTGCAGCTGTTGCCATAGTTACTTCTCATTTTCCCTGTTTACCGATATAAGATAAAACATCTTCATGATGCTACACACACACTCAGACTAGTCCGGTCCGGTGACCAAACCTAACCCGAGTCCAATCCATTTTAAAAACATTTCCCCAAACACAACTGGACGTGCTCTGGTCTATAATCCATGAGGCAATTCACGCTCATGGTTTATGGATTATGAGTCACTGGTTAAAGTTACATCTACACGACTACATTTTTGTTTAAAAATGCATACATTCTGCTCTGGATATACCTGTTATCCGTGAACCCTGAAAACAGAGGAAAATCAGCACTGCTGGTTCCATTTCGGTACTCGTACTGCTCGACTTATCAGCAGCATTTGACACGGTTCATCACTGTATCCTATTGTCCATACTCCTCATAACCCTACCTCACTGGGCCATCGTTCAGTGTGTCATGGGCAGGTCACACATCTGCATCACACAACCTTGCCACAGGGGTGCCCCCAAGGCTTGGTGCTGAGGCCTCTCCCCCTAACCATGTACAAGATCACTCGCTGACGTGGCTTCTCACATCACTGCTATGCTGATGATACTCTGCTGTATCTGTCATTCCCACCTGACGACCACACTGTGTCATCACGAATCTCAGATTGTCTCTCTGACATAATCTGCATGGATGAAAGTCCATCACCTTCAGGTAAAGCCCAAAACTGAACTCCTGGTCTTCCCAGCCAAGCCAAAGATACATCATGGGTGAATTCCAATTCCTTGCTTAACCCTCAATCTCAAAAATGTTCTCCCTCTAGTCCAAGTTCTGTCCTGATTTTCAGATAAATTAAGTTGAGGCCAAGTTTAAGGGCTGTATCGCCCTCAATATTGAGATTTTCAGAGACCACCCTTGGGAGCAAGGGCTACCCAGAATGCATTGCGTGTTTTCACATAACAAAGATGGCGTCGAAAGCAGCGAAATGAGTGCGATACAAATGAAGTATTTTCTTTGTTAATAGAGATATAAAAATGATCTTAGTTTAGGCCCATATTATGGATTACTGACGTCATTGTTGCGTAACATTTACTTTTATTTTACCATCTTTTGTCAATAGTCGGCCGGTGTGGTTTACTTTTCAATAAGTCGTTATTCTGCCCCCTAGAGTCTGAAGACGTATCTGCATTTAAGGGGTGTCCCATTTCTAAGTGACAAAATAACCCTCAACACTTGGTTTTGAGGCCAGTTAAGATTAAGGCTTGAGCTTGAGGGTTAAGATAGGAATTGGAATTGGCCCCATATCATCTGCATCAATATCTACTCCTACAAAGCTATCAGAACAGGGCGTCCATGTCTATCTTCAGGAAGCTCTTGAAGACCCAGCTCTTCCAAGAGGATCTACTGTCCTAGCAACCTTACCTTACCCCCTCCTAACCCCTAACTCCTGCACAATCTCCTTCTGCACTTGGATCCACTTCTGCACCCTCACCCTCTTTCACGCCACTGTTCTTATCTCAATGATTTCTTTCATTATTGCTCATTTATAAGTCACTTTGGATAAAAGCATCTGCTAAATGTAAAAGTAATGTTGTAGTTTGAAAAATCAGTGGCTGCCTTTCAGACTCTCGAGGGGCAGAAACAGAGATCTTGGACACAGACCATTTTGCTTGGATGCAGCACAATTTCAAATGACTACTTCATAATTATGTTAGCATTTTATGACAGAAAAAGTGCCAACAACAGGTGTTGGTTTCTGGGAAAGTTACTGCCAAGAAAAAGGCTGATGCAGAGCGATCAGTGTGGCGACAACTGAAAGCCAGTGGTTGAGCTCAGTGGAGCAAGAGCAATCGCAACAGCTGATTCAGTGGTCGCCATGTCGGACGTTTAAAAGCTGCTAGACATCGATTCTCTGTTGCCATTACGCTAACGTTGTTTCCAGACGGATCTGCAGAGCGAAACCATATCACCATAACTGATCATTTGACATGTCGTCCTTGAGTCCTCATTCATAATGTTTTCCTTCCAGAATAGATGCAGTGTATGAATAGGCTGAATGAAGGCGTAGAGAAAACAGATTCTGTTTTCTACTTTTTTTTCCATTGTCCTGCTACAGAGCTTTGACAGAAATGTGCACATTTTAGGACTCAGTCTGGATTTCCAGTTGGGCAGCTTCATTCATCTCTGCGTGAGAGGCAGAAAGAGATATCATCTACTTACCCTGCAGCCAAAATAAAAACCCAGTGGGGGAGTGGAAGTCAAGACACTTTACATGCAAATTGCTTCATATGTTCAGGAGCCTTTTTGTAGTAAAATGAAGGAAATTGTGAAATATACTTTTAGATGGACTGGTGGATCATTTTGTGCTCCATTAAATGTACATCTTCTTTGTGTTGCCTCTCTTGTTTGTGCTTCAGCCTCATTTTCCAAGGGTGAAATGAGGCCGGTGATAAGGCTGCATGGTGGAATCGTGTGTCACACTTTTCTATTGCAGTGGTACTGACCGACCGTGAAGATTCTCCACTGCAGATATTAGAAGATTATGCCGGTCAGAGGTTACAAAGACTGTGACAAGTAACTGAGACATGAACAACAATCTGAGCAGGGATATATCTCATATTTCCTGCCATGTCCCTTTATCTTGTTCCTGTGGGGGAACACATTTGTAAGCGTCAGTCAGGGTTCACCAAGTCTATTCTGGTCGTGTGTGTTTGGGGTTGGCAGCTCTTCCAGGCTGCGTTCATAGCCAGGATGATGTGTGAACTCTGCAGAATAGACCTGCAAGAAAATGACAAACAAAGGCGGCCACAGAACTTTCTCTAAAAGGAGAAGCACGGTTTGGTTCATTAGGTTTGGGAATGCAAACACAATCAAGTGAAGAAATTACCTCAAAATGCAGGTGGGAGGAAGAAAAATGACTTTTATTTTCCACCTCATTGATGATAATAGAGATTTGTTTAATGTTAGGTATAAAACTTAGATTTCCATATATCCATTATTTATTCCATGTTATTTTACCAAAGTCACTCTGCAGATGAGTCAGTGATAATACTCTGTTTTTGCTTTGTAATGTAAAAAAAAATACTGGGTCCAAATTGAAAGGATGCTGAGTTAGATTAGATTAGATTTTTGTCCACAAGGGAAATTCATTTTGCACAGGTCAGTAACATGCAACACAAGAGGAATGCAAGGAACGCCTGGTTCACTGAAGATCGTGAACATCGTGAAGAGGATAGACTGGATTTTAGTGAATTTGAGCTTCTTCTGATGGCTCAGCAGAGATGGCTGCAGTCAGAGAAGAACACTATAGTTTCAAGCTGGTTTTGAATTTGATTCAGATTTTTGACAACTGTCTGGGAGACATTATCACCAAACAATGACAATGAACAGAACAACAAAAGCTGTCAAAAATACTCACAAGAAAAGGATTCACTGAAGTGTAATTAAACACGTGGACTCTTGCGGATGCATGTATTGCTCTAATTATACGCTGCTGCTGCTGAAATGAGATTTTGGTGAGAGACACAACATTTGCATTTTTAATTTGCTACAGATTCATCAATCTGCAGAGCCCAGAGACACGACGTGGTTACGGATCTGAGGAAGACCTGTGCTCAAAATGAGAGGTTTCAACAGGAAAAGTGATGATGGGATATTCTGGGTTGAAACAAACACAACCGTTTATTTTTATTTTATAACACCTACAAAAAATAGGATCAAACTGAACGAAAAAAAGAGAGAGATTTTTCCTTAAAAAATAACCCAAACGACACATTTACTTTCACTTCTGGAGTTAATGAGCTCCTCCACCACTGGGATCTGTGTCTTGGCAGCTTGTTATCACTCTGCAGTAGCCAAAAGGAGTTTGATCAGAGTGAAATGTATTAATTCTCTGTTTTTCATCCTGAGTCTTCATCCTCAAATTACATACTTGAATTTAATAAGATTTAAATAAAGCCCATCTGTGATTTAAAACTGTCCAATTAATGAGTCGTTGTTGTTTCCGGGCATTTCTCAGCTTCTAACCAGCAAATACAACATGATACCAAAGGTAAAATATACATAAATACCAAAGTCAGCTTTTCCTGCAGTAAATGAGCAGCAGGTGTGATCACACCCTTCATGCTCAGGTAAGAAGCAGCTCCTGCTGCTCTGTGCAGTTCACATGGCAACGAGACCCTCCAACCTCGAGGGGTCTGCCGCACGGGGATTCTGGGTAGCCGGCCTGTCAGATCTGCCAGCTCCTCAAGTGGAGTATATGAGGTAGCCGGGGGAAAAGAGTAACACGCACACACATGTTCACTCAAATTCCCAAAATCCATCAGCAATTCTCCCAATCCTGCATCACCGTTACCGTTACACCACTCTGTGCCTGGTTCTCTCTCTCCTCCCCGGCAGCCGCCTCAGTGCTTTTTACCCGGGTTAAACTGATACCCTCAGGGGCAGGATGGGTGGCCAGGGCCCAAACCGGCAGCTGGGAGCCAAAGATTTCAAGGGATGCAATTAATCTCGATCAACATCCTCCCCCTTTTAGGTGTGATTAGAAACGAGCCGAGCTGAGAAAAGAGCAGTGAGGAGCAGTCCGGAGGTGGAACAGTGAGACAGGGATAATTTGCCTCACTAACGAGGATGTGATATTGATCAGGATGCAGAATGAGATCATACAGCACCTTGGTAACATTCTCCCCTTTCCCATTGATTTCAAATATTCAAGCCAGGTCACAGCTTCAAATAATATCTGATTTTGTTTAGTGGAGCCTTTTCTTTGAGCCTATCGATATGAGCACAAATAGAGATACAGATACATGGAGATGTGTATTTATTTCATAAATAAGACGAGTGTTTATTGTTGTTGTTAATTATAAATCATTTTAATCTCACTTTTCAATGACACCTCACTCCCGCTGCTGCACAGGGAGGAAACCCTTTAGCGAGAGTGACATCACAGTTTACATTTGATAGTTCTATCAAAAATTACACATCATAAAAATACCCATATGTTCCTTGTCCTGAAGCTTAAACTGAATAGTTTAAAGCTCACATAGAGTGGTCCTGTTGCACATATATGTTAGTTATGGAGGTCTAATTACATACATTCACTTGTTTTTATGCTCAAAAACCTCCTAGTTGCTGTAAACGAGCCGATAGAAATACTCTTTTCTGATGCTGTTTCCCAGCCGCGAGATTTGAGACTCAACTTTCACACCCAGAAGACAGAGTGTGTTGTGATTGGCCAGCCAGTGTAGAGCCTCCCCAACTGTCTTGTGATTGGCCAATACCCGGAAGTGACATATTCAGCACACCCGCTGTCAGAAGCACAGCTCCCCCCTCTGGAACGGTGAATGCACTGCTCCTCATTATCAAAACATTGTTTTAACAGTGTTTAAAAATAGCTTCTTCACGACTCCCCGCCTCAGTCCCTTTGACGACCTTTGACCCAGAGTCAGACCCAGAGTCAGAAGACACTGTCGCTCGTGAAACACCTCCACAACGGACATTATTCTTCTTCTGCGGTTCAATGTACGCAACTGGATGTGCCCGGAAAATGGTCATAGATTTCAAATGGCCTTTAAAAACAATGGCGTCCTCAAACGGCTCGTTTTGATTTTAGTTTTTTAGTTGAGCATCAGAGAAACCACAACATAGTCACTCTTTAAGACGCTGAAAGAAGAGCTGCTCAAAACAGTATTTGATTAAAATACGGGTCATTATAGAGGTGAATCTGAGTGTAGGAGATCATCAGATGTATGGTGTACTACAGTGATCTCCATAATGTGGGCCACAGCCCCCCTGGTGGGCTATAAAGCTACTGCAGCTGGGCCTGGAGAGGTCATTAAAAATGAATATATTTCCATCTTTGTAATTAAGTTTCCAATAACAGTAAATTATTCACAATCAATTTAAAGTGTTAATCAAAAGTAATAAAACCGAGCCATGGGATTAAACTAAATGATTTCTTATTGTAAGAGGTGTCACATAAACATCAGAACATTATTTCTTGTAATTGCTGAGGGTTCAAAGTTGATGGAGCGCTTTATTGTGCGTTGGCTTTCAGGCGGAGAAGAGAAAGCAAATTCTTTTTTGAATTTAAAATGGACCTTGACCATGTGGAGATGGCTGGTGTAAGAAATGGTACAGTCCTAAATTTAGCAGTGAGATGACTGAGAGCAGGTTTTTAGTGGTGAGAGGAGATGAAAACGCTTTTAATTACTGGAAATATGGTTAATTTAACAGCCACACAGCTGCATGTGTGCTGCTTTTTTTTGAGCTTGTGTCCTTGTATTACTTCATACTGAATCCCATCACTTCTGCCAGTGAAGCAGCCCAGTTCCCCTTCAGGGATCAATATATTTTTTATAGGATCTTGTTTTTGTATTTGGATATTTGACTTAAAACCAAACACCGAGTGGAACCAGAGGCTTGAAGCCCGGGTTACAGTTTCTCCTTCGCTTTCAATTCTGCAGCTTCCTCTGCGATAAAGACCGTTGATCCTGAAGAGATGAACCCTCCACATCAACTCACACTGAAGTTGTGCCACCAGCGCTCGGCTTTGATCACCATGTCAACAGATCTATCGCGAGCAAAAAGGGAGGAGGAAAAAAAAAGGACACGAGATCCAAAGATGACATTTTCTGCAATTAATAGGGCTTTGCTATATTATTAGTCTGGATAAGCTTTGATGAAGTGGAGAGTTGGAGTGGGACACAAGAGGTTATTTAAATGCCAAAGAGCACAGGAGCGCTCAGCAGCTCATCTTATAAACCTGATTATTGACGAAAGGTTTGATTCATAATCTCCTGGTAATGACTGCACTGTCAGGATCAGCGTCAGATTTCAGCCTAACAATGTGGGACCTCAAAGGTGAAATGTGAAGACAGAAACCAATAAAGAGACATTATCTATGCAATGTAGAACCAACGCTATTCAAATACATAATATGGATCAAGACTCATGTTGTATATTTTTGGACGAGTGGACTAACATTAGCCAAAATGTTTCCAATGCTCTTTAAATCTGTTTTGAAGGTAATGGACCATTCCATTTATCATTATTTAGCTTTTAATGATGTTTTCTGCTTCGTGGAGCTGGTGCTGTGTTTTGCATTAGGTTTTTCTTTTAAAATAGTTATAAATATTATACTTTTAAACACTCTAAATCCTTTGTACTTCACAAAAATGCTGTACATCTGCTGGTCGTGCAAACATGTCACAATAAAACAAGCATAAAAGCAGTGGATAGAATCTGTTGACGGCTTTTTTACTTTGATTCAGATGCAGAACGTGTTGTTTGTGACACTGACATGGACCTGCTGTTCACTGGAGCTGGAGCTGCAGCAGAGGCCACATCTGAAATTCTTTACTATCATTTACTTTGTTTAAAATGTGCCTGAGTGACGTGGAGAGAGAGAACGGCAGAAAGAAACGGCAGAAGTCCGGTGTGGACACACCCTCAGACCACCTCCATATCTTTAGGAGTGGATGGAGAGCATTAAAACCTGTGCTGTAGAGCAGTCTGCCTGTGATTGGATCAATCAGGATGGATGTTAACATCAGGTTTGAACCGACTGAGTGTGTCATGGTGTCACAGCTCACTTCACTCTTAAAGACCGGAAACTTCACTAACTGTCCATGGCTCTTTATTTTGGACTGGTTTTTGTTTATGTTAAAGGTCCCATATTATGCAAAATCAACTTTTTAATTCTTTAAATCCTTACATTGGACCTACCAGTCGCCAAAATGGTCCCCCTCAGTCTAAGTACAGGAGATAAAACACACAATCTTGATGCCACAATGCGCTAAATTTCTGGAATTGTTGTCTCACAGATCGCGAGAGTGCTGGCTAGGGCAACAGTATCCGAAAACCAGAAGTCCTTGAAAAGTTATATTCTTGTCTCCACAGTGCAGCACAGAGTTCTACACAAACTTCCAGCCTCAGAGGATTTATCTGTCCAGTGGATACATGTTATATATGACAGCAATGTGTCTGCTAGAGCCTGCAAATGATCACTTTTTCAAATGCTAACTGCTGTTAGCTCCCAGTAGGACCTTTGATGCATATAAGTGCAAACAAGTTCAATCTGTAGTTCACCGGAGAGAATATAATATATAATATAAGTTAAAGATGCTAATAATATGTGAATGTAAAAATGCTTCCTCTGTCCACATAAATCCTCAGCTTTCACAGTTAAAGATCAGTTATTACAAGCTTCGCTATCGAGTTGAAAAGATGCAATTAATCACAACAACTTCTGCAAGACATGAAAGCGCATTTCTGCTTTTGTCATCGTCGGACCACAGAATGGTGTGAGACGCTCGAGTCGCCCAGATGTGAGTGTCTGGTGACAGTGAGGATTCAAGAGGAGACTAATTATGAGCGAAGCTTTGCTCACACATTGCCTTTTAACTCCGACCATATATAATTTGTGGCACATTCGCACAACACGACAGTGTCGGCATCTTGATCCACGAGACACGACACTGTAAGAGCAACACGGGGGTTAAAGACATGCTGAGCACTAGCGCCGTCTTAAAGATGTAATGAAAGGGACGGGAGGTTTTAAGAGCTGCTACTGGAGCCTTTTGAATTATGAATCACTCTGTGTGTCGATCCACCATCCTCATAATCCCCGTTTCTGGATGGGGATTGCAGACACATTCATTTGCAGTAAAACATAATAAATAAATAAGGATTAATAGTTACACTGCCACAGAGATGGTTCTTTCATTTTACAAGGCTTTACAGGTGCTGTAAATAATGACACAGTTAGCGATACAGCGGAGGGAAATGTCCCACTGCTGGCTGATTTAAATTGATGCAGAAAGCTAACGTGACGTCTCACATAGTAGATGTTTTCAGGGCTTTAAAAAAAGCAGCGATCCATTTCCTGGAGGCATAAAGCTACTGTCATTAGCTTCCTCGAGATACAGGGAATATATTCCAAAAAGGCCTCAAAGCTGATCAATTACTTCTAAAAGCAACCGACAAGCATTTCACATACAGGAGAAAAGAGCAATAAGAGACACAAAGAAGAAGAAGCTCACTGACATGCTGCTAAATTATGTCTCTGATGAAATATATATTTTCTGACTTTTGGAGTTGAACGAAAGTTGAATGAATAAAAAAAAGTTGATAAATGTTTAAAAATGTGGGTTGCAAATCGTGTAAAATTCAGCAACTTTCTGTTCGCTCTGAGATGATGGGGGGGCGTGTCCACACGTCTGGTACTTTTCCATTACACAGTTCTAGAACATAGGACCGTGTCTATGTTCCCCGGGTCCTATGTTCCCCGCTTTGTATGTGACCGGGGAACATAGGACCCTTTCTCTAAAAAAGGGTTCTATGTTCCCCGCTGTTCACCCAAAAGGACCCGGAGAACATAGGACCCTACTCCTAACCCTGACCCTTTACCCTGGAGCTCCACACCCAGGCTTCCACAAAGTGGGGAACATAGAACCCTTTTTTTTTTTAAAAAGTCAGATGATCCCCGATCGGGGAACATAGGACCCGGGGAAGATTGGGCTCGTGCTAGACCCCTTCTAGCACCACTTGGCTCTACTCTAGTCTATGGGCAGCCCGTGGCCAAGCGGAAAGGAATTTGGGGCTGTGGGTTCAATCCCGGGACAGGCCAAGAGTGGGCGGTCCCTGAGCAAGGCACCCAATCACCAACTGCTCCCTGGGCACAGACAAGTGCTGCCCACTGCTCCTGTGTCTGGCTTGTGCGTTTTCACTGGTGTGTAGTAAGGATGTGATGCTATGATACTATTATTTTAAAATAAAATAATAATACAGTTTTCACTTTTCAGGCATTTGAGTTTCGCCCATCTCTCCTTGTGCCAGCTTCTCTATCACTCTTTTGTTCACACAGCGTTGTACATGTGTGTCCTCCTCTGTTCGTGTTTTTACTTTTGCTCTTTCAGAGAGAGGTTTTAAATTTGTAATAACTGTCTGAATCCAGGCTTGTTCGGTGTCCGGAATCTGAAAGAGGCAGGGGAAACAAAACGTGGGCAACAGTTAGCTCGTGCTTCTGATGCAGCTCCTGGAGAAAGAACCAGTGTAATTCCTCCGATGTTCCGCTGGCCGGGTCCGAATTCTATAAGCTGAAGATAAGCTGCTTATTTTGCAGCAAGAGAGAAAAAGGTGTTTGTTGCTTCTTTTTCTATGATAAAACTGCCGCTGGTAAAGTTAGCACAACTTACATAGAAGCAAGCGGAGGCATTTCTGTTTCCGCCGGCATCAGGTCAAGTCCAATCGGCCGTGGGAGGTCTTACATATCATACGAGCACGAGTATGACGAGTATGACGAAATCACACTGTACACACACAGGTATTGTCGCTAATGGAAAAGCAAAGCTGAGCAGTACTAGAACTGTATCGTGGAAAAGGTCAAAAAAAGGCCCCCAAACGCTTTTTTAAAAAGCAAATAAAAGAAGACGAGAATCTCTGCATTTGCTGAAGAGAGACTTCAAAGTCAGTTTGTACTGAAATTCATTCTACATGTAAGAATGTTTCACTTTTATAATGTAAAAGACAATGTCTTCTGTCTATTTATATCAACACTATACACAATTCTTATGCCTTGAGACAAGTTTTCCGTTTTTGTTTTTACTTTGAGTGTAAATATATGAAGCGCTGAAGACGTGGGGGATATATAAGTTTAATTCCACCTATTTCTTTTAGGACACTGTTCTCTTAATTGTGTTTTCTTCACATCTGTTTTTAATTAACTTTTATATCAAGTTCATCATCAGCTTCAGTCATTCACACTGTCAAGCCTGACAAGGAGAAAGATTGGAGAGACACAGAATATGTGTTTGCCAAAAAGTGAGCTTTGTCCTCAGTTTTCTTGTAATAACCAAAAAAAAAAAAAAGCATCATCCATCAGATCTGTATCTCCTCAAACATGCAAGACTCTGTCTGGTTGCGGGACGACGCGGGGCAGGTGATACGGAGATCGAATGGCCGTGCAGCCAGCCACAGTGACCTGTGGCAGCCAGCGCCGACACCAGCCGCCTCTTGAAAGGAGACACAATCCCAATAAATGTATTCCTGTCAACATTGCTGCGATGCCTTTTTAATACAGACCCCAGAGGATTCATGGCAAGAACAGCCCGAGTCAAACTCCATTTCTCTGGCCTGAAAGAGAGATGTGACAAGAGCCGTGTGCAGGTCAGGGACTGTCTGGAAGCACAGAGACTCAAACAGAGCTTTTTCTGGATTTCTGTCTTTCTTTACATAGCTGAGTGGAAGCAAAGCAGCCTGAAGAGCTCAGACTGCATCACTTCTTACTGTTTGATTCTAGAGGAATAGAATAAAGTGAGAAGGTGGTGGTTTTCAGGAGCATTAGACGATGTAGAGAGAGCAGTTCAAGAGGGTATATAGTCAGGTGCTGGAGCTTCAGTCTCAACCAGAGTGGAACGTTCTACTTTCTCTTTTGGTTTAGTTTGCAAATGTCACATCAGTTTGTGTCCAGTGTTGGGACGAGTCATTGGAAAAGTGTAGTGACTCTGTATGTGCTGAATCAGCTGGATGAGTGTGTGTGCGTGTGTGTGTGTGTGTGTGTGTGTGTGTGTGTGTGTGTGTGTGTGTGTGTGTGTGTGTGTGTGTGTGTGTGTGTGTGTGTGTGTGTGTGTGTGTGTGTGTGAGCAGCCCCCCTTCGACTCCTAATTGTAAACAGAACAAGACAGACTCTATCTTTAAAGCTGCAGTACGCAGAATTGTTGGGGTCCTCAGATCAGATGAGCACAGACAGATTTATACAGTTTACAGTATATTGTACATTGTACAATGTATGTAGAATGTCTGTAATTTCTGTATTTTTTTTGTATTCTTATTTTCTGATCTTATTATGCTGCAACATTACTATCTGATACTGATCAATAATGGCAACAAATTAAAAAATACTACCTACTATACCTTTAACAGTGTGTTACTTTGGTGCTTTTGAAAAGATTGGTGCATCATGTCAAAAATGCAGTGGTGATTAATCTGATCCATGTTCTGCTTTTTATCTTACTCATAATTTGACTTTTCTGTCAAAAGATTTACATTTTTAATCAGATTAATCACAGGGTAGCTGTGGATTAATCACGTTTAATCACGTTTAAGTACCATTCGTAAATATGCCAGAAAAATGCCTATCGGCTCGGGGCCCCAAGCAGTTGCCTGCCTTGCCTGTTCATAAACTGCACGTCTACCCGTGGTGCAATGAAAGTGAGAAAGTGCGTTAATGAAAATGAATGTGTTGATTCCACAAATTAATCATCCTGCGTTAATGCGTTCATTTTGACAGCCCTAGTACATATGCTACACATATATGTAGATGCGCTCTATGGGTGAATGACATAACTGAATTATAAAGCAGCTTTGAGCGGTCATCAAAACGAGAAAAACTATTTAAATACAAGCCATTTACCATAGATACATTCTCTTAAAAATCATCCTTCCTGAAACCCTCCTGAAGGTCCTTCACATGCAGCCGATAATCGAAGGTTCTCCATGTCATGGTGCCCTCAAACATTACAGGAGCGCAGCTTTCATGATGGGCCCTCCATTGATTTTTATGTCTGCGAAAAGACCTATGAGGTATTGATTATAAAAAAGCCCCTTCAACCTCTTTAGGTTCAGCTGATTGTATAGCATTGTTTACGGGGTAATGAGCTGGGTTTGTAGCAAACAGTCGGTTATAGTCACATTATGTAAAGAGGATTGTTAATCAAATCGTGGTTGTCGTCGCTGACAGAACATTTAAGTCAAGTGCAGGTCGACTCTGCTCTGGTCAGGTCATGCTTCTTATTTAAGGTTTATTGACATCTAAAAGGTTAAAGCTGAAAATGGAGTCTTGCAGAGGGTTAGGGTTAGCTTGAATAAAATAGATATAATAGAACGAATAAGGGAAGCCTCTCGATAGGTGATGCCTTCTTTCAGATGGGACCGTATCTATGTTCCCCGGGTCAAATGTTCCCCGCTTTGTATGAGACCGGGGAACATAGGACCCTTTCTCTAAAAAAGGTTCCCATGTTCCCCGCTGTTCACCCAAAAGGACCCGGGGATCATAGGACCCTACCACTTACCCTTACCCTAACCCTACCCTACCCTAACCCTAACCCTTTACCCTGGAGCTCCACACCCAGGCTTCCACAAAGTGGGGAACATAGGACCCTTTTTTCAATAAAAGGTCGGATGCTCCCCGATCGGGGAACATAGGACCCGGGGAACATCGGTACGACCCCCTTTCAGATGTACTTGGCTGGGTGAGAATGTCTTTGTATCGCCCTTGTTGAAATACAAAATCACAGAACTCACGCTGTGTGCACAGGGAAAAAGTTTCCAGAACTAATCCACTGAACTCCCCCACAACTTTTCCATTTATAGTTTTCCAGAGTTCGCTCTGTGTTATTGGTTTGCTGCCAACTGGTTACTTGGGTCTACAGCTGAGAGGATGGAGGGGGAAACATTAAAAGTAGAGAGTGGCTCTTCAGTAACAAGCTGCTGCAGGAGTGAAGTCCACAGTCATTAAAAGGTACAGTGGGAAAAATTGAGCAACATTTTTGGAGAAGTTTCTTGTTTCAGCAGAAAATCCCTCATCTCACTCTTCCTCTCCAAGTGTGTTGGAGAAACAATGTCAGTTAGCATCAAAACTAAAAAGGTGTTTAGTTTGTCCATTGTCGACTGCTGTAAACATGGATAATGAAAAACAACATAAAAAAGTAAATTACAATTTCTGCCAAAAATCAATTTTACACACAGAACCTTTAAAAAAAAGTGAATATTCTTCATTACAGACTGCAATTTTGGTCAGAAATGGAGCAGCATATTTTGAAAGAAACTGGAGTATCACTTTATCACTGGCTCCAATTTTGCTCCCACCACATGTCTGAGTTAGCACCTGTGCTCTCACAGGTTTAATCTCGTTTTAATGTGGAATGAACAAAAACATATTAACGATGCAAAATAAATCTGAGATTAAGTAAATAATAACGTGGACAACGTAATTAAAACAGCAAACGAGCTTACGTACCGTATATATATGTAATTTAATGTAGAATGTTACAAGTGTAATAATCCATTAATTTTAGAGGCATCTTTGCTTCCACCTGCCAGTTCTGCTTTCATTTGAATATGAATACTGTCAGACAAGCTGAGTAACACACACACACACACACACACACATTCAGCCTTCACAATTCAGAGCAGATGCAGGGTCACAGATAGAAGACACGACGCTCCCACACAAGAGCAGAGACCCACAGAACAACAAAAGACCTAGAAAGAAGTGAAAAGTCTTTTCTATACAGTGAATGGAAGAGGAAAACGTACTGATTCACGCTGTAGATCTGGATTTATATACGAGAGGCAACCAAATCTTGCCGTTTGACCTTAAACCAAGGCTGACTGACAAGAGCATACATGTATATATGTATATATATATATATATATTGTATATCTAACAGCTCAAACGTAATGTCAGAGAGATTATCTTCAGCACTGTGTGTTTGTGCTGCACTGATATATTCAGAGAGGCAGAACAAACTCTTTCAACTTTATTGTGAGAGTTTAATAACTAAGTGAAACTTGTCTGAACGTGACCTTCAGTTGCCGTTTTTAATCTTGCATTGAGCTGTGGCAGAATTTGCACCACTGGCTTCTTTGTGTTGAACTCCCGTTGCACCCAAACTCTGCGTGGAGTTCTGAAGACACTTGAACATTTTTAATTGCTTACTGCAAACGGGAAGTCGCACGTTCGATTTCAGACGACTAATGATCCGCTCGGTAAATCACGGTTCTCTCAGGACACTGTTTTTGTTGCAGGAGGAATGGACCAACTCTCTATTTCACACCTTTCAGAAATATGTGGATATGAATCAGCCCGGTAAAAAAAAAACACTTTTTTAAAAAAAGTAAAGCATTTAGTTTGGTGAAACTTAATATGAATTGAAAAATAACAAAATAGGCTTTGTTTTTTTAAAACGTGATGTTCAAATTTGCGCTAAATGTGCAAACTACAAAAGAAAAAAAGAAAAAAAAAAAACTTCCGATAAATATTTGGCTATATAAATGTACCTAAAGATATCTAGATTTGTATGTGTTGTGAATGATTTTAGTTTTTAGACAAAAAAAACCTTGGTTAGCTCAAAACATACATGGCTAAGTGCAAAGCTAACGGCTAAGAGATGAAAGACAGTCTTGGTATTGGCCCAGAATTGACCAGAATAAGTCTGTACTTATTAAAGTTGATATCAGTGTAATTCTTTATCAACAATCTCTGCTGCTGCTTCTATAAATGACTTGTAGTTCTATAAACACGTCATCACTGTTTATAACTTGATATAATTGTTGTATTTCTGCTCCTGGTCTCTTTCTTCTGTCTCACCTCCCTCTCCACTGTGCACAATTTTTTCCTTTCACCCCAACCGGGCGAGGCAGATGGCTGCACATTTTTGAGTCTGGTTCTTCTTCTGTTAAAAGAGAGTTTATTCTCCCCACTGATGCCTGGTGCTTGCTCACTGTGTGAATTTTTGAATATGCACAGTGCCTTGAGATAATGTATGCTGTTATTTCAGTAATTGCACAAATCTCACAGTGTCTCTATGTTTGATCTGCACTCTCAAAAGTTCCAGAACATTGAAAAAGTCTAAAAATGCATTTGAATGATGGTGAGAATGAGTCTTGTTTGGGTGAATATGAAATGTTAAAATTGGCTGAAAGATGCAGAAACAAGGCAGATTATGATGAAAAATACTCACTAAAACTAATGAATGGTTACTCAGCATTGCTAACCAATGAAGTAAATGAAGAACATATTCACTCAGGTGTTGCATTCACACATGAATCTGCAATATACATTTGAATGATTTTAAAAACACAAGTAAAATGGAATAAGTTGTGAAACTGTGGTTCTCAAAGTGTGGTTCTCCTCTGGTGGTACAGGAAATACTAGAAAATGGGAAAATTAAACCAATTATTGGTGACCTTTTCACCTCGTGGTCACTTTGTTAAGGAAAAGCTTGAATGTTTTCTGTTCCCTTGATTCCTCAGCAAAAAAACACACACGTCTCCTTTTTACACCACGTTTACAACTTAGAGAAATTTTGTCCAAGTATCTTAACTTTCAATAGATCCCACATCTCATTTCAACAAATGATGTGCTGACAAATACTACACAGGCTACAAATGCATTTACATATAAATTAAACTCCAAAGCGAGCGACGGCAGCACAGAAACGCTGCATTATGAGTCGATAATTTAGACTAATGACTGCAATAACAGCAGTGTTACAGTAACGTTATGTAAGAGCGCTGTCATTTATATTTGTACTGCCTGACGCCAGCATCAGTCTCATGATTTTCCTTTTTCCTTTTTTTGAAACATCTTCCAGAATAACGTGTGACAGACGAGATCAGAGCTGACTGCAGAGAGCTGCGCTCATTTATAAGCATATTATCGATCTTGCTTTGGAAAGCTGCATGAAAATAACAGGCTCAGCGTTTCATCTTTATTTTTATCTCATGCAGAAACGCGGCCTCGCCGACTCGTGTTCGCACGGCCGCGGCCTAATTAACACGGAGTCGTTTTACAGCTGTTAATTGCAGATCCTGTTACAGTAATTACAGTACAGGGTTAGTTGTTTTTAATAGAACGTGACAGTAATAATAAGCAGTGCTGGAAATGTTACTTTAAAAACGTGATTGGTTACAGTTATTAGCTACTGCTCCAAAAATGTAACTCAATTAGTTACAGTTACACGTCATATAAGTAACTAGTTACTAGGGAAAGTAAGTAAATACAATTAATTAATTTAAGTAATGCGGTTTTGGTAACGGCATTATCACGACTGAAACAGTAATAAATTAGATTAATCCTCACTGAAAAAAGTCTGGTTATTTTTAAGGTCATTACTCTCATCACTGAGTGAAGTGGTAACGAGTTGAAAACACTCTTTTAAAAACTAGCGACTAAAACCACTTTAACACATAAATGATTTATGATACGTTGATTGGTTTGGTTAACACTTCACAAACAATTAATTAGCATTTATTTACAAGTCTCAACAGTTTGCACTGCGCCTCATGCCGAGTCTGTTACTGCATGTGACCCATTTATCTTACTAATGAGCGAGTGCTATTTATAAATGGCAGAGAGGAGCCTTATTGTAATGTGTAAACTAATGATTTATTAACGAGATGCTACTTTTATCACTGGGAAAAGAAGATTTTTGGTGAGCATTGACATGAACACTGTGTGGTCTAACCTCAACAACCACACACTGAGATATTACAGCACATCAGAGGACACACCTTTTTAAAATGTCCTCAACAATAAAACCTTTTATTGTTGGTTTTAATTTATTTCATCACATTACCGTTTTATTAGGTTTTTATTTTGTGGCCAAGGTGTCCTTGGCTGGCTTTAAAGGCTCTTTAAATAAAAATGTAACACTATTATTATTATAACACTGTACTGTAATAATAATGGGATTGGCAGCATATACTGAAAATGAATGACAAAGTCAACAATACAAGAAAGAGCAACCAAGTGTCTTTCTTCTGTTTTACCAACAGACAAACATCTTTGTAATGAGAATGATTCTGAGCTCATCTGACTTTAGCACTAGTTTAGGATTAGGATTAGTTTAACACACAGAGAGAGAGATGGGCTAAAGTCATTATTACCAAAGCTTCCCAGTGATTTTAGTCCCGTTCGAATGTGCCACGTCAGTAATCGTTACCGGACGATGTCAGTAAAGACACTAAGGGTAATAGTAATCCCGTGTGAATAGACCAGCAGTAAAATATCTGTCTAAACATTTTGTCATATCCAGTTTTTCAACTGATTTTCTAGCATGGAGGCTTTCAGTTTCGAACTAAGCTCCACCCTAAACACCCTAAACACCAAAAAAAAGGTGGTCAAAAGCACTTGTCAGAAGCTATAATGAGTTTAAAGTAGTCAACACACATACGACAATATTTATTAAAAATATGGTGAAGTAGAAAATGACCGACTACATAAAAACGCTTTTCTCTGAGATGGATCAGCAAATTTGTGTTTAGGGCCCCTACAGACTCTGCATAAAGGCACAGGAATGACACATTCAGGATCTATACATGACCAGATGTCTCACAACGGATGCTAATACCAGCTCTGAATGAGCTTCACTGTAATGAAAATAAATCCAGGCCTGTTGGAGTCACATCGTCAGTGGACTGAGGTGTTGGACATTTGAATGTACCTCAGCTTCGCCTCAGCTGTGCTTTGCCTCCTTTTTCCCCCGCAAAAAGGTTAATGTGTTTTCCTAAACCCAGACCTGCACTGATATGTTTTTTCCAAACGTTTTACACAGAGCGAAACCACAGATGAGATCTTCATCTCCTCCCGTATGCTGCAACATATGTTGTGTGGACTTCTCGATAAAGCCAATACCTCGAGCTTTAGATTGTTGCCGACATCTGCTCCAATCGTCTCTTCTCGGTTTCGTGGCGGATTGGAAATTTTTTTACCTCTTACTGGAATAATTACTACGGTGGCCCTGAGAGGTCAGGGCATTGAAAATATCACAACAAATCACATTAAGAAAAAATGTGCTGCAAATATCATATCATATTTGTTTCCAGGGGACACTTGAAAGTGATGCACAACTGCGGTCAAGCTGTGGTAAATGCATTGAAATGATCCCGAATGAAGGGACAGGCAGGATTAGGACATCCGGTTGTGTTGTGATATTTGCAGTGCACTGACCCCTCAGGGCCACCGTAAATTACGTTAAAAAAATATGATTTTATTTTTCCACCTGGAAACGACCATGCATACTTTTGCTTGTACATTATATCTGCAATATTCAGTTTTGTCCATTTCAGGCCCCTTCAGTGAAAGGATGTTCACTGCAGCATCAGCAGTGACCCCCATGCAAGTTGGGAAGCAGTTCACTGACCTCAGCGGCATCCATGGTTAGCCTATAGGGGGTGCTATAGAGCCCTGGTGCAACACACGGGTCAAGTTTGTTGTGGATGCGCCCTTTTGAATCAGCAAAAGCTTTCAAACTAACTTTTTTTGTCTTTGATGTGTCTAGTACAAATTGCTGTGTTTATTTATTTTGGTACGATAAACTTGCTGAGACTAGTTTGTAGTACACAAATAGCCCAGATGGACGCAACATTCATGGCCAAGGAGAGGCCGTGGTTTATTTTTTTGTTTGTCTTGGGCGATTACAAGTTCCCACCATGTTTTCTGAAATTTGGTTCAACTTAGTTTCGGCTTGCTCCAGCCACGTTTCGCCTTAGGGGGCGCTTTAGAGCCCTGATGCAACGCATGGGTCATGTGACTGAATTAAGTAAAACAATAGGTTCCTTACACAAATTTGTGCTCGAAGCTATTTCAGCCTTGACCATGTCATTATGAGTGCAGGACATCAGAGCTGGAGATACTGTCTCCAGTAATATGTTCTGTATGAGTCAAGTTTGTTATGGAACCTGAAACATTTCATTTTGCACCAAAACAGTATAATGCCCCAATTATGCAGTGTTTTAATTGGAAGCATGCACAAGTTTGTTGTTTTAAAGGCTTTAAAAGTGTGGAGTGAAAGGTCCACATTCTGCTGTGTTAGACATCACATGTTTGTTTCTAGGGTGCTTCCATCATTTATGCATAGAACATCTGTCTTTGAATGCAGCATCGCTGGTCCAGACTGAATCCAGGAGGGAGTTGAAGCTGTTTGGTGAAAGGAACATGAGCAGCTGTGACGGACACATGGGGCGTCTTTCAAATAGCACACAATCACTTTTGAGAGAAGCCAGAATTAGGATTGTGAGTAAAAAAAAGTAGTAATGAGTACAATAAAGGAAAGAGGGGGATGGAGCCTTTCTCCTTATGTCAGCTGGGAAGTGTTATGGTTCAAAATATGGTGGACATTTGCAATGCTGTGTTCCTTTTGATTGTAAATACTGATACTAATACTTGTCTTTGACTGACGTGTCTTTGCCTGTAGATTGCTGTACATCTAGCCAACAGTGATGATGATGATTGTGTACATCCATTTAATGAGTTTGTGTTTAAAACAAGATTGTCTATTTTTTTTATCAGTATCTTATGGAGCCCCTGAAGTGACATGAGAAAAGAAAAAAAAACGACAATCAGCATTCAGCAATCAGCAAGTGAACTCATTTGACAATGGCATAAATGAAGTTTGCTAATATGTCTATGTACTTGTACGTGAAGAAAACAGGGCTTCTGAGCTACCCAACTATTTTGATCAGTATTGAGATCATGATTATTAATTAGAAATAGTGATAGAATAGTTTAATTTCAATACAAATGTGGACTTGGGCCTTGGAAAGTTCACAGAATTATAGGGGCCACAGAAGTCAGAAGCTCTAATTATGTGATTAGGAAACTGTTGAACGTTGACGTGTCCCAAAACAGTTTTGCTTGACAAGATACAAAGATTTAAACATTCCCAGATAAATGAACCATTTGTCACAAGTTCCTCAGGTGAAGAGATGCGGTTTAATCCAGCAAAGGCTCACTCACTTTCCCAACACTCTTTTCTGCTACCACAGCAGCATCTGTATCAGATGGATTTTTTTTTTCCTTTGAAGGAGGATACTACTTCAGGAAACCATTTGTTTCCTTTTTGCAATCCAGCCCTCTGTGGGACCTTCACATGCCCAGCAAAGGCAATCGTTAAGAGCCTCTTTTTTCTGCTGCCATTAAGGTCTAATATATCAGTTGTGCAGTCAATTGTACTTGACAGGCAGCTTCTTGAACTTGAACTGGGTCATCTGGTGACAGATAACATGGCCTGTTTGTTCAATTTCCTCCTGTGCAATGGAATCGCTCTGAATTGAGTTATTATAAATCACTGTGGATGCGTTCATCATGTATCTTGTCAGTGGTGGGGTGAGTGGTGCAGTGCTGGTGTGTGTGCGTGTGTGTGAGTGTGTGTGTGTGTGTGTGCGCGTGTGTGTGTGTGTGTGTGTGTGTGTGTGTGTGTGTGTGTGTGTGTGTGTGTGTGTGTGTGTGTGTGTGTGTGTGTGTGTGTGTGTGTGTGCGTGTGTGTGTGTGTGTGTGTGTGTGTGTGTGTGTGTGTGTGTGTGAGAGAGAAGAGGGAGAGTTTGGGAGTACAGTATGTGAAAAGGAAAAACAGGAGAGGACAAATAGGACAGGTAACAACTTGAAGCTGTCTGCAATTTATGTTTGCATGTCACTTTGTGTTCACTTCAGTTTGTGTGTGTGTGTGTGTGTGTCTGTGTTAGTGTGTGTGTCTGTGTGTGTGTGTGGGTGTGTGTGTGTGTGTCCATTTATGTGACTCATATTTACATCAGTGTTATTGTTTACGGCCATGTGTTCACACATTTGTGGTCAGTGAATAATAATAATAATAATAATAGTAAAGATCTAACCCACACCTGCCCACCGGGGGGGGGGGGGGGTTCAGCGTCTAAAGTGGACAGCATATGTGAAGATGCAGGATAATGATACAAGAGCATCTTTTGTATACTTTTGTATAAAAAAAAAGTGGATATAATCTTCATTTACGCTGTTTGAAGGCAACCAGGAATTAAAAATCTATTGATTATCCACTAGGGGGAAATTCAGCCTCTAAAAAGACCTTCATTTGAAAGGAAAATTTCATAGGAAATTGAGCTTTTAGCCTCATTCTCACTTCATTTATAGCATCAGTAAACAATTGTCTATGGGGTTATTGGTCTCAATCATTTATTTCTTTACAAATGCCTACATTTATATTTTTATTCATTTGTTTCTTTGAGCACTTGCTTAAAGTTCAATGTATACTCAACAAAAACATAAACGCACAAACTTGAAATGGTGAACAAAAACAGAACGTCATGACTTGATGCATTTTTTTATGGAATTATTTGTTGTTGCTCAAACTCAGTAGTCCAGTGTCACTCGGCCTCTTCTATTGACTACAATCTCAGATTGAGTATTTCTACTCACCAGAGTCATGGAGCATGGCAGAGCGGTGGTCAATATGTGTGACCAGTACACAGACACTCCTTATGTTCTGCTCAATAAAAGGGCACACCAAAATGTGGACTTTTGTGTCCGCCAGCGGGTTCCAGTTCCAGTTCCGCAGAACGGCCGCCAACTTCAAGTGTCTCTGCAGGAGGAACGGGAGAACATCCTCCAGACCACGATGGACAACCTGGTGATGTCCATGCGTCACCGGTGTAGCGCTCTGCGTGAAGCTAATGGTGGACGCACACGTTATTGAAGTTTGTGAACTCGGATCATCGACCCCCGTTGTGTTCTTCCTGCCATTACTGCAGGACTTTTGTTATGAAATTGATCCTAATGCTCGCAAATTAAAGCCACTTTATTGATAAAGTTGTACTGTTATTTTTGGATAGTTACTCTGTTTTTGTCACATAACTATAACTACAAGTTTTTCTTTGTGTGTTTATATTTTTGGTGAGTGTAGATAAAATGTAGTAGGTATTTACTGCATAATTCTTTCTAATTCAATAATTTATACTAAGTTATTCGAAGGGAATATTAATGAGGTACAAACAGGATTCTCACAAAACTTGCTGCCATGGACTAATACATTGAACTGATCTCAGACAACAGGCCCTTTGCACAGCAGCCATTTCCACATACAGCAGGAACTATCACAGTACAGTTCATATAAGTCATCGTAAAACGGAGGAAGATAAATGGAACTCAGCTGATTATGTAACACCTTGGATTGTTTGAATGCAACCAATCAAACTGGTTGCTGTGCAAAGGGACCATTGCCTGCTTTGCCAATGTTTACCATTGTAACAAAGCACCTAAATGAGGGCGATGACAACAGTTATGTGGTTATGACTGTGCTTAGGTTTAGGCATTAAAAGCACAGCTAGTGCTATAGGAAAAGATGATAGTTTCTCATCATAGTATCATGTCACCAGGATGTCCTCATAAAGCCTCAGTCGTCTGCTGTGTGGTAGATGTCTTTCTTTATGTCACCACATTCCCTTTTGAGTATAATGCTTGTCTTCTATATCACCATTTACTGATATGTCACAACCAAAATGTAATCTGGTAGAAAATGTTTTCAGTTCAAGAGAGCAGTGTCGTTGTGTGGGAAGGAATTTTTGAGAGACAGGGTTGTACAGTACACGTCGTCTCATATTTGTGAATTTATTTTTTAACTTCCACTTGCACAAACTACTTTTATTTCAGTTTTAATATATATTGAGACAAACTCAGCGATAAACACATTCCGTCTGCTCTCCACTGTTCAAATCAAATGCTGGGTCATGGACAAATCACTTCAGCACAGCATTTTTAAATGAAAGCGTGTGAATGCAGCACATGTTTCTTGTGAGGATGTTAAGGGGGTTTAATGTCAACAGCACTGTTCTAGTCCTACACTGAATCACTCCTGTGCAGCGTCGTGATACAACTTCTTCACAGAGAAAAGCACAAAAAAGTTCATCAAGGACACCACTCAAAACAAACTCACAAACCTTTCCAGTCGCACAATAACAAGAAAGGCCGTCTCAATCACAGAGGACTCTTCACAGTCCTTTACCACTCCTATCAGGAACTCACATCAGACAAATGCTTAAAAGCACCTCTGGCCAAAAAAGAGATCCAAAGAAAGAAAACACTCTCATTCCCACAGCAATATCCATCTTAAACAAGGTCAAATAGACTCTTGATGCTTTGTAATGCAGCTGTGCACACCTGCTGTCATTTAGTTATGACTCTGTTGTGTTTTAATACCATGAGAATGTTGTTTGTGATCCCCTCAAGAGAGACTATTTTCTAATATAAGGTGATAAACAATAAAGATTTGTTTTGTTGTCGTTTTTAAACCTTGAATCAGAATCAGAAATACCAACACAGAGACTCAAGGCAGACACAAAACCAGACACGAGGTGACCACACAGGGACGTACAATGGCCACAAAGAGACACAACATGTAACACAAAGCATCTACAAAGAGATGCAAAATGTCCACAAAAGGCCCGAAAAACGACACCTGCCACTTCTGTGGATTTCGTCATCGTTGACCAAATCTTTTCGTTGACGCCAACGATAACGAGACGGCGACGAGATAAACGTGACTCTTTGATGACGAAAACATGACGAGACTTGCGTGAGTTTTCGTTGACGAGACGAGAATGGGCGAAAATGTTAGTGTGTGGTCCGTCAGACGTTTGAAACGCACGACATTTCGTTTTTTCCGGCCAATCACCTGACGGTCACGGAGAAAGCACATGGCTACTTAATATGCACGTACCCCGCTACTGCTTCTGCAGTGTGTGTGTGTGTGTGTGTGTGTGTGTGTGTGTTCACTGCCCTACAACAACCTCCAATACTTATTGACCTAAATACATTTGTTAAAAGACTATACTTCTTTTTTCGACTAAAACTAGACTAAAATCCTTTTTGAGTTTTTGTCGACTAAAACTATCACTTATAGAAGTGACTAAAACTAATAAGCATTTTCGTCCAAAAGACTAAGACTAAATCTAAGATGGTTGTCAAAAACAACACTGGTTTGTGTTAATGCTGTGTGTTTTTCAGTCTGGGCGTCACTTCTTCTGCAGGAGTCCAACTCCCATAGGAGGCTTTTACACGACTGTACCCAGAGACCCACAGTGTCCTCGTCCATCTATGAGACAGTTTGCCTGAATGCTTTCTTTGACCACAAGGATTCCAGTGGGAAAACAACACATTACTTTCACATTCCCCCACACAACCCATCATCTCCAAAGTGGAACTCTTTGACAAGCGTGAACTTATAGGTTCTCTGGACTAGAAGTTTCCAAAATGGATGCCACTGCACCCTGGAGTGCCTTAAAAAGTGCTAAGGGAGTATTTACTACCATCTAGAACCAGACAATCTAAACAATCTAAACTTCTTTCTTGTCATTCCAAAATAACTTAGGATTGGCCTAACATTTCAATTTGTACTGACTGGGGGGTTCAAACACTCAACTTTTCAATCCTTTTAATCCTTATATTTGGGACTCTGGAGGTCCTATCAGTCAGCAAAGTGTGAAAAAAGATGACTCACTCGTGTTTGTGGTCCTCCTCAGTCTAAGAACAGGAGATAGAACATGCAATGTTGACTTGTGCACTCATTAGGACGTCACCATGCGCTAAATTCCTGGAATGGTTGTCTCACGGAGCTCCGCTTTGTCTGTATAATATTCGAGAGTGCTGACAGGAAACATTCTATTCTTGTCTCCACAGAGCAGCACAGAGTTCTACACAAACTTCCAGCCTCAGAGGATTTATCTGTCCAGTGGATACATGTTATATATGACAGCAATGTGCCTGCTAGAGCCTACATATGATCACTTTAACAAATGCTAACTGCTGTTAGCTCCCAGTAGCCTCTGTGGCTGATGTCATTTCCTGTCCTGTCCAAGTTTCGCTTTACTTTTTTTTCTTAAGGTGGACCTTAAGATGTACAATCAAAGCCAGACAGTAATGGAGTACATTTACTTGAGCACAGTACTTAAGTACAATATTGAGGGATCTGTACTTCACTAGAGCATTGTTTTTGGGGAGAACTCAAATGAACTCAGAATGACTTTACTCAAGTACATTTGAGAGGCAAATTGTACTCTTTACTCCACTACATTTCTATCCATAACTGCGAGTACCCGTTACTTCTTCTAACATAAATTACATAAAAAACACAACACAACTCCATGGTCAGATTTAGTTGAGAGACAAAACCATGGATGAAGACCTCCTTTCAGAAACATGTTTTGACACGCCCCGTTTCTATACGTAAATGTAAGCATTGTGGCAGTAGTAATGCAATATTTAGAAAATGTACTCTTGATACTCAAGTACTTTTAAAAACAAGGACTTCAGTACTTTTACTTAAGTAGACATCTGACTGTAGTACTTGTACTTGAGTAAGATTTAGCAAGGGGTATCTGTACTTTTGTATTGAAGTATTGAAGCTGTATACTTTGTCCGCCTCTGTGTGCAATACATAAAATACTGTATATCACTCGGACATACTTCAACTGACACTGTACAATTACAGCTGGAGAATATCCAGACTTTTTCCTTCATAGGAACATGATAATCAAAGACTTATTTGTGACTTTTTATTAGCTTTCAGCCAAATTTTTAGACGCAAGACTTCAACCGGCTGCACAGGAGAGCGTTCTTCAAGGTCAGCTAAGGATAAAAGAAGTGGTAGAAAGAGCTTTTTGAAGCTTTTGGGAAAAATAAAAATTCCCAAAAGTCATCATCAAAGTGTCGCCGAGCTCGGTTCAAGGAAAACTGCAGTGTTTGATCAAGTCACAGAACGAGCCTTCAGTGTTTTCTCAGCAGGTTGGAAAGACATGGCCCTCAAGTTATGACTCATTTTCACACTCTTCATTTACTCATTATGTATTAATCACATGAGGAATAAAGCATGAACCTGACAGGAATTCACAAACTATAGCCTGCAACACCTGACTCCAGCAGCGTGAGCTGAATTAATCATCCGCATTCACAACAGATTATAAGCCGCGTTCTCTCCCACACCAAAGTCCATGGACAACATTTGCATTTTTTGGTTGCAGGGACACAGAGTTGTCTCTACTGTTACCTCGCTGCGTAAGTTCATGTGGTTTGATTAAATCTGATCAAAGGTTGTAACAACACTGAAATTACAAGACAGTACATTTGGGGTGAATTCCAATTTCTTGTTTAATCCTCAATCTCAAAAATGTTCTCCCTCTAGTCCAAGTTCTGTCCTGATTCTCAGAAAAATTAAGTTGAGGCCAAGTTTAAGGGCTGTATCGCCCTCAATATTGAGATTTTCAGAGACCACCCTTGGGAGCAAGGGCTACCCAGAATGCATTGCGTGTTTTGATGGAACAAAGATGGCGCAGAAAGCAGTGAAGCGAGTGCGATACAAATGAAGTATTTTCTTTGTTAATAGAGATATAAAAATGATCTTAGTTTAGGCCCATATTATGGATTACTGACGTCATTGTTGCCTAACATTTATTTTTATTTGACCATCTTTTGTCAATAGTCGGCCGGTGTGGTTTACTTTTCAATAAGTCGTGGTGTGTGGTAACTGTCAGCTGAATATTTGTATGAGTATCATCTTATAACTAACTGACAACCTAATAACTTGACTGACAAACGGATCAGAATAAATAATCCTGACGTAAATGTCTTCTTCTTCTTCTTCTTCTTTTTTGGAGTTGACAGACTGGACGCAGCTTTGGCGTTATTCTGCCCCCTACAGTCTGAAGACGTATCTGCATTTAAGGGGTGTCCCATTTCTAAGTGACAAAATAACCCTCAACACTTGGTTTTGAGGCCAGTTAAGATTAAGGGTTGAGCTTGAGGGTTAAGATAGGAATTGGATTGGCCCATAGACTTGAAAGAGGAAGCAGTGGATTAATAACTCCTGTGTGCTGTGATGTAAAAACACTGTTTTTCTCTGTGGAATTGGGTTTAGAGAAAGAGCAGTTTACAAACTTCAGCTTCCAGTTAGAGAAGCTGCCTCGTGATGAGAAAAAGCAGTATAAATATTCACAAGGTATCAGACTCAAGGTATTATTGAATTAGGAGTGCCTTTTGTTCAGTGATTAAAGTCTGTTATCCCTTCTATTCCTGCTGGACGTCATGTTTATCAGTGACAGTGAGCGTCTCGGTCCCAGGTGCAGTAGACTGGGTGCTCGGCATAGTCGTCGCCTTTAAGTTTGATTTTCAAAAAGAAAACATATAGGAGGCTCCGTCACAACTACTTCAGCGATGCATTCGAAAAGCTTAACAGTATATTCTCAAAGAACTCTTGAAGCTGAAAGTGGCCTTTTATTCACCATGAGGAATCTGCTTCGTTGTTTTGTGACTGTAACAAATGAACCATTCACTCCATCAAAGCAGAGGTTTTTTTTGTTGTTTTTATACAGCCAAAAGACTCAGAGGCTGACTGAAACATCTCACTTCAAAAGCATACTATGAATATACCAAAAACCACGAGACACAGAAACCACAGTGAATTCGGTCTGCTCGGGAAATGGAATCAGGTCTTGGTTTCTTCTCGTCAGCTTCTCGGATTCCTGTGAAGGATCTACCTGTGCATCACACAGATCGCAGAGAATGAGTGAGATGCCGATTTGTCTTGACATGTTAAGTTGAGGCTCGATCAGATTACGAAACGCAGCACCGTTAATGGACAAACTGACTTTCTGCACCGAGAGCCGGAGCAGATTTAGTTACCAGGAGAAGTCTGTGACCTTGCCCGTGTCCATCACTGTGCGGTGAAACGTTGACAGTCAAGAATAAAGTCAAACATAAGTTGACAGTGTGCTGAGGAATCGCATTAGCTAAACTGTGTGTTTTTGCTGACGAGGAAAAACTAAAAGTAAAAATGTCCAGAGGATTAGACGTTGAGTTTTTTCAATTTAGGCTAATAAATTGTTTTACAATATCCACTTTAAATAAGATCCCACACAGTGGTCTACCCCAGTGACCTCATGGACAACAACGTCACAATAAGCTCCCTAAAGTACTCACGAGAGTGGAGAAAACATGAGGAAGTGGCTGCCATTCATATGTGGCATCTAAAGCAAAATATAAAGTAAAATAAATTGATTGAGTGTCTTTCTAGTGGTGATGGTACAAGTGACGCTGTGCCCTACAAGATGCCATTGCAACTTCCTATGGGTGCCCTTCCAATCAAAAAGGGTGCCAGCTGCTTCTTGCATCAGGTAAAAGGTTGAATTCCAATACCCTCAATCTTAATCCTCAATCTCTAAAATGTTCTCCCTCTAGTCCAAGTTCTGTCCTGATTCTCAGAAAAATTAAGTTGAGGCCAAGTTTAAGGGCTGTATCGCCCTCAATATTGAGATTTTCAGAGACCACCCTTGGGAGCAAGGGCTACCCAGAATGCTTTGCGTGTTTTCACATACGAAAGATGGCGTTGAAAGCAGAGAAACGAGTGCGATACAAATGAAGTATTTTCTTTGTTAATAGAGATATAAAAATGATCTTAGTTTAGGCCCATATTATGGATTACTGACGTCATTGTTGCCTAACATTTATTTTTATTTTACGATCTTTTGTCAATAGTCGGCCGGTGTGGTTTACTTTTCAATAAGTCGTGGTGTGTGGTAACTGTCAGCTGAATATTTGTATGAGTATCATCTTATAACTAACTGACAACCTAATAACTTGACTGACAAACGGATCAGAATAAATAATCCTGACGTAAATGTCTTCTTCTTCTTCTTCTTCTTTTTTGGAGTTGACAGACTGGACGCAGCTTTGGCGTTATTCTGCCCCCTACAGTCTGAAGACGTATCTGCATTTAAGGGGTGTCCCATTTCTAAGTGACAAAATAACCCTCAACACTTGGTTTTGAGGCCAGTTAAGATTGAGGGTTGAGCTTCAGGGTTAAGATAGGAATTGGCCTTAAATCACATTTTCAGTGACATATTAGACCTTAAAAAAATCAACACTTCATTACAGATATCAGGATCTAGAGCATTCCAAGACGTTCTTGCATATCTTCACTTTAAAAGGTGACAAACATTGCTCCAAAACACAACAAACTTGATTAATTGAACAATAAAGTGTGATGGTCCATATAGAAGTCCACATGAAATCCTTCCAAATGTCTGTGCACGCCACTGGTTCCACAAATGTTACTGCATTTACATCAGATATTATGTCTTAGTTTATCCGACACAAAATGTGACTTTGCAAGGAATAGGCTCTACTCTCATGGCTAATTGGCGATACTGGAAAACTAAATGTTAGCTCCTGGAGCTTATCTTATTTGTCTCTATTGTCTTTGTGTCTGTTCAGTTGTGTCATGGTTGTTCACCAACGCACAGTTATCATCAATAATCATAATTAAATGTCAATGAAGAAGACAAATACGGCGTTTTAGACAGGAAAACTCATTATAAAGCTCATTAAAAGAAAAGTTTACAGTACGTGTGAAAGCCATTGTTCAGTATTTTCTCTTAATTAGGGGTCAAAATAAAGGTGAACAGTGCAACGGAGCAAATCGGCTGCAAACAGCCCCACTACTGCACTCTATGTTGAAAATATGTACAGATCAATGTTGTCCCCCAGAGCAGATTCTGTTACTGCGCCAACTCCACTGGAATTATGTGATGTTGTTGTGACATTTCGCCATTTTAAATCCCGCCATGTTGAGGCGTTGGTGTCGAGGTCCTGGTCAGGAAAAGCGTTCTCTCTCTCCGCACCAGTCTGGACCACCATGACATGCAGGGTAAGGGTCATGTGACAGAGGGAGGCAGATTCATGTCTCCATAGCTTTGCTAAGTAGGCTAATGTTATTCATACTGTAAGAGTACACCTGTGACAGATCCCTGCTTTAACAATCCACTGAGGGTTCTGTAAGTCATCTCTGCTGCTCGGTTCTGAAGAGAGTTTTATAATATGGTCAGTATACTTTAGGATCTGTATTTACACCACACATTATCACCATGTTGTTTTCTTTTTCTTATTATTCCTTTACAACAGCCAGAAACAGATCAAATGATGAGATCTATCAAGAAAGGTTTCATGTGGGGACCAGGTTTAAGGCCACCACACTAGATTTATTACTTAAATGGATACGGATGTGATACCTGCCATAATTGAGCTGTGAAGTCATTACAGGCAGCTGCAGTGAACATGACCAATAATCATAGTTCATGTATAAGAAATGGACTCTGTCTTCTTCTCTGAAGAAGAACGGATATGGCTGCACCCTGGTGGCTACCTGCTGGTTGCTAAAAGATTTAATTCTGATTTGAAATAGAATGCGGTAAAATAAGTCTACTTCTAACTTGATTTATAAAAGGCTCTAAACGTTCTCCTGAAGAGTTAATGGTCTCAGTCGCTTGTTTCGGTTCTTCTTCTTGTAAATTATGTTCCCATTTAAGGTAAAACATTTGAGTGGACACCAGTGTGATTGACAGGTGGTGTTATCCAATAGGTACCAGATTGCAGGTTACAAAAACTGACCGCTTCAAACCAAGAATGTGTTTTGCAACCGAAAGACTAAGTCCATTTTTATATAAATTCTATGCCAGTAATGCTCAGCCAATGTGAAAAACCAGAGCCAAAATGTATTATTATTTAAAAATAGGCTGTCGTACTTCTGAGTGATGGTAGGTCACAGAACACGTCGTGCTCCTTGAAACTTTGTTTGCTCTTAAAACAGTGAAAAAACACTGATTTAGCGTCTGATTTGACAGGAGCTGTGGTGCATTAGGTAACCAGCCAATCCACTGAGCCAACAACGGTGACTAACGGCCAAGAACAAGGGAACATCAAAAAGAAACATCTGTTTAACGTGGGTGAATTCCAATTCCAATGGTAGCGCACTGCCATCAATAAAATACAAAAACAAAAAAAACACATCTCGTGTTCTTTGTTTTTTCCTACGGCAATAAAATATAGAGTTTTGTAGGCATGACAAGACGCTGGAACTGCTGTATCACAATAACTGATGCAGCCTTAACCAGATGGTGGGTGAGTTTTTCACCATGTGGAAGGATGACATTAAACTCCTGCCTCAGCTGTCAGTGTCTTGGGTGGAGCGATCGAAATCAGACAGAATCACGTGTTAAATTCATTCATTTCAGACGTAAGGCTGCGGTTGACAGCGCCAACATGGCTAATATATGTGCGTCATGGTCTCGATGCCTCTGTGACACCACTGCTCCGCTCAGGAGGAAATCTGTCAACCTGAAGTCAACGACTCCACGCACACATTCACACTTTTACCTGTTTCACAACCAAGAGCAGCAACACAATATGTCCCTGCTGTATTGTGTATCCAGCGCTGCCACACTCTGCATAATACAAATATTCCGTCTCTACAATAAAATCATTTCTGGGAGGAAATCATTTCCAGTACAACAAAAGTACATGAAATGATCACATGAAGCTGTAACCTTGTTTATCTGATTGTGCTGCGCAGGTCATTTTGTAAAATCGATTTTTATGGTTTAAATTGAATTCCTTAATTGTTGGGGGGTGTTCTTTGCGTTTGTGCGCTCATTATGCTTCATCGACTGATGCCTGCTTTAGTGATGAGCGCAGGGGAAACTGTAGTGATGACGGTGATGAAAGATGAAGTGTGGAGGAGACAGTGTGTGTGTGTGTGTGATCATATTTGCACATAACCTCACTGTCTGACATTTTCACTGATAATAATCAAGAGACTTTCCAGCATTTAATAGGTGCTGTTCCACCGTGTACTCACGTCTTGTTGGAATCCTTTTATTGGCGTTCCAAACTGATCTTAGACAGACTCTAAGCAGGTATAGACAGGTGTGTGCTGGCCGCAGTTTCATGCATGCGTCATCACAACATCCTGTTGGTGGTTACCGGGGGAAACGGGAGGAAAAAATAGGGCGTCTTTAGGACGTCCTGCCTACAAG
This sequence comes from Microchirus variegatus, assembly GCF_963457635.1. Lineage (NCBI taxonomy): Eukaryota > Metazoa > Chordata > Actinopteri > Pleuronectiformes > Soleidae > Microchirus > Microchirus variegatus. Next base: position 25,246,706 of record NC_139817.1, on the reverse strand, counting down.
TAGGGCGGCTAATTTCGTATTATTTTCAGTACGCCCTGCTGGCTAAAAGCCTGTTCCGCAGCGTCTCCATATCGATCTCCATTTCCCTCCTTCGCATCAGCAGCTACGTCACTCAAATCGATCTCCATGACAACAGTGCCCAGGCAAGCACACACACACATGCAACATGCATGCACACACACCACTTAAACAGATCAGAACTTTACACACAGGCAAACACGGCATGGGTAACGCAGAAAAGCGCGTTACTATAGTCAAGTAAAGTAGTGTAAGTTACCAATATTTTTAGTGTAATGCGTTACTTTACTTCATTACCCTAAAAAGTAATATTGTTACTGTAATCCGTTACTTTGTCACACGTTACTCCCAACACTGGAAACCATAGCATTTCCTTCCTACTCAGTGCGCTACATGGTTTTAAGATAAATGATTATAGTTCTATTCCAAACACGGATACACATTGATAGCTGTCTGAATATATAAAGCTCGTCAGCACATTTTCAACGAATCAGTCTGTTTATCAGGAGGAAACTGGAGGACGAAACATACGAACATGTAGAACATGCAGACTTGTCACAGAAAGGTCCTGATCAAAACAGGTTTCAAACCAAGAACCTTCTTTGTTGTGAGGCAACATTGACAACCACTGCAACACCGTACTGGTTGCATTGATTATGGAAAGTGAACGAGACAATTAACAGAGACGTTTTTGTGCTTCACATACTGCTTTGAATAATGTCACAGATTAGAAGATTCCATCCATCTTCGCATGAGGGTTCATGGGGGTGCTGTGCCAATCTCAGCTGACAATGGGTGATGGACGTGGTACAACCTGGACGGTTCGCCAGTCCATCACAGGGCCACAAACAACCATTCACTCTCACACTCACACCTACGGTCAACTTAGAGTATTCTATTCCCTAAATCTACATGTCTTTGGACTGTGGGAGGAAACCGGAGGAAACCCATGCACACACGGGGAGAACATGCCTGCAAACTCCACATTAGAAGATCGATTATCTACTTTGGAGGCCAATACTTGCCATCCAGGCAAAGCTGCTCTCCATATTTACTGCTCAGCATATGATAAAAAACACATGTTTGGTCCCTCACTGTGAAAATCGTGGCACACAAATCCATAGGCTAAACACAGGAAACATCTGTCTGATTGTTCATCGCACAGTGCAGCAGTGGTGGCACCTTGGCGGTGCTTGGATGAGAAAATGCAAGAGACAATCGGTAGAAATGCAACAGATAGATTGCTAAATGGGCTGCATCCTCCTCTCAACACATCTACAAAAAGTGTGATGTATAAAAGAAAGAAATTCAAACCAAAAATACACTAACAAAAGGCACATACTCATGTACTCGTGTACTCAATCTTAGAAATAACTCGTAATGCACCCATCAGAGCAGACTAACAAAGTTTGCCCAGGCACAATTTAGCCTGAACAACATCGGCATAACATTAGCATGAATCTGCTCTGAAAATGAGTTATTGCACAGATTTACAACAACAGTTTGTGTGTTGGAAACCAAGCAGTTGGCCCTAAATTATTCATGAGATATAATAAGATGATAGTTGCAATACAGAGTGTTTGTCAGTGAGAGAGAGTCGAGAAGAAGGAACTCCATTGTACAAAGTGATTTTTTTTTTCTTTTTTAGTGAGATGGAAATTGCCATTTAAAGAGCAAAAGAAAAGTGCAACCATGATGCACACAGAGCTAAAGCCTTTCCGAGCAGAGGAGGATTTTCTAAGGAATAGCGAGACCTCGGCTTTGACTTGCTTCAGGGAATCTGTTTCTAGTGTAATGATATTCTGGCCCATAGACATGTTGAGTTCTGCCACAACAAAAGAAGACCTATTCCAGAGGAGGAGAGAGGCAGCTTTCAAACAGCATATATTCAGTCACCTTCACTGTTGTCTGCCCTTTGAGTTTGTCTCACGTCCACAGGCGACGGCACCTACAAGCCTCCCTGTGATGGTCTCTGGTCACACTATATTTACAGCTCTGTCACTGCAGCTGCAGTGGAAATACGTCGCCAGGAATAGCAGCAACTCCCCGACTGAACCTTCTATCGAGTCACACTTTCAGGAAATTTACAGCAGACGGTTTGGAAATACTCTGGAAACAAGTTCAGCCACAAACAAGGCTGTTTGGACAGTTTTATCAGGAGGTGAGCAGCAACTCAGAGGAATAACATGTCAACAATTTAGTCTGAACTATGACTCAGGTTGGTAGCAGGTTAACCCATTGACGCCGGGAAAGCATTGCCGCACTTCAACCATAGACGCCGGTAAAGCGGATACGTCAGTTTTCGGGGGTCTAAGGGTTCCACACGACATTGTTTTGAAATGACAGGGCTGACAGTGGATTTGCAGATGCCACAGCGCTGTAAGCATCATCACCGTCACATGTGAAGCAGACTGTTACAGTCATTACATGCTGTTCTTGTTCTTCACACTCCATCAGGACTAAATCAAGTTGATATGACTTTATTTTCTTACTGTTTTTTTAATTGAAAATAGTTATTCACTTTAATTTTACATTTTTGTATGTAATAAACTCACTTTCGCAAGAAAGCCACAGATGTGAGCTCTCAAATACTTTATGAATTGTGTTCCTATCAGCGAGATACGTGGCGTTGCATCCAACAGCGACATCGACCGCGACAAAGCAGCAACAACGAAATGGAGGACGTCCAGTAGTCTTTTTGGTCAAGCTTTGTACAAGAGGGATTATTTGTACAGTACCATTTTACTCTGGTACCCCAAGGGAAAGGTGCCAATAATGGAACGGTTGGGGCTGGTTATTTTGGTACTATAATAGAAATGCAAAAAATTTGCACTATGCCAAACCAAACTTTTCCACTCAGTTTGTTTCGGATCGAGTGATTTAACGGTGAACATTTTGGTTCTTTCTGGGGAACGTGTTTGCAAAGAATTTTCCAATTATCACCTTGTCTTGAGCGTTTTCATTCATTCTCCTTGGCAAAGTTAAGTGCTATTAGTTTTCCACCTTGAAGTGACAAGAGAGACTCTGACTCTGACTCTAGTTGCCATGTGTCTGCAGATGCATCATCGTGACAGTGTTTTACCTGCTTTTAAAGGTGCATTATGTAATAAATGATAAAATCCTCCTAATATGTCACAGAGACTCAGGAATAATGTTCATATAACAAACTGAACTCACCAACAACAACAGTACAGACTAAATATTTGCATTAAAAAATATTTTGCAGACTGCAAATCATGTTTATGTTTTGAAATCATGTTTTGGCGTCATGTGGCGCCACCTACCGCCGTCTACCAGTCATTGCAGTCAGTAGAGTCTCAGCTGCAGAGCAACCACGGGTTGCCAGTTACGTCAGAAAACAAAACCTAAAAGACCTCGGTATTTTGAATTTAAATGTAGTAACTGTTTTTGGCCACATTCTTACATATGGCACCTTTAACATTTTTATAGAAATGAGCAAATGAAAATGATAACCAGGTTATGATTGTGGTTACGTTTAAGCACAGTGAGTCATTACGATAAGACGTTACGTTGACTGGGGGTTTTATGTGGTCAGTATCAGCCGATGCCTGATATATGATGCTGATTTTACTTTGGTCGATATGTTTGGCTGGTTTTCTTTTCTTCCATTATCTGATAGAACGTAATGGTCTAATAATAACAGATGAGACAAAAAGCGACTTTATTGAACAACACCAATGGTTTGTCTCCTCGATCAGCATTTGTGCGCTAATATATGAAGGCGGTCGCCAATAAACTCAACGAAGTCAAATTAAATTGTAGATGAAGAAAAAGTTATGTCATTGAAAAATAAGTCAGGTTACCTGCATACAGTCTTTTTCATTAAATACTATTTCATAACTAAAACATGAAAAACGTTCCTAATGATGGCATTTAAGAACACAATACTTTCAAAATCCCTCTAAAACAATAGAATACGAGGAAAAAAGGATTCTTTCACAATGAGCCAGTGGATTTTTCTTTTTTTTAAGTGTAAATGAGAAATTGACTGATCAATGAAATAATGATCAGCATTAAAATACGGCAAAAAGGCTCGTCTTCCTCAGGATTAGGTGCAAATGACACGTGGAAAGGGAAAATATGATGGTTTTTCTCTCTAGTGTCAACATACTCTCCTTGAAAAGGAGAAATACTCTCACTGCATTAAAACACAACAGAGCGTCCTCCGCCACATGACCTTTGGTATTGACCTGTTTTTGAACTGTGGGCCGATGCTTGGAGTGGAAACTTGAGAACTATATTATTTTACAAATGTTGACATGACATGTATTGTGCAGTTTGTTGTATTTTTAATTTGACAAATTCTTTAACGTGTCCATGTTTGCATAAAAATGTGAAACACTTTTTTTTTTTCTGGGAGACCGTGGCCGTTTCTCAATATCCATCCGTACGGTTCTCATACCCAGAAGTGTTCTTGCTCCACCCATTTTACCAAGTATGCATCGGGTGGTGACTTGAGCGTACTTAGGAAAGCCATGTATCCCAGAATGCATTTCGGTGGAACATAGCAGCAGAGAAAACGTATACAAACCTGATATACATATATCATCTGTGTCCCGGAACGCAGTTTTAAAATAATCTGAGGCAAGAAATTAATAATTTAGAACCGAAACACATGTTTTTAAGATATTGACGTATGTAGTTTGGCAGTTTCGTACGCTGTGATCGATAGATTCGTTGTTGATGCGTTATTTTGTTTTTAATGCAAACGTTTTGACCTGACAGTTTGAAAGTTTGTTTATTATTTATGTTTTATTCATTTTAACTTTGAATTTTAGATTTAAATTAAAGTCGCTAGACTGACTGAGTGTAATATATAGATTACTCTACACTGCTGTAATACATCTATTTTCCACATGGTACTGTATATTTTAATAAAAATAAATTGATAAAATAAGTTCAATATTTAAAATGTAAAAATAACAACAATATATATATATGCATGCATTTATTAAAAGTATTTTATATGTTAATTTATCAACACTCGTACTCGTGTACTTGGCGAGTATGTACTCCAGTACTCTCATATTGCTTTCTTATTATAGTTCAATGAGTGATTCTTAATCTTGTGAATCGTCGCGAGTGGCCAGCTCGTCCTTTAACTCCTCATTTAGATTTTTGACGAAAGAAGATATTGGAAAAATCAGCGACAGATGAATTATCTTGGTGTAGATTGATTAACCGTGTAGCGGCTTCATTTCCCTGGAAGGAGTGATCGATCGGGATCGTTCAGTGATGGGAACATATATGGTTCACACGTGTGATCGTGACAAAAGGACATGTACGTTTGAATAAGAATTGACTTACATTGCTTACTGATGTTGCAGACAGATGGGCAGATGCAGAGCAGGAAGCAAAACAAGGTAATCCAAAGTCAGTCAGGGAACTTCTTATTCTTCTTATTTTGCCACTTTCTGGAAAGTTCGGGAGGGATTTAAACTTTACTTAATTCAATTCTTTTACCAATTCCTGCTTTTTTAAATAAAAACATGACTAAGGAAACTGAGGTGGAGACAGACTGAAAACACAGGGCAGAGGTCATGAGACGCAGGTGAAACACATTAAGGTGGAGCAAGTCATCACAGGGACAGGAAGTAAAGCAACTGAAGCTAAGTGAGAGAGATCATTTTACAAAATAAGAGGATAATGATAACGAGGTCAGTGTTCAAGTCACTTCAAGACCCTGTGTGCAACACTTAGGAGGATTTAATGGCAGAAATTTAATAAATACAATATGTTTACAAGTATATAATCATTTAAAAATAACAATTGTGTGGTTTTTGTCACGTAATTGAGGCAAGGGCCTTGCTTTATGGAAGCTGCCATGTTTCTACAGAAGCCTAAAAGGACAAAACAGCAAGTTTAAAGGTGCATTATGTAATAAATGAAAAAATCCTCCTAATATGTCACAGAGACTCAGGAATAATGTTCATATAACAAACTGAACTCACCAACAACAACAGTACAGACAAAAATATTTGCATTAACAAATATATTTTGCAGACTGCAAATCATGTTTATGTTTTGAAATCATGTTTTGGCATCATGTGGCGCCACCTACCGCCGTCTACCAGTCATTGCAGTCAGTAGAGTCTCAGCTGCCGAGCAACCACGGGTTGCCAGTTACGTCAGAAAACCTAAAAGACCTCGGTATTTTGAATTTGAATGTAGTAACCGTTTTTGGCCACATTCTTACATATGGCGCCTTTAAAATGCACACATAGAACAATGGCTCCGCCCACATGAACCTGACACATATACCAGTTAAGAAGACGATGGAGGCGATGGTGATGTGGTGGAAGAGTGGCTGCATCCGTGCTTTTGTACCCTGACATTCCTGTGAAAGGGAATGCAATCTGCAGTGTCACCATTAGATGTCACTGTTTCTTACACACTGGAACGCGTCAGGGTAGATTAAGACAGACTGGGCTTAAAAGCACTACAGCAAAGTCAATTAAACACCCTGCATGCATTTATTTATTTTTTATCCCTTCACTTCATTTTGCGTTGGCGAAGCAGTGCAGTCTTACAAGAAACTGCAGGTGAATATAAAGCTCCACACTTTCCCACCTTTGCTAAACTCCCAGATCCGAGCAGAGCTGCAGCAGGTCTGCAGGGAGGCCGTGTTACAGTCGGGGGGAGAGCTAATGGCTGAGGAGGAACACATCAGATCCATACCAGGCAAAAAGGGTCAAGGAAAGAGTTTGTCATCTTCCCAGGGAATGAACTTGAGGGGAGAGTCATCGATGCCACCTGACCTGAAGTAACACATGCTCTCTAACACATTAGCAGCCATGTTGCTACAGGAGGATCCAGAGCAGCCAGAGTCTTTGAGCTCATTTGGGGGAACTCAGTGAAAGTGATTCATTTGTATGCTCTATTGTTCTTCATGTAATGAGCAGAGAGGTGTTCATTACAGCGAAATGGCTTCTACTTCTGCCAATTAGGGCAGGATGATTAGCGAGCAGATATGCTGAAATTGCAAATCCAATCCTCCGGAAGCGTATTGATAGCTCTGTCCTCCTCGCAGTTATCGTAATATTTGTGCATGATGTAATTTTTCCCCCCACAGGACGAACCTGAACTGCCCTTCCGTCGCTTCCTCCATCGCCGTGACTGCTCATCTGACACCTCGCCTGTGTGGCATCACTATAAATGACACTCTCATTGAATTACTCTGCTCTCCATGATTTACATCCAGTGTCAATGTTAGATGAGTAAACTTGGGCAATCGTGAACCGTGATCTTTGCTCAACCTAATTTTGAGAGAACATGTTCAGAATGTTGTGTCTTAGTGGTGCGAGCAGAACAGATGATGGACGGATGAGTTCAGGGTGAATTCCAATTCCTTGCAAAAATATTCTCCCTCTAGTCCAAGTTCTGTCCTGATTCTCAGAAAAATTAAGTTGAGGCCAAGTTTAAGGGCTGTATCGCCCTCAATATTGAGATTTTCCGACACCACCCTTGGGAGCAAGGGCTACCCAGAATGCATTGCGTGTTTTGACAGAAAGCAGAGAAACGAGTACGATGCAAATGAAGTATTTTCTAAAAATGTAAATGTCTTCTTCTTCTTCTTCTTTTTTGGAGTTGACAGACTGGACGCAGCTTTGGCGTTATTCTGCCCCCTACAGTCTGAAGACGTATCTGCATTTAAGGGGTGTCCCATTTCTAAGTGACAAAATAACCCTCAACACTTGGTTTTGAGGCCAGTTAAGATTAAGGCTTGAGCTTGAGGGTTAAGATAGGAATTGGAATTGGCCCTTGGTCTGTAATTCAATATTTTTTGAGACTTTTTGTGTTTGTGATTTACTGGAAAACATGTTACAGTATATGCTTATGCTTATATCTCATGCTTATCTGAAATGAATTATTAACAATGCATTTTTCCAGTGATCTGGTCTACTGCAGCTTTAAAGCATGCGATATTGAGTTATAAAACATGTGAAAAACGGCTACACAGCTGCACAATAAAGAGAGAAAAAGCCATATCAGGCACATAAATTCGAACAAACTCTGCTCTGTGAAGTTTCCTTTCACGGAGCGAGAGAACCCCAGTGTTTGTTTGTCCACCACCTGACTTCACGCTCAGACAGCTGACCTTTTTACCTGCACGTCATGGCATGAAAGATGCAACCTGCTGCTGCATGAATCCTGAGTAACCTTGGCCCAGCGGACAGGGCATGACTAAGTATAGCCGCCCGCAGTGCGATAGGTCAGGAGGCGACCCACTGGTCAGGGAAAACAGAAGAGAAGACAGCGAAGACCCACGTATCCTATAGAAAACTGTATTTGCATTTCAGAACATACGGTCAGGAATGACTATGTGATGATGTGAAGTGACGTTAAGTGAAGCCGGATGGGTTTTTATCAGGCTGAGAGACGGAAAGCAGTGATATGGAGACGTGCTGGCACATGAGCCTGAAGTGAACCCGTCGTGCGGGTTCCAACTTCCTGTAGTGACGCTCCTGCCGCGAGGACGACTATAATTACACGAGACGCGGATCAGAATTCAGCTCAGCCACGGACTCCAATATTTGTGCATGTGCTCCTGATTTAATATCTTGAATAATTGTGAGTCGAGGTTTGCTAATGGGCGGCGGTGGAGAGTGTGTGTGTGTGTGTGTTTTTATGGTGCCGTGAAACTGACAGTGGATTCAAACGCTGCTGCACACCTGGCAGCTGGTGAGGTAACGACGAGGACGAGGAGCGTCAGAAAAACTGCTGTGACTTCGTTTGAACGTCAGCAGTTCAGCTGTAATTAAATACCAAAAAAAACAAACACAGTGCCCTACTTTTTTTTTAGTCCTCTGCCAACTTTGGCAGTGAACTCTCTCCGTGTCCGTGTGGTGGAGTTGAAGGACATGATTAACGACATGAGAGCGTAAAGCGCAGACAGACGGCTGCGTCATCCATTATTTCTATTGTTTGTTTGTTTGATTGCTTCTTTTTGTCCCAGATGTGATTTATCTCCATCAGTTATGTGCATATTTTGCACGATGGCGCAATTTCAGGAACGTGGTCTTTTTCCCTGAAAACGCAGAGCGGCATTGCTGTGGACTGTTGGACTCAAATGATGAAATACTAGAATAATACGAGCTAATTTAATCGTTTTTCTTTTTTACCCCAATTTGCTCTCTGACATCTTGAATTGAGCGTGTTTCCTCTGTCATTGAGAATGGAGGTTAAACAAAGGTTGTGTTGTGTTGATCAGCAGATGCTGAGGCTTGTTCTGCTTTAATGGAGTCTTCATGGTGTCTTTTTTGTTTCGGCTCTTATTTGTTATGCTGTTTGCTCTCTCTTCACTTCCTGGTGTGCGAGTCCCACCAGCTACTGCCTGTCCTACTTTACTGTCTTGTTCAATATTATGATTGTTCTATTCTTTTGCCAGCATGTGTCTCGTCTCCTTTCCCTTGTTTTCTCCAAGACGTTTTTGCTTGTTGTTGTGCCTCCATTGTGAATGTAACAGTTAATTAAAACACAGCTAAATGAGATAATCTGGAACAATTCCAGCAAATGAACTGGGCTGCTTCATTCTTAAGGCTTCTTCTTTCTTCTCTCTTTTATTAAGATGCTGTATTTTAAGATAACAAGCTCAACAACACGGGACATATTGGGCCGATTCCAATTCCTATCTTAACCCTCAAGCTCAAGCCTTAATCTTAACTGGCCTCAAAACCAAGTGTTGAGGGTTATTTTGTCACTTAGAAATGGGACACCCCTTAAATGCAGATACGTCTTCAGACTGTAGGGGGCAGAATAACGCCAAAGCTGCGTCCAGTCTGTCAACTCCAAAAAAGAAGAAGAAGAAGAAGACATTTACGTCAGGATTATTTATTCTGATCCGTTTGTCAGTCAAGTTATTAGGTTGTCAGTTAGTTATAAGATGATACTCATACAAATATTCAGCTGACAGTTACCACACACCACGACTTATTGAAAAGTAAACCACACCGGCCGACTATTGACAAAAGATGGTCAAATAAAAATAAATGTTAGGCAACAATGACGTCAGTAATCCATAATATGGGCCTAAACTAAGATCATTTTTATATCTCTATTAACAAAGAAAATACTTCATTTGTATCGCACTCGTTTCGCTGCTTTCGACGCCATCTTTGTTATGTCAAAACACGCAATGCATTCTGGGTAGCCCTTGCTCCCAAGGGTGGTCTCTGAAAATCTCAATATTGAGGGCGATACAGCCCTTAAACTTGGCCTCAACTTAATTTTTCTGATAATCAAAACAGCACTTGGACTAGAGGGAGAACATTTTTGAGATTGAGGATTAAGATTGGAATTGGAATTCACCAAGTTTTGTTACCAAGACTCTAATGGGTCACTGTTTTAGAGACTTTCACCTTATTGTTTTGGATTGTACCTTTAATTTATCTTTTGTTTTTTTACTGCTCTCATCAGTGAGAATAAATAAAAAAAGCAGCTTCCTGTTTTCAGGTGGTGATCAAAGCCTGAGCTAAAAGTGCTTTGAATATTAAGCCTGAGTTAATGAAGTGAACAGAAACATGCTTGATGCGAAAACATGCCACCTTTTACAAAAAAAACAAGGCGTTGTGTTTATATAAATTAATTATCGTTCATGCTCCCAAATGGCTAAGAAAATCAATTATTTCTGGTTTAAGTAGAGGCAGGGGCAACGCAACAGAGAAGGCGAGGCGGGTAATGGCCTGGAACACTGAGTTAAGACGGGAACTCCAAGAACAACTGATCATGTGAGCGCCAATTAACACTTTTCATGTCCACAAGTCGTCACGTTATCATCGTATAGGCTGCCCTCGAAGGTGTGGAACCTCTGCAGATGTCTGGAAACGTGTGGGATTAGGTATCATTGCATTCCAGACTGATGCAGACACTAATTTCACTACAAATGACTATAGGCTACTGTCCAGGGTGAACCCGGCCTATGGTGGAGGATAAAGTGGTAGATAATGGATGGATGGACAACTATAGGCTATGGAACAAGGGTCTTTCTGCGTGGAGTTTACATGTTCTCTCCCTGTGTGTGTGTGGGTTTTCTCCTGGTTCTCCGGCTTCCTCCCATAGTCCAAAAACAATATAATGCAATATGGGGATTAGGTCAATTGGACACCCTATACCAGGGCTCTGCAACCTTTACTATGAAAAGAGCCATTTTTTCCCTCTCCTCCCAAATAAAATTAATCTGGAGCTGCAAAACCTATTTGACCCATAAAATTAAGATTATATCATATATAGGTTTTTAATACAGATATACTATATACAAAATAATGAGTTTGTTGCATTAAGAACTACAAAAATAAAACTGTTGACATTTCATTGCTGTTTATAGCCAACATTTTATAAAGTGGGGAGAATAAAACACAGAATTCCACTGGTGTACCCTGCCTTTCGCCCTATACGTCAGCGCCCCTGCATAAAGGGCGAAAGCAGTAGAAGATGAATGGATGGATGACTAGGCTCGATTTGGAATGCATAAGCAACTTTATGTAGACATGAAAAACAAAAGTATAGAGTAACCTGAGAGAGCGAGAAAAACCTATAGCATTTAGAAGACCATGCATGGAAAGTCCATGAAAGAAGCTCCATGCTATGAGCTCGCTGCCAACAGCTCTGTATTTTCAGACTATGAATTAAGTAAATCTATTTAGGATGGAAAAAGTAAGAAAGAAGGAAATAAAGTGGCCAAAATGAACAATGACCAAAAATCGAACCATTAGAAAGATCAAGTAAATAAGAGATCAAGGCAAATACACAATAGTTTCTTGCTGTGTTCATGACATCACAATTCACACCCGGGTTACACAAGGGTGACAAAAACACCACAGAGTTGACCAGCTCCTGGAAATGGTGTTAATTGGTATAACCACTTATTTCAATGTGAAAGAGGCTTGTTTTTTTTCCAGTAATCTTTGTAAAACAGTGACATTTTTGCTTCACTGATTTAACATCTGTTTGTTGAGTTAATAGACTCTGTGATTTCCCTTTGAAGCACAGAAACAACACACACACACACACACACACACACACGGGACAAAAAAACAAGGACATTCAGTCAGGCCAAGATATTTTCTGCAAACCTATTTTGGAATTTCAGCAGGCTTGGAATGTGCCCGTGTTCTCTCCCGTGGTCTGGCATGTTTGCGGTGTCAGGATGATGATGATGATGATGATGATGATGATATCTAAACTTGTATACGGGAATTTCCTCAGGAACTGATGACAGCCGATACTTTCCTTTATTTAAAAAAATAAATAAAACTAAGTATCATAGTCAATGACTGTAAGAGCTGCTGCAGAGAGTGACATGAAGACGGATGATGAAGGATTCAGAACGGTTCTTTTGTTTTTGAGCGACTTATTTCAGCTTCAGGCTCACAAACTTGCCCCAAACGAAGAAGCTCTGACATGAGTTTGGCCTCACGCTCAACGTCAGTGAAGCAGAAGCAGAGAAAGTCTGTGTGTAATGACGGCAAGAAGAATCTTTCTGTCAGCTTTGGAAATCCTCCATAACTTTGCACATTTGCACACATTTCTCTTCTCCTCGATGAGAACGATTAAGAGACGTCACAACAGTCTGTAGAGTTGAAGACGAAAAGCACCAAGGTGATTTCTGTCTCACTGAAAAGCAAAAAAAAACCACACCACAATAAAACTTGTTCTCTGCTCCTTTGAAGCCGGTCCCTATAAATAACTTCCCAGTGGTATTACATGGAGGGACTGAGAAAACCATGCCAACAGTGCCCTCTATGTGCAGGCTGCAGCTTTGTGTGTGTGCAAATGCTGCATTCACTCATGCAAAACTACTCCAAAAGCAGACATGCATCAGGAATACTGAGCTTCAGCTGCTTTCACAAACGATTATCTGTCTTCATCGCTGCTTCTCTAGATGAGACACTGCATTTATTTTTCCTCACACAACAGGCTCCGACATTCAGAGCATCTCAGGTAAAAGTCAGAGCGCCACGTTCCCGACGCGTCGTCTAAGTGCAGTGTCATCAGAAGTTAAGTGGAGACGCAGCACAGATCAAAGCAGAGAGGCAGATCTTCACTGTCTGACTTTATCTCAGCTAAAGCCCAGAAACACTGTCACAACCTTACATGCTCAAAAAAACATTTCCCTTCCGGACTCATTATTCCCTCCAGCACCGGATGATGCTACACACACACACACACACACCCTCACACACACGCGCGTCATGGTTGTGTAATCGAATTCAAAGCTCCATCTGAAGGCTTGTTTTTCGCTAATAAATATTACAAAGCTATAAAAACTGCAATTACCTGGGAAATTTAAAGTCAGTGTCAAAATCCCAGCTTATTTCCTGCAGTCGGTTTCACGCAAACACTGAGTTCATTAGCTCCGGTGATAGCAGATATAATTATACACGTCATAGGAGAAAAGCAGGTCTGCAGGGTCACATGGAGTCGTTTGTTTAAGGTCACGCAAATATCAGAGTCGGTGACTTTTATTTACAGTATGTGCTGTAGGTTATTAACATGATAAACAAATCAGTGTTGCATAAAAGTGCAGTCAGTCGCTACAGAGAGAAAAATGTGGCTGTGAAAAAACAAACAAACTGATAAAAACACAGTGAAGGCCAAACATTTTCTGTCTCAGCAGGAATTTTCTTGTTAACATTTTTGTCAGGTTCAATTCTAAAATCACCAGTTAAAAAGTAACACTGAATTATTTATTTATTTACCCATAATGCCTTTTCTATGGCCGACTTCAAAAACCCACAGGGTTACAAAGTCTTTATCGAGTCATTATCCAAAACTATTACTTTCATCTCTCTCCTTAGTTTGTTCTGTCCATTATTTGTTTGGTTGTTTTCCTACTTCACATCAAACCATGACGAAAATAAATGATAATAATTAAAGTGCAGCATTTAGCAGGTACAGCCAGACTTTGTAATCACAGTTTACTGGAGAGTGTCAGCCATGAGCTGATGTGTAAGATTATGTTCTTTAGCTTTTTGACCTTATGCCAAAAAAAAGCACAATTCTACCACAGAACTCGTATCAGGAAAAAGAAGGCAATGAACACTGCAGGAAGTAGAGACTTAGCCGATGAACTTCTACTGCAGGAAAAAGTACCAGGAACTAGTGATTTAACAAATAAACTACATGCATTTCCATTGCAGGAACCAGGGACTAAATGTATAATTTTTTTCACCCAGAAAGGGTCTTTGCTTTGGGGGTAGAACCTTCAGGGTGGATCTTACAGTGCTGAACAAACCTGGTTGTGATTCAGTGTTTTTATTTCTGCGAATCAGTCTCCACAACATAAAAAATGCATGTCATCTCTTTACAGCAGCACTATTGTGGGTCATCAGGGTGCAATTCTGTCATTTTTCTGTAAATATATGAGGAAATGTACCTATTTCTTACTTTACAACACAAGAGTTTGATTATGTGTGATTGACTCACCTCTTTCTCAATCTCTAGCTCCACTCTCTCAACAAAACGAGATGGTGCTTCAAACCTGGAAAAGACTTCATGGTCACACACACAAAGAAGAAGAACCCTTCATCTTCACAACAAGATGAAGACACTGACCATAGTGAGACGTTAAGACAACGAGATGCAGGTGCGAACTCTGAAGGCGGGGCCGGGAATCATGGGAAACCACAGGGCAAAACAGGAAGTAAATACGTGAGAGGGGAAATGACACAATAAGAAAACCCAGGAAATCATAATCAAATCATAACAACTCTAAATAACTGTAACACAGGTGTAAAGTTCAAAGGTACCATGACATGAATGTGTGGTTTATTTGATATGAATAAATATAGTTAACATAGTTAAACTGAAGACAGCTGTCTGATGAAAGTATCATCGTGTTTATAGCAGATGCTAATTTGCAACACCCAGCGGGATTAGAGATAATGAGATTTAAAAAAAAAACAGAAAGACGGATAAAACTGGGGAATATAACATAGAATCCAAATGACAAAAAAAAAAAAATCTAAGAGTTCCCTCGGGGCAGATCATGACAGGTTGCCACTCGGCTCCAAGGGTGAAAAAAGCTATTAGTGCATTTCTAAATTAATTTGTCTGAAAAAGCCTTATTCGTGCTTTAATAGGCAGAGAAAGGGAAATATCAGCTATAGATGATCCTTTTTTTGGTCGACCAAAAGGTAAAAAGCTGTGGTTGTGGGTCCATACTATTGTTGAATAATAATAAAGCTCATTTTCACTGTTAGATCAGGATTATACCATTTTTTAAAAAAGCTTCTTCCTGACACTGAGCTTCAGTGAGATCCAGTCAGTAAGTGGCAGAACACCGAACAGCCAGTTCTTCCCTTCACAACCCGGCACTGGAGCAGACAGATGTGCTGATATGCCATCTATAGCCTCGGGCCTTTTCTGACTTCTAAAGGCTTCCACTGTCAAAATGGGGCACCGGGGAGAGCACGACACAAAAGTTAAATGAAGGTTAAATGGAAGCACTTCAAAGTGGGAGATCTCCACAGAAAAATAACGCAGGAAAGGTTAATGTGTGTCTTGTTGAGACACTGGAGCAGCTTGTAGCTTTTGGGCATGATGGTTTGAGGTCCAGTTTGGGTCACGATGCCCTCAGGCCACCGTTTATTGGTTTTGTGCGGACAACTGCTGTGTGTAGTGCGATAAAAGGGTTTGGAAAAGACGCTCGGAGAACGTTGTTCCTGCAGGTCGTATTTTCTTCTGCTAAAGCATCAGTGTATTCTGTAAAACTGCAGGGACACAGTGTTGCCTTTGAATATTCTGGGTAAAGACCACATCTGCGTATGAACTTTGGCAAGTGTTGAAAAGCAAGAAAAGTTTTTTATTTTCCTCATTTAAAGAAAGTTTATCTTGCGCCTCCACATTTCGACAGCAAATGACCAAACCCACCAGAGCTCATTGTCTGTGGTGACTGTTTGTATGGTGCATTTATGCAGAAACATTCAAATATTTCTGCATATAAAAATCACATTGATTGAAATCATCATATCTGGATGTCTTTAGGTGTCTTTAGGCTGCAGCTCTGATTAAACGTGAAGTTCGGGGCAGATTAGATGTTGTGGAAAAAGCTATGAATGGATTGTTTTTTCCTTGAAACTCTGATTTTGCTCTTTTCTTGTTGCTTTTACCACAACTTTTGAAGTGTGTCAGACTCACAGCCATGAATAATCCTCAGAAGCCCTCGATCTTTATATTGATGCTGTCTTTTATGTTGAAATAAATAATAATGAGGTGAAGATGAGGCTGAAGTCAATGACAATCGCAGTGCAATGCTTTATCCTCCACATCAGGGTCTTCTACCAAATAATTCTGGATATTCTCTTTTGTTGTCGATTAAAGACTGCAAACAATACATGAATAAATTAGTGCTAGGTGACAGCAATAGTCTGCCTGACCAAGCTTCATAGGTTTCATATACATATGTACGGTGGCCCTGAGGTGCAAAACACAACACAAATCAAAAAATAACAACGACCAGTGTCGTCGATCATGTGTTTGTGTTTTCTGCTTGAGGCAGGATTTGAACTGGGGTTATCTGTAGTGTGCACTTCTACATGGGACAGCAGCTCTACTAAGTGAGCTACAGTGAGCTATAGTTTTTGAGTTTTCTGCTTTTGTGTTTGCGTTGTGAGTTAATGTTTTCATGTTTTCTGGCAGAAAGGACCTTGTTCTGACCAGGTCGTGAACCTGGGTCATCCTGCTGCAAAGGCAAGAGTGCTAACCACTACACCAACGTGTGGCCTGGAGCACACACACATTATGATTAGATGATGATTAGAAATGAAGAGCAATAAAGATAAATGAGTTACATCAACTTCCTGAAATTTGCCCTGTTGCCCCGGCAACACCGTTTGATGAAAACCCACAATTTTCTCCTGATAAAAAATACATTAGATGTTTTGATGTTTTTACTCATTTACTTACTTCTCATTCACACTGACTTTTATGTTAAGGGCAGGAAACAGGAACAAAGTAGATTTAATGCAATTACCAGTTAATAAACACGAGATGAAAAGATTGTTTTCCATCTCCACTGATCCACCGGTGTCCCTTCAGTGTTTAACCTGTTATCACAACAGTATGTGGCTTGTGTGCCATTGCAACAGATAAGTGTCAGCCGACAGGACTCAAAGGCAACCGACCTGAAGCTCAGAGGCTTTACTGGGAATTGAGCTTGACACTGTTTTGAAGGTTAACTTATTCTGCATTCAAACCCCAACAGGTTCCCCTGCAGGGTGCCAGGTCCTGCTGAAACGCCTATCACAGGAAGCTGGAGAGGCTCATTGTTCCTTTGTCTCCTGTTGACCCTCACCGCCCTATTAAAATCTAGCCTCCAACGCCGCCCGAGGGCCTGCAGCCGTCATCGGCACACGCAGCCACGCTTAGGCAGCGCATACCAATGAGACGGGCGGGTCGGAGGGGAGTGGGCTGGTCTGGTTTGCGTCTTTTAAAATATGGGTTTGGACTGGACCACTTGGTGGAATTAACGGCAGACTGGAGGTTGATTATTAGTGGGTTTGATGCAGGACGAGAGCAGGAGGAGTCGAGTGTAATGAGAGTCACTGGTGTCGCGCAGGTGATGTCGTGTGTCGACTCCTAATAGGAAATAATTGTTATTCTTTGTGCCGACTTCCTAAAGGATTATTATCTACGTCGACTGCTCCGAGCTTTCTTTGTGTTTGTGTCTTTTTTCAGCTGCCGTTTAAAAGCCCATATATATTATATATATATATATATTATATATATAGGGCTGAGATAAATAAATAAACACTATTTGACTGCAACAACAATTATTGAATTGAAATATGAAATGTATGACAGACGAGTTAGTTATGCATTCACACTCGGGTAGCAACAACAAATGTCTTCTCTTAAATAATAATAATAATAATATAATAGGATATTTAAATGTAGAAGCCGTCTTCTTACCTTTACTCAGACCACAGTGATACACTCGTTTATGTAAAATAATACTTCTAACACTGAAAACTGCATTGTTTGTGGTTAAAATAATGTTTTTTGGTTATTTTTAATAATTACTACCTTCATGGGAGCTCAAACCCTCTTTATAGACGCTCAGTTCCCACGTAACTCCAACCCAGAATATTCCCTATCGTTATTGTGTGGTCATTAAAATAATCTTCTTCACCTGCTTTGATTATTTACTTGATTATAAGAGTTTATTTGGTTTGACTGTTTGACTCATAAATATCTTCTCTGGGATTATTGTGCTTATTAATTATAAACACTTCCCTATTTAAAAAATGAAAAACAACAAAAATAACTAAAAAGAAATACACATAAAAAATAATAATTAGCAACATAGTGAAGGACGAGTGATTTCAAAGCAGAAACAGGAATGTTGTCAATAAGGTTTGGTTAAACCTCGGTGAATAAAGATGACAAGGATGTTTCTAAAATCTGTGTGTGTGTGTGTGTGTTCTTGTACTTGCGGCATACTGAGGACCAGTGAGGGTTTTTAACCAACAAAGTGAGGCCCTTTTTACAAAGTGAGGACATTTTGTCCGGTCCTCACTTTGTTTTCATTTAAATCACTTCCTTATGTTGTAAACATGTTATACTCGGTTTTTAACACAGGTCCTCAATTTGGTACAAAAACCCGTTTTCCAGCCCTGGTGTTTCACACACTTTTTGCTCTGGGGCTCCACCTGCAGCCATGTCATGGTACTGCACCCAGTAGTTCTTTATAGATGTCATTCATGAAGTAGATATTTGGAATTGTGTTGATATATAAAGTGGA
The DNA here is from genome assembly GCF_963457635.1 of Microchirus variegatus. Lineage (NCBI taxonomy): Eukaryota > Metazoa > Chordata > Actinopteri > Pleuronectiformes > Soleidae > Microchirus > Microchirus variegatus. The sequence goes on along the minus strand of NC_139817.1, from coordinate 25,227,925 downwards.
AATGCTGGTCCTTAGTATGCAGAACGTACAAGAATGTGTGTGTGTGTGTGTGTGTGTGTACTTGTATTTGTGACCTCTTTAGGACCTAAACACTGACCTTGTCAGGACCTCATTGAGACCCTGGTTGAATTTAAGGCTAAGATTTGAATTGTGGCTCGGGTTAATTTATGGATAGTTCTTTCAAAGTGTGTTTGTCATTGTCATTATACTGAACTACACATCGTTCCATATGAAAACAACCACCTTTACATTGAAATTCTGCAAATTATCTTCACAAATATCTTTACTGACACATCATGATGGAATATTTTTAAATATCTTTTAGCTCATATTGCCCACCTGCTGCTGTACGGTTGTGTTTTCCCACTATTTTCTCAAGAGCGACATTCATTGGCCCTCAGGTTTGACATACCCTGGTTTAGGCAAAGGAATGGGAAAACTAGGCCAAAAAATGCATAATAAACAGAGTCAGAGAGGCGTTTGTGGACATATGCGATATTTATTTTTGCTGTGATAGATGATGTCTTTATCAGTGCTGGGCGTCAACGTTAACGCACATTAACACATGACGTGTTTCCATGACAACTGACTTAGAAAAAGACGCCATGTTTACGTGAGTCCCGATTGTTAAAATGAGTCTCTAAAGTAACACTAAACTTTAAAAACAGAGGCGCACATGCGCTGTACACATTCGTAGCGCTGCTCTTTTTGTTTAATAAACAGACCGCTCCAGTTCCACTGTGGGCGCGCTAACAGCGCTAAAAGGAGCTAACGCAGCTAACTGGTAAACGGTGCCTGGACTCCGGTACCGCGGCACGTAAACATGACCCCAAGCGTGTCTTTTTCCGGTCAGTCGTCATGGAAACATGGCATGCGTTAATATGCGTTACCGTTGACGCCGCCATTAACGTGTTAGCGTGCCCAGCACTAATCTTTATATTATGCTCCATTTACAAAAAAACATTGATCACTTCTCTTTAAACCCGTGTGTGTCTGACATGACGGCAGCAGAGGTAGTGGAGAAATAAATAAAGCCATTTATCCCTGATGAGTCTGCTACTGGAAGGACTTAACAGACTGCCCTTAACACACAACAATACGTTGGTCCAAACACGTCAAAACAACTGTCCTCAAATGTTAAATGTGTTACCATGGCAATTTCATAGTTATATCATTCACAGAAAATGATTTTAATTCTAAATTCGAAAAAGAGGTTCTTGTAGCTTCAATTATGAATTAGTAGTGACATTCATTGATTATTTACATAAAGTTACGGAATGCAATCGCTTGTAAACAGTCAGGCAGTAGGAAAGAGGACCAAAAAACCTAAAAAGTCTATTACAATATCATATGCTGGCAAAAATAAATGGTCCTTGTAGGACAATAAGGCACAGTTAGCTTAGCTTAGACAGTCCTTCAGCCTCCCAGTAGCAAATCACCTTGTACACAGTCAACACTGACATCTTCTCACCACATCATTCTGAAGAATAGACTTTTGTTCTACTTCAAATTTAAAAATCATACAAATGCTTTAAGGACGACGCCATTGGATCAGTGGGTAGAGATTAGCATTGGCAAATTTAAAAAGAACGGATGATTCTCTGATTCGGCATAAACATGGCAATTTTAAGAGAAAACAATGACTTTCAGCGGTTCCTTTGGAGAATATTATTCAGTAATGACAGATGTACAATTCAGATACATGTACTGTCTTGGATTCTGTGTGGATTTCTTACAGTAAAATCCAATCTGCCATCATTCAATCAGTGAAACATGGAAGACAAACAGTTAACATCCTGAGTGACACGTCCCTCAATCTCTTTTATTATATTATACAAGCTTTCAACCCTTTTACACTCTGTATATATCAGTTCCACACATTATGGAAAACAAACAAACAAACAAACAAGTGAACACACTCTTTCTAAACAACACTAACTTATTTAAAGAAATAATAATATATTATTTGAGCTAATATATTACTGATGACAATAAATAAATTAATCTTAACTTAACCTCTTTGCTAAATAAGCCAACTTTGAAATTGTACATTTTTCCATAAATATGCAAACAAACACAACAACACATGTTATGTTAAACAATATCGTTGATAAGGCGAATGGTGCATGTCAAATATAATATATAACCCTTTGTCCTGGCGTTCCTCCTCATATACACAAGGAACAACCTGCTCTATTAGTTTTTCATTTTGTTCCACTGAGTCACTACACAGAGTTGTGTATTAGTATATAAGTAACAATAAAAAGTATATTCCCATCACCAAAAAAAAAGTAGAAATACATTTCATTAGCTCTGAAACTGAAACCTGAAAATGTTTGACAAAAAAAGAAATATATTTATAAAAAAAACAGATGTAGTTTTAGGTTGGAATTGATCTTGGCTTTACCTTTTGGTCTAGGTAAGTTAAAACCAGCAGGGGGCAGTGTTAATAGGTAGAAAGTGATTGTACAGCAGTCTGTTCAATTCAGAAGCATAAGCATGCAGAGTGAGCACAGTGAATGAAAGCAGCCCCTCTCTCCAAGAGGATAAGTGACATTCATAAGGTTTTCATTTTAATATTTATTTATTTAGGACGACAAAATAATGTATGAAAATACTAATCTTTGCATGATCTGCTGGTGAAAAAAGTGCATTTTCGGTGACTGAATAAAAAGGTAAATGAGTGAGAATAAAGGAATGGAACCTGCGTTTGTCCTTATGTTGTAGGTGCTGCTTCAAAATAGACTGTTCCCCCTGACCCCCCCCCCCCAAACCCTATACCTTTAGTTTTCAACTTTAGACAAAGCTAATTGATCTCATTTCAGCATAAACCTTAGAAAAAAATTGTAATTTGTTTTAAATGTGGCACATCATTGACAGCTACTGTTACACAGTTGAACATGTATTTTTATGAGCCTGAAAAACACATTCAACGATTCAAAGAGACAATAATGTAGAATGTTTCACTCTCGCTTTCTTTGAAAAACCTACATTTGTTAATAAAATGTGTTTTGGCTTTTGTGAGGAACGTCTGAGACATTTGGTCAACAATGGTTTCTGATCAACAGCACAGTGGAATGGATAGAATATGAAAGCAACATTGACACTTAGAGCAACAGACGACAGTTAAAGTGTTCCACACAGTGATGATCCAGTACCAATGGGAACACACAGTAGGAATGTTAGTACAGGTACGCTTGATTAGCGTGTTAGTTAGTTTGCAGTATGACGTCAGGTGTTTTACTGGCACGACGTCATGTCACTGCATTAAAATCACAACATAGACATGTGACACAGGTTATATTGTTTTTCTTGTTACTTTAACAGCAAAACGAGTGATCACATTCAACACAAAGGTGGATCAGCGTCATCTAATCCCATCAAGTATGCACTGTACAAGTGAAAACACATCACATCACATATAAGCAATGTAGTGTAGAATGGACCAACGATAAATACTGCACATCTCCCTGTACATCTGCATTTAAATATATGAGATTATATTGCTCATTAATATGCAGACAGGTTTTGGTCATTAATACCTCAGTGAGGCCCGTAGAGTCAATTACATTCAACCTTAATTAAATTCATTGGATTGCAGCAGTTTTCTCAAGATGTTTGGGGAGTAGAACGGCCGTTTGTTTTTTAGTGCAGCAAACTGTATATGAGAGCAACATGAAGCATGAGACAACTTACAGGGAGCAACTTTATGATCAAGAGTATTACACTGAGATATTGGCACCACATTACAGCGCTCAGGTGGGCAGTATAGGTGCACGCCAGCGTCCGCAGCTGTGAACACATCTGCTCTTTGTTAATGGAAGTGGACATTTTAGGATGCCCGCTTGACACATGAAATGAAGCAATTAGGATTTCTGCATCCTTGCTCGACATGTGTCACAGAGTACGGTGAACTCAAGATTTAAGAGAGTTTTTTGTTTCCTACATACAGAAGCCAGGAAACTCGACAACTCCTCTTTTGTTCCTCATTGATAAGAGTTTATACAGTGATCACCGACTATTGAAACCATCAACCATTGGACCATAAAGGTCAATGCAGCCGCCATCTTAAATCAGAAAACTTCCTCATGGCCACTCACCACTCTATCGTTTATTTCCTATGCCGACAAATAAGCACCTCTGAACCCATTGTAGTGTTAGTACATTCAAAATCCATGACTACATACATGACATTCTGTGTGGTTTCCGGGTATTGTTTAAAACAACAACTATTATTCGGACCTCCAAATTCATTTATTTCGTCCACCTTTGAATTTGTGTTATTTCTATCTAAATTTGACCATGGCTTCACCAGGTTACTGGTGCTTGTGGGACACTGGCAACGTGCTGATGCTGCATTCACATCATATTGGAAGACAAGGAACGGAAAAAGGAATTGTTTTAACATCTTGGAATAGTTGTGTGGACAGACAGGTCACGGAAAAGCAACATTCAACAAACTGCAGCAGTTAATTGACTGATTTTCTAAGTATCAACATAGAAAAAATAAGCAGATTTGATTCACAGTCCCCAGAACAATAATCTCATACCCTGTCTGTAACTACAATTAGGTCATATTTTTTGTCCCTAAGTTTTATTCATTTATTTACAATAAATGTGATATGAGGCGATTGTGTCCAAAAATAAAATAAAATATAGTTTTATACTACTTTCCTCAGTCATTTTCTGACTCTTTATATGCATACGATACCTTTTTTTTTTTCTCAGGTGACTATTTCAGTCATAGCTTTTACTCTTTCACAATCAGATACGCCTCGTAGGTTTCTACAATACAATCCGCCGCTTAGAGAAATGCAGTGGACCCTAAATGGAGCCTGGTGGAACACCCACAGACGCCTCTAATCCTCTCTAATCATGGACCTCAGTTTGATCGTTGTTGACAGTTGAAGCATAAGGCTCTAGATGTTGGTTTCCTGCTGCGTAGGATCCTCATCTTTCTGACCTTTGTTGATCATCTCCTCAGAGGCCTGGGTTTCCCCATCGGCCGCCGCCAGAGCCTTAAGCTGGTCTGGGTCTTCTGTTTCAGTCCGTTTGTACTTTTCTTCTCGTTTGCGCTCACGATCCAAGAGTCTGTAGTTGATGAAGTTTCCGATGAAGAGCCAAATGCTCCCCAGGATCACGACAGCGCCGCAGCAAAAATACATGTACTTGTAGTTTTTTGTGACGTCTACCAGTTTCCCTGTAACACAGCACAGAGTTTTGAAAGTTATAATAGCTGCACAAAGTACCACAAAATAGAAGTGATATTTGAGATCTGGCCATGTATTGTGAAATCTTGTACACAGTTCAGAAAAATTGTGAAAAGTGATATTAGCTTATTTGCTGAAAGGCTAACTCTCTATGTGATGGGCTACGTTCAGGCTAACTTAGCAAGCAAGCTTATGTGCCTGTTCAGTACATGCATGCTCTCAGTTGGTGTTAGAGGTTAGCTCAGTTAAGCTCGCGACTGCAAATAACAGATATGTCACATAATAAGCGTAGCTTAATACGTACTATAGAACATAACCTACATGAATCTGATAGCTAAGGGTAATTGAAATGTCTTTCAAATCGTATATTTTTAAGTAAACAAAATATGTTTACATAGAGATGGAAATCATACCTGCAAGTGGTGGACCAAGAAGGACTGGACAGCATTCCACAATGGTGGTTAGGCCCACAGCACTGGAGAACCTCTGAGGCCCAACGAGGTCCATCAGTGTTTCAAACAGCACTGAGCTGACCATGCCAAAGGCAAAGCCAAAGAAAATCGAATACACAACTAGACCAGTGTAGGATTCCACCAAAGGACAAAGGATGTGGCAGACACCATTGTACAGTACAGCGAAGCTGAAAAAGTATTGGATCTTTGGCCGAACCCATCGTGAATTGGCCAGTAGGCCCATGGATGGCCTGGCAAACATGTCAACAAAAGCCAGGATTGAGAGCAGGAAAGCAGCCGAGTACTCGTCCACACCCATGTCCTTGGCATAGGCTGCAAGGAAGACGATAGGTGCGAAGAAGCCCAGGAACATGATGACGTTGCCAACGAGGTAAATAAGGAAACCACGGTGTTTGAACAGAGTCAAGTCTAAGTAACTGTTGACTATTTTCCAGACGGAGCGTTTCTGTTTGGTAGTGGTAGGGATGACGGCCAACTCTTCGTCTTTCTTGGCCGCATTGGGCGGCGGCCCCAAAGGTCTCATGAGGGCACCAGCCACACAGCAGTTTAACAGCAGGCCACCCAGGATGAGGAAGCTGCCTCTCCAGCCAAAGTTGTTGAAGAGGTACTGGTTAAGAGGGGCGAGGGTGCTGAGGAACACCGGACTGCCTGCCATCGCCAGGCCATTAGCAATGGGACGTTTCTTGAAGAAGTACCTTCCTATCATAGTCAGCGCTGGCTGCAGGTTGAAGGCAAGTCCAAGACCTATGAGAAGATATTGCAGAAATAAATGAACAACTGTTATTGCAACAACCTGTGAAAAAAGAACATGACGAAAAGGATCGGACAGAAGTACACGAGTACCTCTGATCTCTGTAGTTAAAATAAGCTAAATAATACCTCTGTTTTTAGCCATTGGCTCACAGCAGTATTGTCTTTAGTGACTGGTAATATATTTGTCAATTCAGTCATTGCTTCAGACTATTCTTGTTTCAGGCTTCTCCCTTTAGGGGTTGCCACAGTGGATCATCTGCTTCCGTCTTGCCTTATCCCCTGTGTCCTCAAATGACAGACCCATCTCACTGATAGTGAAAATAGGATTGCCACTAGGTCTCTCTCAAACAAAAGAAGATCTAGTTGGTCAACATTGGGAAGCAGTGTGGGATCATGGGAATTTAGGGGCCAATTCCAATTCCTATCTTAACCCTCAAGCTCAAGCCTTAATCTTAACTGGCCTCAAAACCAAGTGTTGAGGGTTATTTTGTCACTTAGAAATGGGACACCCCTTAAATGCAGATACGTCTTCAGACTGTAGGGGGCAGAATAACGCCAAAGCTGCGTCCAGTCTGTCAACTCCAAATAAGAAGAAGAAGAAGAAGACATTTACGTCAGGATTATTTATTCTGATCCGTTTGTCAGTCAAGTTATTAGGTTGTCAGTTAGTTATAAGATGATACTCATACAAATATTCAGCTGACAGTTACCACACACCACGACTTATTGAAAAGTAAACCACACCGGCCGACTATTGACAAAAGATGGTCAAATAAAAATAAATGTTAGGCAACAATGACGTCAGTAATACATAATATGGGCCTAAACTAAGATCATTTTTATATCTCTATTAACAAAGAAAATACTTCATTTGTATCGCACTCGCTTCGCTGCTTTTGACGCCATCTTTGTTATGTGAAAACACGCAATGCATTCTGGGTAGCCCTTGCTCCCAAGGGTGGTCTCAGAAAATCTCAATATTGAGGGCGATACAGACCAACATTAAAAAGTCAGTGTCCCTGAATATTATTTCTGAGGATTTAAAACATGTTGGAAATGTTTAAATTAACAGCTAAAATCTTGTTGCTCTTACAGTGTTTTCATGATGATACTTGTTGACGTGACATCAATAGCAGCTGAAACAAAAACAACTTAATTGTCTTCTCTCTCGATCTGGGACTGTTACCTTCAGCCCGGTAAGTTATGGCAGTGATTTGGACACAGAGTTTTTTTTGTTTAAATCGATTTCCGATCTTGCAAAATAGGGGCGTGTCTTGATACTGTAGGAAAATTAGCAGCAGTGGAGGAGGTTTAAGCTCTCTGAGCACGTCCTCTAGTGATTAAATGAAGAATTTATCAGGATTTCAAGAAATCAGTAGCCTGAAATATGAATAATATGCAATAAAGACGCCTAATTAGAGAGATTGTCAGCATTTATCAGAAGGTCGAGTGTTGTCTGCTTCACTTGCCACACTTTGAGTAAATTGTTGGCACATAAAAAATTAATTATAATGAAATAAAGATGAAAACCAGAATAGGCTAAATAACCTGGAACAAAAATACTCAGTTGCTAAGAGGTTTATTTTTAATCTGCTGTAAAAAAAAAAAAAGGGTAATGAAATTAAGTGAAAATGGACAGAAATAAGAGGATTTAGACGTACTTACCCCCGATAACACCGATGCAGAGGTAAAGCTGCAACACATTACTGCAGAAGGAGGCTAAGATCATGCCAGTGGAGCAGAGGCAGCCTCCCATCAACACGATGGGCCTGCAGCCATACTTGTTGACGAGTACGCTGCTGATGGGACCTGGAAAAATCAACACACACGTCAGGGATTGACAGCACAGGATCGGCTGAAGTGAGTGAATAATGATTTAATCTCATATGTGCTGCACACCAGCAAGAGCCGGGCTTCTATTTACAGCCGCAATCAAGCTGCATACATTTTTAACCACTGCACACTCATCGCTTTGTTTCAAATCAATAACACAAGTGACAGAGTAATAAATGAGAAAAGACACATGAGAATTTCATTTTCTACACAATGTGTTTCAACACACAATACAGTGCATATATATACGCCATGTTATGTTCTGCAAAGCTGACTAAAGTCTTTTTAACTACTTTGTAAAGCCACAAAGGCAAATTTCCACTTGTGTGGACCCATGCATTCATCTTCTACCACTTTATCCTCCACATGAGGATCGCAGGGGCGCTGGTGCCAATCCCCTGACATGGGGCGAAAGGCATGTTGCTGTCAATCACAGAGCAGTGGCGGTCTCTGGTCTTTGAAACGAGACGCTCGTTTCAGGCTCCAGTTATTTATACAGAAACTCTGCAAACGAACAACGAGACGGCAAAAAAAGGCCCAGTTGCCGTCGCGTATGTTTCTTCAACGCTGTCAATCAAAAATCTGTCTGACAGTTCGTCCAATCGTCATGCAGAAGCCCAGTCTGCACCAGCCCACTGCTCCACTCACCCCAGAGAAGCTGAGCTTCCATGGAAGTGACATTTTGAGGCTAAAATCTGGGAGAATGCTTAGCACTTTTGAGGAGAAAAAACATTGAGCACCTCCATTTATTAATTAAAATATCAATATTTGCTGTGGCATATCGGTTATCATATTGTATATATATATATATATATATATATATATATATATATATATATATATATATATATACACACACACACACAATTATGTACACATATATATATATATATATCAAGTATGCACCGATTAATCGGCCAGCTATCGGAATCGGCCGAAATCGGTGACCAGCCGATCAGTCAGAATATTCCGATTTTAATAAGCCGATCAAAATGCACTCGTTAGTTCAGCATGTTCAAATGTATCATGACAATTGTTTTTGTATTTTTATATATACTTCTATTTTATAGTGATTCGTTTTTTGTATTTTTAGTTGGATATTGGATGTGAACTGATTGTATTTCTATGTTAAAATGTTCTATTAAAGAGAAAAGATGCAAAAATATATATCTTTCTGTATGCTGAAAAGTGGTTTAAAAAAATTTAAATCAGAATCAGCTAAAATCGGTATGGGCAGGTCAAACTTCTTGAGAAATCGGAATCGGCCCCAAAAACGGCAATCGGAATTTTAAATACAGGAACTAAGAGAGAAGAGTCATGAAAGTTTTTTTCTCTTAAATAATACTCTCATTAAAAGAAGATTTCCGTTCGGCCTCGGGCGATTTTAAAAGCCACAGTGATCCAGGGAGTCATCGGACTTAATTTGCTCTTTAAAAAAAAAAATTATAATAATTGACCTTGAGGAAAAGTTCTCCTCATTTGCATCCACGGCAGTGATAAGTGTTCACAAGGGCTCGGCGAGATGAGGAACCCCCTGTGTCTGCACATTACCTCCCTCAGAAAAAGGCTTCACGTCTCCCGGGCAGACACAGCGTGGACTAATCCACAAACCAAACCTAATATACAGAGATTCAAAAAGCAAATGACACATAAGAAAAATGTGTCTTTGCAGCTTTTTTTGGACAATTGTCTTCTTTTTCACGCGGTGGAGCCAAAAGTGTGATGACAGATGCTTGTGATGCCTCTGCAGACTGTGTTGGTACAGTCCAGATGATTGTTTGCTACTTCACCTTCAATGGAGTAGAACCAGAGATGTTCCACACATTAGGAGGACGGTTTAGCTTGTTTGTGTTAATTATTCATTATCAGAGTAAACGACACAAAATCACTGTCGACTTCTTCTGGCGAGCTCAGAGAGCATGGATGCAGGAAAAGATGTGCTGTCTCCCTCTGCTGGACAACGTGGGAATTATTTAAAGGAGACATATTATAGCCTATTTCTCTTAAGTGAACCTATTTCCCTAGTGTCCTAACGAACATGTCTGTGACATGGTCAGGATGAAGCACCACAGCAGTTCAATCACCTGCTAAAACAGCCCTGTTCACAACGCTCTGTTTTGAGAGCCACTGGACACGTAAATCCTCTGAGGCTGGAAGTTTGTGTAGAACTCTGTGCTGCACTGTGGAGCCAATAATAGAACACTTTGCGCACTTCCAGATAATATCGCCCTCGCCTGCACTCTCGCGTTTTTCAGGGACAAAATGAAGCTCCACAGGACAACAATTCTAGGTACGTCTCACTGTGACGTAGCAATGAGTGCAGAAGTCAATATTGCATGTTTTATCTCCTGTACTTAGGCTGAGGAGGAGCACAAAAACATGACTGAGTCCTGTTTTTTCACACTTTGCCGACTGATAGGGCCTCCAGAGTCCCAAATATAAGTATTAAAATGATTAAAAAGTTGATTTTGCATCATATGTCCCCTTTACAGTATGCTGTGCTTCTATGCTGTATAATGTTTAAGTGTAACAGGATTTGTCGGTTATTCCAGTAGTGGATTACTTAGTTAGTTGTCATGGTGCTGCTCAAGAAAAGAGGATTTTGGATATTACACTGAAAACAGATTGGAGTTAAAATGTTGCTTTTCTGGTGTAAGAAGTGTCTGACAGTTCTCTGAAGAGACGCTCAAGGATGACCTTTAATCTGAGGTCCAGAGGAGTCATCGTTCTCACAGATCGGAGAAATGGACGACCTTTTTCCAAGGAGATAAAGAAACTATCTACATTTTGTACAATTAAGGAATTATAACATGTTGCATTACAACTGTGTGAACTAATGGGACCCCACCTTGTTGGTGTATATATTGTATGGTACGGTCAGGTCAACTATTCTACATCCGCACAGATCCACTCCACTTTCCCACATGTGAAATCATGCCAGTGATTCTGTTCGATCCAGTTCAGAGTGTGCAAACTGCATCTCACATTCCATTTTAATAGCAGTGATTTTCACCAGGAAATGACCCACATTTGGACAAAAGCACTGGGACGTCTGCTGAACATGACACCAACAGGGACTGTAGTGACATATTCAAATACATATTTGGTTTCCACACTACTTTATACAATACATAATACTTTCATCAAGATTTTGATTTGTTTCTACACTAATGCTGGACGAGAAGGCCTGGCTCCTGGCTCTCTGTTCCAGTTCATCTCAGGTCTCGATGGGGTCGAGGTCAGGGCTCTGTCAAGTTCTTCTACACCAAAATCGTCAAACCATGTCTTTATAGTCGTTGCTTTGTGCACTCACTGGAGGCACAGTCATGTTGGAATACAAAAACTGCTGCCACAAAGTTTGATGCAAAGCATTTTCCAAAATGTCTTGGTGTTTTTATGATTGCCCTTCATTTGAGATAAGGGGCCTAGCCCAAAGCCTGATAGAAACACCTGAATTCATTACTTAACAGGTGTGGCAAAATACTTATGTCCATATAGTGTATGTGGGTAATGTAGGACTTCTGGGGTTAGAACTGTGCTACACCTGGAATCATTCTGGAGACGTTTGCATAGATTCATCCATGTTAGGTCTGTTCGGACCAAAAAATGAGATCATGCAGACCTCGTTTTTCATGCGCAAACAGATGTTCTTTAGTGTTGAAAGTTAATAAATCACTTAAAACAAATGTGACAAATAATCAGTTTAGATGCGACACAAAGTAAAAGGTCATTTGTGGAATATAAATCAATTGGACTAGTTATTTTTTTCTGGACATCTGACGCTGTTCGTCATTATCAGGCAGCCTGCAGTAACACACACACACACACACACACACACACACAGATGCAGCGGGGGGGGGGGATCAGGATGATGTTAAACATTCAAACAGTGATCGCTTCATCAGCGTAAGAGACAGAACAAGAGAGCAGGTGTTTAATGAATAGCTGATGAGCACAATCAATATGAACAAATGAGCAACAGGAGCCGTTCGCTCAGTAACTGCACACATCGACAGCATCAGCACATGATAACGACACACAGTCACAGTGAGACAGAGGCAGCAGATGGGGATCGATGATGAGGGCGACACACTTCATTTTAAATGTTTTATCTCTTAATGAGAGCTGAGGTCAAACAGAAGCAAACCTCCTCAGATCAAACGCACTTCAGACTAAACGGTCAAAGCTTTTGCAGAACTGACCACGACTTCTGCAAATGTCTTGACATGTTTTTCCGCCACAGAGTGAACGATTAAGGGATTAATTAACCATTAAACAATAATTGTGTCATAAAACTGAAAACAACTCAAATGTGATTGTTTAGCTTCGTAACGGAGCTGTTTGTTTTCACGACATTCGTCTTTCTATGAAACGCGTTGTGACGCAGCAACCTGCATGCACTGAGGTCGGCAAGGACATATGGAGGTCAATTAAAGCTGCAGTAGGTAAGATCACAGGAAAAGTTGTTTAGCTTCACGTTCCATCACAGCGCGTTAAAATAAATAAATGAATCCATGCAGAATAAAGGTTTTCTCTTTTGTAAAAATGTGATTATAGCCAACAGGTAAAACAGGATCATTCTTCTAATTTGCAATTATTATTTTATTATTATTTATTTTACTTATTTATTTTTTATCATTTTCATGGGATAAATATACAAAACAAAATAGTACATATAAGACTGGTCCACAAGGAAAGAAAAAGAAAGACGCCTTATTTATCTAAATAAATAATAAATACAGGTCCACGTCACACGTTTGTCCTCAATTCTGGATTTTGTCCATGGAAACTAATCCACCTTTAACACCTGAGCCTCAAAATGGCCGTCTTTTTTTGCTTATTTTAACCATAAAAGGGCCAGAAAATGTCCTTTAACTCAGTGCTTTTGTCCATTTTAATATAACTTTAAACATCATTTACTGCATGTTAAAATTTAAAATGAAGAAAAAGAAAGTATTATGGAAAAAAAACACTGTATGAACACAGGATTTGCGTGTGAAATTTTAAATTTGAACAGTATAAAGCATATTTCATTTCATGTTTTTTTTGTTGTTTTTCTCGATGTCCAAAAAAGGCCAAAAAATGTAAACTTTTCGCCGTTAAAGACGCTGATTCGCCGGCTTCCTGCGACAGTGTGAGTGAAATTACCGTAATAACCACATGTTTTGGCTTTGATGAACAAACTGTCTGAAGTTTTCCAACACAAACCGTTTTGTAAGGATGTTTATGCAAAGTGTCTGCGATTCACTCTGTGTTAAAGGGTTTAGTCCAAATTATAAATCAGTGCCACAGATTCACCATCATCACAGATGTCAGTTTCACCATAACAGTTCGTCCTTGTTAACATTTGAACTTGACTTTGTGCTGTTTCAGCAGAAGCAGGGATAAAAGAGGAGATACTGACACCTGTTGACCTAATGCTGCACTAATGTTTGCGTACACTGGGGTTGTGGGTGACGGGGGGGGGGGGGGTGGGGTACTGCATGGGGGGTGAAAGGAGGAGTTCATCACAGTGCAAACGTACAGAGACAAACATCCACTCTCACACTCACACCTACAGTGTGTTGAAACTTGAAACAGAGCGTTATATGATATTCAGTGACTTCATTCTCTTTGGCCTGATGCTGCTGCACAGGGAGAAGCCTCTGAACAAGTGGATCAAACTGACGCTCACTTTAGTGTCTGCTTCTTTATTTATTTATTTTTATTTTAAAATCCACGTGTGTATTTACATCACGTAGACTTCACATCTCTGCTGTAACCAGTGGATACAGGGAAAACACCAGAGCTGCTTACATTAAATTGCATTAGATTTCATTCATTCACACCCTGAACAGGTCGCAAGTCCATCGCAGGGCAAACAAAGGGATGAACAATCATTCACTCATCACTGTGTAGCCCCTTACATCAGACCTGTGCTGTATATTATATATATCAGCTGTATATTGTAACACTAAATTACAGAATGTAACACTAAATATAGTTGCTAGCATTAGTTTTATAATAGTCATAATATGTTGTAATAACGCTGTTCAATGTACTACATTACATTTTATTTTTCTCTATTTTCCGGCCTCCTTTTGACCAGAATAGATGGTCATTGGCCCTCAGGTCATTTGAGTTCAACACCCCTGTTATAAAGTGCCTTGTTCGACATGTTTTGTTTTGTCCAAGCACTAACTCATGACTTATGACTCTCACAAACTCACTCAATAACATAACTTAAAACTGGTGCAAACCAATTAACTTCACAAAAATCTGGCAACGGCCGGTATTTATCCTCCGACCCCGACTGGTGGTTGCAAACCCCAGGGGTTGAGAACCGCTGTGTTGGATAAAGATGTAAAAACCCAGGACTCACCTGCAGCATACATGACCGCGAGCATGATGGAGGAGATCCATGCGATCTGACTGTACGACGCATCGAAGATGATCTGGATGTCTTTGAAGAAGACGGTGATGGCCTTGGGGAAGGCGTACGAGAAGCCGATGGAGATGAACGAGGCCAACACCACGGCCCAACCCCAACCGCCATCTGGTGGAGGCACTGCAGATGGACCTGCAGGGGGCGGCATCTCTGGCCCACCTCAATGTTGACTATTCACTGCAAAGACAGAGACGATATTTAAGCCTTTTTACTCTGTAGTTATTATTATTTTCACACTCGAATACAACAATCTGAAGCACGACATTTGAAGTAACACGAGTAAATCACATATTACCAGTTGCAGCTCGTATTGACAGTAAACAGCAGCCGAACCAGGTCAAAAGCTTTGTCCTTGTGTTTTCATACACACGAGACTAACCTGCTGCAATGTGACACAAGAGTGAAGAGGACATACCAGAGGTCTGTATCCTGGAGAGGGCGTGTCCAAACACACACACACACACACACACACACGCGCGCAGTCATGTGTTTCAGAGGACACTTACTCTACCAGAGATACAGACCAGCCCACTATTCACCTTGAGCAGCAAATGAAGCAGAGGCCAGTGTTTAATAATCAGGTTCTTCTGTGTACAAAGCAAACACAGTCAGGTCACCGTGGACAAAACGTCATTATTTTATTGTCAAGGGTGACATGGAGAGAACATGGACTGGATCAGATTAAAAAAAGAGCAAAACTGTCCGTAAACTGAAAATATCATGTAAATGTGATCCACAGCCATGGACACAAAGTTTATGAACATTTCACAATAAAACAGAAGCAGCAGGATTTAGTCAGTCGATTGCTGGTTATGGCTGGTGGTGGCAGTGCCGGACAGTAACGGAGTACATTTACTTGAGTACAGTACTTAAAGGTGAAGTAAGTAGTTTATAGTGCCATCTAGAGGAGAGGCTGAAATTTACAACAAAGAACTGTCCTCAGCCGGTCAAATGTCGTCCTCGTCGTCTTTCTCCGTGTCAGCAGATGAGGTTCGTGAGGCGAGGGAGAGGGCGGAGCTACCACGGCCGTAGCAGACGAAGCGGAGAGAGTGGAGGCGTTTTGAAATCATGTTTTGGCGTCATGTGGCGCCACCTACCGCCATCTACCAATCATTGCAGTCAGTAGAGTCTCAGCTGCCGAGCAACCACGGGTTGAACCAGTTACGTCAAAAAACTAAACCTAAAAGACCTCAGTATTTTGACTTTGAATGTAGTAACTGTTTTTGGCCACATTCTTACATATGGCACCTTTAAGTAAACATCTGACTGTAGTACTTTTACTTGTACTTGAGTAAAATTTAGCAAGGGTATCTGTACTTGTACTCAAGTAATGAAGCCGAGTACTCTGTCCGCCTCCGCCTTTTCTGGTTTATTTGCCACATAGAGCAAATAAATAATAAAAACATTTAAAAAGTACAAAGGTAAAAGTAATTAAGCATGAAAAACCACAACCTGTTTATGTCCAAATCTAAATGAATGACCAGGAATTGGTTCTCATCAAGCAAATATCACAATATATATATCAATCATTTTGCTCACATCTGTAATCAGTGGTTTACAGAAACACAGTGATGCAGCACAATGATAAAGGGACGACTGTGATGTTTACAGACAGCAGAGAGTGCAGCTGTAGTAGTTGTGCTGCGTCTGACCTCATTAGCTTCACCTCTCTGAAGCATCCAGGAACAGTTTACAGCTGTATAATTAAGCTGTGATGCAAACGGAGACGTTGGCAGCAGCTCGTGTGGTTTTACATGAAGGAAACAGCCTGTAGACGAAGAACCAACAAGTCTGTTTACGCTGCAGAGTCACAACTGAACAATTACATCAGGCTAACCACGCTAGACATGGATCAGTGAGTCTGACTCTGCAAAAGTGTAAGTGAAGAGCGACATAGAAGAACAGGTACGAGTTAAAGGGGCCTTTCGCCAATTTTACACACCAAGGTCAGTTCATGTCTAATGATTAGACCACCTAGTGTGTGTGTGTGTGTGCACACTTGCATCTGACCCTTTTCTGGCATAAAAACTGACCTTGTCAGGACCAGAAATCTTCAAGGAGACCAAAGCCCTACGAGGGGAAAACCTATGTTAGGCACTGACTGGTTATGGTTAAGGTTAGACATGATGGAAGTCAATGCAGTGAGGACACATGGTCGACAGAGTGCATTTCCTAGTAAAGAGGTTTACTATAAAAGTTTCCAGTCTGTCGAGATCTACTGGTTCACACAGTCGTCTGCCAACTATTTCACCATTTGATCTGTCACTCAGTCCATTCCACAACTCTACTCTTCACACATTTCTTTACCAAATCAAAATTAAAAACGACTCGATTTTCCAATTTCTAATTTTTTGCTGAAATGAAAAATGGAAAAAAACGGATAACGAGCGTTTCCCCTTTGATCCAACTTTGATAAATGCAAGTTGCATGACCAGTAGGGATGCAACGCTCCAGTTGTCCCACGGTTCGGTAGCCTATGCATCACGGTATTTTGGGCCACGGTATCAGTACGGTTACAATTTCTTAATATAAAACTACTCAGACTAGCAACGGCAATATTACATTGTAAAAATAATTAAAAGCACAGATATAATCACAGCACAAACCACATAAACCACACATATTAAACGTAAAGTTTAGTCCTATCCAATAGAAAAACTATAACTACAAAGACACCGCGCTGCTCCAAGTGAAAGAGACGACGATGACGACGTAAATGAGAGTCTTGCTCAGAGTCTCACTGTATGTGAATGTGGAGCCAACTTCAGCGTCGTGATGCGAGGACGACGTTTAACCAGAGCTAACCTGTGCCTTTCAGCTCCTTTTTAAGTCGCCCTCCACACTGATAAGATCTTACCTTTCAGTCATAAAAGGTCATATTTTAAAAAGACACAATCACCTGGAGACGTACATCACATACATTCCTTACTTCTCTTCCATTTATCTGTTCCAACAAGTCTCTCCTCAGACCACAGCAGCATTTGCATATAGTGTCTATAGTGTTCAGCTTGTAAGGATCCTAATAACTAAAAATCTATATTATATATATACTGTAGATATACATATATATATATATATATATACACACACACCACTTTTTTATATACAGTCAAGTCCATAAATATTGGGACATCGACACAATTCTCTTCTTGTTGGCTCTATACATCACTACAATGGATTTGAATTGAATGATACAAACTTAAACTGCAGACTTTCAGCTTTAATATGAGCCTCCCATTTTTTAGGGGACCAAAACTAATGGGACAAACTAAACGATCATAAATCAAACTTTCATTGTTTAATACTTGCAAATCCTTTGCAGTCAATTACAGTCTGAACAGCAACAGGTTACAAATGCAAATGTCACTCCTGGAATCAACTCCAGAACTTTGACCTTTGTTTAATTAAAAAATAGCCCACACCTGTCCATGAAATAGCTTTTCAGTCAATTGTCCCAATACTTTTGGGATTTGGATCTAAATACACCTCAAATTAAAGCTGTGTGTTTCATTTCAAAATTTCAAATCCATTGTTGCAGTATATAAAACCAAAAAGAAGAGAATTGTGTCAATGTCCCAATATTTATGGACCTGAGTGTACATATATATATATATATATATATATATATATATATATATATTTTATATACCACTACATTTACAGCCTAATTTCTTTCCATTTTTTCTGCTACTTGTTGTGTATTGTTATTTTATTTGGTGGTAAAGTCAACAAGACTCAACTGCAGCTCCCATCATAAATAAATGATGTGTTTCTTTGTTTTGTTTCCCACCTGTTTGATCAGGTTACAATGTTCAGTTCAGACTCATATAAAAGTACTACGGGATAAAGATGACGTAAACTTGATGGCAACAACAAAATGGTACATATACACAAATATAAAGCAACATAGAATTGATTTAAGTTTTCGGCTTCCTCACAAACATCGCTCTGTTTTAGTCGCCACCAATTCTTGCAAAAACTAGCATACATCTGTACGTTAGGCTGCTGTCATAATCCACAAATGTACACAATAAAATACAAAAACCACCAGTTGCTCTGGTGTCACATGGAGCCACATGATCACAGTTGTCTCGCAACAAACACATTTTCTCTCTGGAGTTTATAGACCATTGGGCAGCCATGACGTTGCATTGCTGCATCATTAATAAACCTTTTAGACGCCTGCAGGTAAATCCTATTATTAGTGTCTCGACCAAAAGGGAAATAGTGGGATTAATGACACTGACTCATTTTCAAGGTGTCAAAAACAACAATTTAACGCAACAAGTAACCGAACCTGTCAAGTCCTCATGAACCTGTCTGACCAGCAACACACACACGCACGCACGCACACACACACACACACACACACACACACACACACACACACACACACACACACACACACACACACACACACACACACACACACACACACACACACACACACACACACACACACACACACACACACACACACACACACACACACACACACACACACACACACACACACACACACACACACACACACACACACACACACACACACACACACACACGCACACACGCACACACACACAGCATTGCGTGTTGCTAGGTTAGTTCATTCATTGTGATCTGCATATGCTTGAAATGCTCTGCTGCCTTCACCTTGGTAAAAAGGACAAGAAACAAAATGAGTTACACACAACACACCTAAGTGTTTGTGTGTGTGTGTGTGTGTGTGTGTGTGTGTGTGGGGGGGGGGGGGTGTGTGTCCAAGGACATTACTTAGTACTTTGGCAGAAAGCCTGAAAGAGAGTGTTCTTTGTGCAGACAGGAGCTCAGGTTCATGTTAGACCCCAGTGTTGTGTTTCAGGTGAGATTCATTGACGGAGACACAGGTGGGTGTGGCTTAAAGAGTGAGACGATGGAGAGAAACACACTAAAAGTCACCGAGCGTTTGCCACCATCGTGACAGAATATGCAGCAACAACAATTACTAGCGTACACATTGAAGCGTACAACATCTGTCAAAATACACGTTTATCTCATCGAGATAAAGTTGTAAGTCATTTCCCAGCATTACATATTTTGAATAGTTTTGTCAGATGCCATGATACTATAGCCGTGTGGTTGATTTTGTATAGTATGGTACATTTTTTTGTTATTAGGAATAGTACCAAAATATTCTGGCCCATCTGCTCCAGTTTTTGAGTAAAATGGTACAGACCGGCTCCACCCAAGACATTCAGCTGATTGGTCGACAGAGTAACATCCGTCTTAAGGCCCTAATATACTTCTGCACTTGATGCGCAAAACTGAACTTCTGCCCCACAGGTAGTTGGAGTAAAAGCCCCGTTCACAAAAGCACAAAAATACATAGCGACAACAGAGGACGTAGTCGCAAAGGAAACGATGCCAACTCTTCTCTTCCCATCACTGTGGTACAAGTTGATCTTGATCTCATCTGTCCAGAGGATGTTCTTCCAGAATTATAACAGCTTTTTTAGGTGTTGTTTGACAAATTCTAATCTTGTCTTCCTGTTTTTGAGGCTCACCAATGGTTTCCATCTTGTGGTGAAGTCGAACTACGGTAAAAGGTGCCATATCATGTAAGAATGTGGCCGAAAACAGTTACTACATTCCTAAAAATGCCTGTATGTCGTCTGATGAGTGCATTTCACAACAGCTAACGTTGATGGAAAGTCTTTGCTTATGTGTAAATATTGCAGAAAGACGTAGTTTGGCACAAAATGCAGCAGCAGCATATTGCAAAGTGCCAAAACATTTTCCCCATAGCTCAAAACATGCATTAATATTTTGAACTGTATAATTTTGCATATGCATGTCTGCTTATGACAAAACAAAACGTTTAGATTTATATGACACAGTTTCTTTAAATTATCCAAAATGTCCCATAGAAAGAGGAGGTGGAGAAGTCCTTTCACGCTCTGGAAAAGGAAACTTGACCTCTGTGGTCAGCAGCTGCCAACATGACCATGACCATAACCATGACCATAACCATAACCATGACCATGAACACACCTTCCTCTACTCTATCACTAAGTTTCTCTAATAGTTCATAATTAACCCATTTGGCAAGTATTTAAATGTCAATCAAGCCACTTCTTGCTTCTCTTTCTTGTTATCAACTTGGCATCTTATCTCACTACACTGATACTGACATTGGTCATGAGCGGAGACAGGTATGTAAATAAGGGTTATGATAGAACTATTTACTCAGGTATCAGATACTCTTATGACTAAAATCAGGAGGGAAAAAATTGCACCCTCTGAAGATTTGTGTTTACTACGTATTATTCAGTCAATCACTTCTACATAATCTTGGTAAATCCAGACGCCTATACTTGGCACCACACCTCCAGACACAAAGATCGAGGGTATAATGTCGCTGATCTGTTAAGGGTTAGGAAGTCATGCGTGATGAGTTTGACAAGACTCAAAACAACCAACAATGTTCTAGGAAAAAGGAGGAGGCAGCAATCCAGTATTACAAATTGAAAAAAGGAAGACAATAATAAACAGTAGATAAGAAAAGGTTCTTTGTGATTATCAGCTTTTCACAGTTCCTAAACCGATTAGATTTGCAGCAACCATTTGCCTGATAAAGCTCATAATTATGGACAGTGCTGAAAATAAGGGGATGGGAGAGATCGCAGAGGATTCTCTGTATTTTCCACTTGACAATTAGTTTGTTAAGTTGGTTATATAACACAGCAGTGGGTGTTTCACAGTAGCATACCAGTGTGCACTTCCTCGTTCTGTTTCAGGCACTGTTGTCTGAGCACACTGCACTTGTGTCCACAACAAACGTCAATGCTGGAACATGGAAAGAACTGATCCTGAAATCTGATCCACACCTGAACGAACCCTGAGGTACAACACTGTACGTACATTATTCACATCAAAGATTACATTATTAGATACAGCTGTTCAACTCAAACAAATATCTAATAAGCCAATGGCGGCAATTTAGGGCCAATTCCAATTCCTATCTTAACCCTCAAGCTCAAGCCTTAATCTTAACTGGCCTCAAAACCAAGTGTTGAGGGTTATTTTGTCACTTAGAAATGGGACACCCCTTAAATGCAGATATGTCTTCAGACTGTAGGGGGCAGAATAACGCCAAAGCTGCGTCCAGTCTGTCAACTCCAAAAAAGAAGAAAAAGAAGAAGAAGACATTTACGTCAGGATTATTTATTCTGATCCGTTTGTCAGTCAAGTTATTAGGTTGTCAGTTAGTTATAAGATGATACTCATACAAATATTCAGCTGACAGTTACCACACACCACGACTTATTGAAAAGTAAACCACACCGGCCGACTATTGACAAAAGATGGTCAAATAAAAATAAATGTTAGGCAACAATGACGTCAGTAATCCATAATATGGACCTAAACTAAGATCATTTTTATATCTCTATTAACAAAGAAAATACTTCATTTGTATCGTACTCGTTTCGCTGCTTTGGACGCCATCTTTCTCATGTGAAAACACGCAATGCATTCTGGGTAGCCCTTGCTCCCAAGGGTGGTCTCTGAAAATCTCAATATTGAGGGCGATACAGCCCTTAAACTTGGCATCAACTTAATTTTACTGAGAATCAGGACAGAACTTGGACTAGAGGGAGAGCATTTTTGAGAGTGAGGGTTAAGATTGAGGATTAACCAAGGAATTGGAATTCACCCTAAATGCTTTCAAGTGTGCAGACAGAAGGGGCGGGTCAAAATATTGATATGGTGATATATCGTAGTCCGTTCTGTAAATAGTATAATCGATACGCCAGGTCAAATATCTATATTTTAAACAGTCCCTGCCAGTTTCATTCGCTTCACGATGTCCCCTCGTGGCGGAAAGTTGGGCTAAAGTTAGCTGGTGTGTGAAGTGTGAGTTTACAGTGGGATAATGGCAGAGAATTCTACTTTAAGAAATGCCCCATCCACGTTCAACACAAATACTTTAGGCACTTCTGCACTTTTAAAAAAATTATATCGGTATGCATCTTGCAAAATATTGTTTATCACAGTATCTTGATATTATTGCCATCGTGGACCATGTACTGCGTATTGTATCGTGAGGCACCATGTGAATCCCAACCCTCGTCAAGGTGAAAGTTCAAACTAAGCATCGGAATGATGACGAAATGTGACTTCACTGACTTTGAACATGGCAGAGTTGTTGATGCCAGACGAGTGGATTCTGAGTATTTAGGAAATTGCTGATCTACTGGGATTTTCAATCTCTAGGCTTTAGAGAGAATGGTACAAAAAAAAAGAACCACGCGTTAGAACAGGGATGTGCAGAAGACCTCTCTGAGTGCACAACATGTCAAAACTTGAAGCAGGGGCTGGAGGATCAACCACTTTTCAACCAGATGACCTACAGTTGTAGGACTAGTTTGATATATCATATTGACGATGTGACTGCATCAGGCCAAGATATAACCTGAAGCCGTGGTTAATCCTCTGGATAAACCTCCACAGTCCTAATCCCTACACATCTAACCTTATGTTCTTCCGTCTAACTGTATCACATGATCGTTGTGCTCCACTCATCAAACCTGCAGTAAAGGTCAGGTTAGTTTAATCAACCCAAACTGGATAAAAACACTATGACGGTGCACACAGGTAATGCTCAGCAATGGGAGGGAAATAATAATGTAAGCTTTACTTCACTTCTACTGAGTTGTTGGTGAACACTGGTCACTTACCAGAGGGAAAAGTGACACGTCGACCCCGGACAGGTGGCCAAAACAAGCGCTCACTCTCACATTCACACCTATGGTCAATGTAGAGTCTCCAACATTTGGACTGTGGGAAAAAAACTGTGGTAGTATCCAGAGAAAATCACACACACACATGGAGAGAGGACATGCAGACTCAGAGAGGACATTTGTCCAAACAGGTTTCAAACCTGTCCTTCTTGCTGTGAAGCAACAGTGCAACTGAAAAACTGACGAGGAAACTGAGGAACTTTCCTTGAGCAAACACATTATGAACAACATAAACAACAATAAACGACAAAACTCGAATTCAGCAGTGAATGGAAACGCATCAAAATGTGTGATGCATTTATAATGGAAACCTTCACAAACCACAGACAATAAGAGTCCTAACGTTGGAGAGCACGTGTCCATATTTCCACTCTGCAGAGGAAGTCGACCACAAAGTGACATGTGAGGTTATTTTTACAGCTTATCAGCAGCTGAACCACAGGAGTCACATTCATTATCACACTTTATAGAATCTTTAAACAAACCATCCATACATGGAGAGGATTGACTGGGAGGTGGATGATGTAACACAGTGATTCCTCAGCACTGCAGCCTCATCATATGATGATGATGATGCTGATGTAAGGACATGGACCGGATGAAGCCAGTCTTAAAGCCCAGGGCCTACGTGTGCTGAAGCGGACGCACGGTGTCACGTGACGTCAAATTGTTTATTTCATGTTTATTTATTTAACCAAACAGATTTTCCTGCAGAGATTGAGCGCATGGCTGAGAATGCAAGGGATTCCCCACATCTTTCCAAAAGCCCCAGAACGCGTCATAGGCACAAATGCGGGCATCCTGCACACACACACACACACACACACACACACACACACATGTCCATGTCAGAGCTAATCCTCCACATAATCACCGTCAGGTCGACACTGGTGTTGTTTTACCTCAGAGGAGACGGAGTTGTGAGGCTGATTCCTCCCCGGGCTCCGTGACCTTGGCGCAGAGAGAGATGCCCGCGTCTGTGTCTGTGTGCGCGGCGTGGACTCACTGCTGCTGCCGCTCTGTGTGTTCACGTTTCCTGACTGAGTGGGTGAGCTGATGTCTGTGTGACGTGGAGAGGAGGGAGGAGAGGAGGAGGGAGGAGGGGAGGAGGGAGGAGAGGAGAGGAGGCGCTGTTTCTATTTTAAACCCAGATCAGCTTCGAGGGATTGTCCCAGAGATTGTGTTGCTCCCCCCCTCTGTGTTCCTGGGTATTGCAGTCATTCTCTCATTGGATGTACCACACACACACACACACACACACACACACACACACACACATATTCTTGTACTTGCTGCATACTGAGGACTGGGTTGCTGACAAAGTGAGGACCAGCATTTCCACTTTATAAATCAACACAATTACAAATATCTACTTCATGAATGACATCTACAAAGAACTACTGGTTGCAGTACCATAAAATGTCTGCAGGTGGAGCCCCAGAGCAAAAAGGGCTGGATAATTAAAAATATATATATATTATTATTATTTTTGTTTCAAAATTTGAAAAAAATGTTGACCAAAAATTGTTGGTCCAAAATTTGAAATAAACGTCATACTATACTATGTCGTCCAAAATGTGAAAAAAAATCGACCCAAAAATGTTGGTCCAAAATTTGAAAAAAAAAACGTCATACTATACTACGTCATCCAAAATTTGATTTTTTTTTCTTACAAATTGAGATACCTAAGGAAGTGATTTCAATGAATACAAAGTGAGGACCGGCCAAAATGTACTCACTCCGTAAAAATGACCTCACTTTGTTGGTTAAAAAACCCTCACTGGTCCTCAGTATGCTGCAAGTACAAGAACACACACAAACTGGATGCAGAGTCCTCTACGTCGTCTCCGACTGCACGAAATATTTTTTAAGTGTCCGTCACTCCGTCAAAGGACAACGGAGACGACAAGAGCTGTGATTGGTCCTCAGGACAGGCCGAGATAATGCTGCTCTGTGCCGGCTCACAGTGAGCACCGAGCGTCCACAGAGGGCGGAGCTGATCACCGCCGATAACGTCAATGCCAAACTATAAATACGTCATATCTTAACACACACAGCACATGTTTAGACTCTAAATGGACAATTTCTCGCCTCAAATTATCTTAAAACTGCGTTCAGTGACACAGAAAAGTGAGAAACGGCCACTGTTTCAACAACAACAGTCTTTCTCTCTCTTTCTCTCTCGGACGCCATTGCTCACTGTAGCCAGAAGCACAACAACCTTGCGCAGCGACCCCTACTGATCGGGCGGGAAATATATAACGCTATATAACGGATAACGCATTACGCAGTCGGAGAAGTATAATGTGGCCTTTAGTGATGACCACAGATGCTTTAAAGCTTGGTAAACACACGTCAAATTCAAACTAAAATGCTCTGGTTTTCCAGATAATGAATATATTACAATAAAATGACTTCACGACTTCCTGGGAAAGCTGTGGTATCTAATGACTTTTAATGTATTTATTTAGAATTGTACATTATTGAACATCAACGTGGAAACAGCATTGATTAGATCTGAGCCTCAGGCTCATTTACAACAGGCTGGTTGATAATGGAGGACAAATTACAACGATAAACACAACAGACAACAGAATTATCTGTATTCCAGTAAACAGAGACAAACACAGTGGTGAAAGGAAACGTGTGCAACAAGGAACGCGAGAAAAGAGGGAACGTTATTTTGTAAAGATTTGTAAATAGTGGAATAAAGGCTGTCTGCTCATTTTGTCAATATCTGAGAAAAGACTGAATCAATCAGGAAATTAAATAAATAGATGGCGACACTTCTTCTTCTTTGTGCCACAGAATCCTTTGACCTCATTTTAGTAACAGGGGAAAAAAAGTGAGGAGCAACTGGTGGACGTTATATATCCCACCAGCAGAGGGCGCTGTGGTAAACCACTCCACAGGGTCACAAAGCTGTGTTTGTGTCCTGATTGTGTGGATGATTTATCCAGGTTTGTAAACTCTGAACTGCCCTCGTTATTATTATTATCTATAATCTTGAAGATGAATCACTAAATGTTGCATTAAAACCTTTTCTTTTCCTTCTTTTTTTAAACGTGAGCTTCTCATGTTGTGTTTTCTCAGCTGAGCCTCAGTGTATTTTTAGCTTCATCCAGTGGTTTGTGTGAGAGATTAATTTGAGGCAGCAGCATGAAATCCTTCCCTCTGATAAAACATGAATATCACATTCAGTTTGTGCTCAGAGGGTTTTTCACAGGAGAGGACGCTGTGGACAATTTAATTGGGAATATTCCTTTACCTAATGCTCACCTAACACTTGTGCTTAGACTGAACTGATTTGTCCATTTAAGAAACGATCACATGCAGCATTCAAGGAAATCACAGTTTTAAAAAAATGATGGAAGAACAACCAGTGACACAAAAAAAGGGTCAAAATCCTCATTTAGACCAGGATAATTAATCTAAAATATCATGTGAGACAAACTATATTGGTTTATATTTAAAAGTTACACACTGCAGCTTAAGTGGGTAAAATCAACTCTTCTGAGAAACAGTGGAATGCTTGGTGAAATCAGTGTTGATATTATTTCAAAACCTCATTTCACTTCATTTTCTCCAAATTTTCTGTTTGCTGTCGTCCTGTTTCTGTTTTTAATTGTTTTTGTGTCCTTGGGTGTAGAAAATAAAGTGCATTATTATCATTATTATTACTTTAAAACTGAACTATCCCGTTAAAGCTACATTAAACCTCTCGCCTGTTTTAATGTCATGTTAAACTAAACCTTTAAACTAATGTAAATATACACTATATAAGCTTTAAAAGGAAAAATTTAAGGTTTCCAGGTTGTTTTTTCATCTACTACTTATTATGTTTCTTTTTTGCATTAGTATTTTTATGTTTTTAACATTCATCTCGTTTGATTTCTTATTCTATGCCTATTTTTTTACATGTCCCTTGTTTGTCACTGTCAGGGCCGGACCAAGGCATAAGCGAACTAAGCCGCTGCCTAGGGCCACGTGACCACTAGAGGGCCCCCAAGAGCAATTAACTTAAAAAAATTGTTTATTAAGAATTTTTCTCCCCATTTTTACCAAAGCTTTGTCACAGTTTTTACATATGTGATTATTTAACTTTATATTAAATTACTATTTATATTATTTATTTATATTGTTTAATTATTATTAATATTTATAAACCATTTTTATGACCTTGTTCCAGGTGCCTCTGTTGATTTACATTATTATTTAAGTATTTGTTAGTTTATTTTATTTAATGCTGTGTTTTTTACATATAAAAGTCAAATCTTTGTATTAAAGGAGAGATTGTGCACATTTTTAGATATTCAGACCTTAATATCTTAATTATATTTTATTTATAAACCGTTTGGTTTTACGATTGATTCTCTGTGTCACCAGTAGGGGGAGTTGCTGAGTTTGTCAAATATTAATTGAAAGATTTTTCTGTAAGTTTGCAAATCTGGTGTCAAACAAAAAGTTCTCACATTTAGTTTTACAAGTGTATTTGTATTTGTGAATAAGTGAATTCTCCTGGAGTGGCATCAGTAAGTCAAATTAAATTCTAATCTCTAGCAATGAGGAGATTAAAGGGCAACATCTGGGGGGAAACTGGAGTTGAGCTGTTTCTATTCTACAGAAATGATCCCTAGAGGTCACTGTGTACCAGAAATCTCCTTCACACAAGGGAAGACGAGCAGAGCTGTGTTCTCCTCTCACACCGTCAGTCCACCTCTCTGCTGGCTGATGTTTGCCTGATTTAAAGTTGTGAGTAAAGCTCGTGCTGCCGTGTGAGCGATGAGGCCACCGAAGAAGGAAGAGGCGATCTGTCCACACCTTGGTGTTTACCTTTACTGTCAGATTGTTGCCACAAAGGCAGCGATGAGCCCGGGTGTTTGGGTCAGAGAGTAACTGCAGCTGGATGGAAGGATGGAAGGAGGGAGGGAGGGAGGGAGGGAGGGAGGGCTGCATTTTCACCTCAACACCTCCCTGCAGGAGGTGGGGGGTGGTAACAAGACATCTAACAGCTGGATCCAAGATTGTCACACTTAAAAGTGTGTCTGCAGAGTGTGTACATGTGTGCAGTCTCCAGTCTTAATCTAACACATTTTAGTATAGCAGTATATACCTTGTGATTTTTCAGCACTAAGTTGTACACGTGTTGGTTAAAAACGGACTTCTTCATGGAAACTCAATTGATTTCTATGGCGTCTTCTTTTTTTGTTCCTGTGTATGACCGGTCCAGGTGAACATGCATTGCGGAAACAAACGTAGGGTTTGTCGCGGTGACCCCTAGTGGACGTCTGCACGCCCGTGGATGCAGAAAGTATGACCCGGCCCTAATAGAGAATAACTAAGAGTGAATATGTCATTCTTTAATTCTATAATTAACTTTAATTACAACGCTGTCACTTCAGTCACACTTTAAAGCCATTCCTACTTGTCATAAAACTGCTTAAATCCAGTTTTTAGAGAGAGAAGCCCCCCCCCCCCCAGCAGCTGCTTAGCTTAGCTTGGCACAAAGACTGGAAAATAATTTGAAAGAGCTGCAGCGTCTTTCTCCAAAGGCAACAAAATGGAACCTTCCAGGCACTTTACCACTCACTAATTTATAAATGAACTATGGATAATT
Organism: Microchirus variegatus; assembly: GCF_963457635.1. Taxonomy (NCBI): domain Eukaryota; kingdom Metazoa; phylum Chordata; class Actinopteri; order Pleuronectiformes; family Soleidae; genus Microchirus; species Microchirus variegatus. Next base: position 25,198,832 of record NC_139817.1, on the reverse strand, counting down.
TTGCGAAAAGAAAAGTGCAGAGTCACTGATTATGTGGTGAGTCAGTTTGTGCAGGAACATGGCCGCCTCACGCTGGCTGCAGAAACTCACCGTCAACGTCACTGTGGGGAATTTACCTCTACAAAGGTTTGTGTTTAGAGGTAATCAGGTTAAATACGTTAGGGTAAAAACGGTAAAAATGGGGATGTGCTGATACAATAATGAAAGAAACTTGACTAAATGAAGATGAATGGGCAGGTATCTCCTCACTATGCAGAAACTGAAAACTCAAGCTGAGCCTGAATTCTCTGCATCGTCAGTCACCAAAGAAAAGGCTGAGGTGGAGACGGGGGGAGTTTAGTGGGGGGTGTGACGAGTGCTGAGTGTTCCTGTGGTGCTCAGAGTGCTCTGCCCACTCCAAAATGCAAATAATCACATGACCCTGATAAGCAGATAATCTCAACTAACTGTTGCTTGTGTTGTTTTTAAAAGTTAATATTAACTTTACATTATTTTACGGCCAAACTTCCTGTTTCTGTTTGCAGTAACTCACTGGCCCTGCAGGCGCTTTAAACAGTTATCTCTCATCAGATACGTGCACTTCCTCTACTCTATTCAAAATGAGTAACCTATTAACACGACATTGTTTTCAGCAATTACCTCTTTAAACCATCACCAGGCTAACTGCTGCACAGCTCACCCTCACAAGGTTTCTTTAAGATGCTGATTTAATGATCCACACACACTTGCGCAAACAGTCGTGGCACAATTACGACAAACACACTAAAGCCCAATTTTTACTCCTGCATAAAGTGCTCTGCGTAGGCTACGCAGAGTCCTCTGCGTCGACGCAGAACCTGTCGAAGAGCCTCTGCGTCGTCTCCGGGTGCACGGAATATTTTTTAAGTGTCTGTCACTCTGTCAAGGGACAACGGAGACGGCATGAGCTGTGATTGGTCCTCAGGACAGGCCAAGCGAAGCTGCTCTGTGCCGGCTCACAGTGAGCACCAAGCGTCCACAGAGGGCGGAGCTGATCACCGCCGACTTCGTCGCTGCCGAACTATAAATAAGTCATATCTTAACACACACAGCACATGTTTAGACTCAAAATGGCCAATTTCTCGCCTCAAATTATCTTAAAACTGCGTTCCGTCACACAGAAAAGTGAGAAACGGCCACTGTTTCAACAACAACAGTCTTTCGCCCTCGGACGCCATCGCTCACTGTAGCCAAAAGCACAACAACCTTGCGCAGCGACCCCTACTGATCGGGCGGGAAATTGCAGCGCCTATCCGTCACCACGACGCAGAAGTATGAAGGCTCGAGTGGTCTACGTGGTTACGCAGACGGATAACGCATACGCAGTCGGAGAAGAATAATGTGGCCTTAAAGCTTACATCTGTTTTGACGTACCCACACACACACACCACGTCATTTTAGACAATATATTCTCCAATTTGTTCCATACATGTGCAGAAGTAAAATGGTAACTCATGTCCAAAAGAGCAGTTTTGTGTGCATGTGTCTTGCAGAGGAAACACTGGTTTACTGTTCAAACAGCAGAGAGGATGATGGATTTGATGAAGATGATTTGGTGAATCTGGCAAAGTGCATGTCTTACTCGGCTCAGTGAACAAAACGAGCAAAGGCAGCAGAGTGAGAGGTCCTCTCTGCTACAATAATATAGTGGGATCTCTGTATGAAAGAGGCCTGTGTTTTTCAGCCCAGTCCATACGAGCCACAGTGTATATGCATGATGTACATTTCATCATCCACACATACGCACTGGGCTGCACAGGCAGTGCTCGTGCAGCCAAATGTCTGTGGCTGGTTGACTGAGCCAAAGCATTACATATTTCACTGTTTCAGTCCTGTTCTCAATGTGCCGACAATAGAAGGGTTAAAAACAGGATTAACTTATTGTTTGTGTGAGTCTGACTAAAACTGGACTTTTAAAAGACATGTAACAACAATAAAAACATTTCCAAGTCACCAAAAACAACATTTTCCACGGTTCCCACCCCCAGGCTTTGACCTGGAAATAACTGAAGAATCCAAAAGAAGAAAACAAAAACATGCAGAAGTCCAGACAGGTGTGTGTGTGTGTGTGTGTGTGTGTGTGTGTGTGTGTGTGTGTGTGTGTGTGTGTGTGTGTGTGTGTGTGTGTGTGTGTGTGTGTGTGTGTGTGTGTGTGTGTGTGTGTGTGTGTGTGTGTGTGCGCGTGTGTGTGTGTGTTTTTTGAATTAGGAGATTTCAATTACGTTCTGTCAGCTTAAAGAAACAAACATTTTGAAATGTTTGGTTGCATGACATAGAATCGTGTTAGACGTGGTACCTACTTGCCAGCAGCTGGAGTTGTGAGGTCATAGTTCAACTAAATACTAAATAACACCAGTATATAAACTGGGACAAATATAGTAGTTCAATCGAATGGCTTAGTCCAGCTACAATCTTAGATTGACAGACCTAGCTGTTTTTAAAGGGGAGGCTCTGGAGTTCTTAAAGTAACCCCATTAGTCCAACCCATGGTGGTTGGCGTACAACTGTATTGCGCCACCTACTGCGATGGAGTGGAATAGAATGGTGCACACACACTGCACTGAAAGGCTGATGTCTATGTCTGCAGTGGTATGGACTCTATACAGTTGACCATATGCATCAATCAGTGAGACATGCTCCTGGTATAAGACAATATGTTGGAAGGGAATGAAACATGGGATGAAGCTTCACATGCATGTAACGTTAGATCCACTAGGGCCATTTATGCCCTTAGTATAACAGGCAAGTATTTATGAGAAGATCACACACATCAGGACGTAATTGTCAGTTTCTGAGTCCTTGTGAGTCAAACTCCTTGTATGTGTCATACTTGGCCAATAAAGATGATTCTGGTTGTGATTTCTCTGCAGAAAGAATGGTACAGTCTTCAGTATAATTTAGAATCGTAGACTAAACTCTGACAGTTCAGGCCTTTAGCTTAGAATTTAGTAAAGTGACAGCACAAGCCTGGTCACCGATGGTCAGCTACTGTCATTGACCTGGATTACGTTTGTGGTTAATGAACAAATATATAATATATTTAGGGCATGAAGTCAAACTGCTGTTTCCAGGCTTTGTATCAGAGAACCCTACAGCACGGTTTCATTATACGTGACCACAGAACAGTGAGCAGCACACAGAGTAAGAATGCAGGAGTGGGTGTGTGGCATTTAAGAACACACATCTCTGCTGCTTTTAACAGTTTCTGTCATCACAAGCATCAATAAAGCCTGTGATGCTGTTGCCATTAACCCGTCTGGCCGTGAAGTTAAGGTTTGGTCAGCTGGACCAAGCAAAGTAAGAGGAGGATAAAGGAGAAAATCATGGATACATGTTTCGAAGTATGAACCGTGTTGTCCATGTTGGAATCACAAACCTCCTCCTGCTCATTAACTAGTGACAGCGACGCAGTCTCATTAGAAATGAACAAAAGAAGAAAGAGGTTGAGGGTTTTTGACACTTGGGTCAACACAGCAATCTGTACATGTGATGTGGCAGAGCGCCATGCGGAGAACATGCAAACGTGACCCAGTTAGGATGCATCACATCACAATGGGAGATACACATTTCTGTGTTAAAGTCTCCAATCATCACTTCATACAAACATACGGTGTTTATTTGACAGTTAAGGCACAGGTCCAGTGTGAAACATTTAAAAGTGTTTATTGGCAGAAACTGAATATAAATCTCATAAATGTGTTTGGTTTTCATAGCCTGAGAAAAAGCTTGTTATGTGTATTTTAGGCAAAGGTTTTGCCGTCCGTCCACCATTTTGTGCCGCCAAGTTTCTGCAGCAGCCCCACATGTACAAACCTCTTTCACACTGAAATTAGTGGGTATAATTTCTAAAAAAAAAAAAAAATGGTTGAACCCAGTTCTGCCTTTTCATGTGCATGAATTTTGATGCCAGAAACAAGCAAAAAAAACACCATAGCAGGAAGCAAAACAACACTATAACCTTAAGTGATAATGCTAAAGTGGTTGTTGCTATTTTGCATCTTTGACTTGGAGTCAATCGTTTGGATCTATGGTTCTCAAACTGTGTCAAGCTTCTTATGGTGGTACTTAGGAATATCAGAACTACTGTTGTTTATATACCAGGGTATGTGATCAGAGTGGAATTTGCTCGACCTATTTACGCCGCTGTATTTTAACGTTGAATACAGCTCCATATTTTGTCAGGTGGTTCTTGGTATTAAACATTTGAGAACCACTGACTTAAGTAATCCTTAATAGCACAGCTGCTAATGCTATTCCACTTACTGTACCACACAGTGAATCTAATGCTTGACACCTGTATTCTCTTGAATGACCACCAGGTGGTTTGGCTCGAGCCAAGCAAAGGAACTTTGATAACCACTGGTTTAGATCATGTGATTGATGGAATAACAGATACTGAGCTCTGTCCCACATGTTAGAACCAAAGATCGGTACAGACGTTAATGGCTATGCTAAAGGCTGGGAGATGTATGAGTGTTCTAGCATTGTCTAAAGAAAGTTGCATGTTCTAATATGTTCCCAGTGATGCCAATCGGAGCTAGAGCCAATAAAAACATTGCAGAGTCATTTGAGATGGGAGTGCAGGCTGACCCAATACATTCTCACTGGTGAAAAACCCAGTTTGAACCCAGTCCAGTCAGAATGGGCTATAATAGTCACAGCACAACTCATATGTTTTGCTATGTAAATGTCACCATAGTCACATCTGCAGTCCCAACAGTAGATGTGACTCATTATTACACAGTGAACCTTTACTTTCTCCTGGTTTCTCCTTCACAGCAGGTATGCGTCACTTTTCACTTTAGTGTGATTGTGTAAATCAAACCCACATCAATATTTATGAATTTCAATATGTGCCTCTAAAAATCATAAGTCCTTGAAGTGGTGAAGCGAGAGAAACTCTTTCATTATTAATCAGCTTTTTTTTTTGTTCTGGTCCTTCAGTGATCTGTTGAAGTGCATGGAGGTTGAATATGCAGATGTCCCCCCCCCCCCCCACACACACACATCCACCCCCACTGTGTTCCTCCCAACTGTTTGAACAGCTGGGCTTTCTTTATCACTGCTGTAGACCCACCACTGATTCTCCCTGGTGGGAGGGGTAAGTGAGGTGAATCTGTGTGAAGGTGGGGGGTCCCGGAGTCAGAGGCTCTCAGCAGGAAGGAGTTTGGCAGAGCTGCAGCCACAGTCATGAAAGAGACATTTTATCCCATAGCTCACAAGACCTTGTCTTAATGATAACAAGAGTAAAAATGATGTTATTATTGTTGAAAAATAACATTAATGTAGGTTTCTGTGTTTCAAGGAGGTTCAGGAATCAGAGTTTTGTTTGGTACAGTATAGCATGTATGTATTTTTGTTGTAGTACCAAACTGTACCGTACCATGATGGATGCACGTTTTCAATCGTCACATACACTTCTGTTTCATTCGTACAAGAAAAGCCCCCGTGAACCATTTACCTTTTCAACAAGGCTACGTTTACACTAGCTGGATGTTTTTAAAAAACTGACATTTTCTTCCCTCCGTTTTGCAAAATAACTTTGTGCACACCTCATCGTTTTCAAAAAAGTGAATTAACCTGCACAAATGAGCTGTCCAGAGCCGTCATACCTACGCCAAGCCCGTGGGCGGCAGTGTAGGAAGAAGGAGAAATCCTCATCGACAACAACAATAACGACTGACCTCTGACCCTCGATGTATGGATGTATCCTTAAATCCTCACACCACTCCTCCAGGTCAATAACCTCATTCTCAAAGTTCTACCACCTGACAGCAATCCACCCAGGACGGACCCAAAACCGGCGATGCTAAAAAAAACTCTGTTTTTACATGCAAACGCGAAACACTGAGTTTTCCAAAATCTCCACTTTTGCCAGAGTTTTTAGAAAGAATCGTTTTCAGAGGCGAAATCGCCGTTTGGCACAAACCCAGGGAAAGTCTCCATTTTTAAAAATACCCGTGCTCGTGTAAACGTAGCCTAAGAGACGGAGTGTGCCATTTTCCTTATTTTCCACACAGTGACGTTGGCACTAGTTCAGTTTGACATAAGTGTGTGAGCCGCAGAGTAAATGTCAGAGTGCTAAAGTGCAAAAGAGTTGATTAAGACTCCAAATGAGATATTGAGCTGATTCGTCTGCATGTTGCTCGGCGGGTCGTCGTGCATCAGGGTGATCGTTGGATAGAAAGCACGGTCGTCTAATTGGAGCAAAAGAAAAACAGGACAATTGGGTCTCAAATGAGAAGCAATTTCACCTCAGGGTGAGAGATAATTACAATCAATACTCAAACCTCCAGCTAAAGTTCTATAGACTCTGACCTTGACACCAAAGTTGAAAGCATGTGCTGTATTTTTTTTTACTTTCAGATAACTGACATTGATATCGGTAATGATTTCCACATTAGGAGTGGAATTTGCCTTCACGCTGGTGTCAAGAGCAAGATTATCCTGAATAAGAACCTGCTCAAATGTGAAGCTGTTGAGGCAAAAGGGGAGAAAGTGGTCATGCAGGCCTAGAGTGTAAGATTTAGGAGAGTTTGTGGCATAAACTGACTAAACTACCCTTAAATATGTTTGTATGATCACTTTAAAATGAAAATCTTTTGCTTTTTGCAGCTTTAAAATAAGTTGTTTTATGGACCTTAGTTTACATTTCCTCTTTCATTTAATACCTTACTCTGCAAATGAAGAAGAACAGAATCTTTTTTGGTATAAACTAAGCAGAACTTTATTATTATGATTAATTTTTGTGTTTTTTGTAATGCAAGGTCTGTCTATTCATCAGCTAAGTGTTGAGTGGTTCATTTGACAGGATTCAAACTTGATAGGTGACTTGCTAAAGGGTCAGACTTTGTTTGCATAAGAAATAACTTAATCATACATAATAAAAGAGATGTTGGTGCATTGGACTAGTTTTATGTATGTGATGATTACTGTTAATGTTGTGTATAAACTGGGATGATATCAGCCGTCTGGGGGACAGATGGTTGGTGCAGCTCAGGAATGCGGCTCAAACCACCTCTGAATGTGGTTTCTGTGATCAGATCTGAAGACCCATTCAAGATGGATCGGGAGCATCGAATCAAATCACTGAGGAGGGATGTTAACAGCAGGTCTGAATGGGGTCTTTGAGGCTGTGTATTTGACAACTCTTCAGGACCTGGTCTGACATAAACACTGACCTTGTCAGGACCAGCAGTCGTCCTGGAGACCCAAACCTGGTCCTTAACGAAGCAGAAGCTCATTTCTGAGGATTTTGGGCTAAAATTGGTTGGGTTAGGGTTAGAGTGAAGCATTAACTGGTTATGGTTAGGGTTTCCAAATGAATGGAAGTCAGTATAGTGTCAGCTGAATGTGTGGGGGTGTTACGGGGTGAAAAGACGCGTGTTGACAAACCGTACGGCCGTCAGTCTGAGCCACCACACTCCACGCCATTAATTATGAGAGGCAGGAGTCCTGACCGGGCTGCACACACTGCCTCGTTTATCCCCACTGACCGGTTCACACAGCAGACATTTTGTTTCGAGCTCCGCGTCTTGTAATTGGCAGCGGCCACACAAACGCAGACCCTAACACTGGCCACTTTGGAGCCTCTCAACCAGCCGTCAACATCAACCTCACACAGGCGCGGCACTGACAACACACGCACTGTTCTGACGTCTAAATGCTCCTGTGTTGGGCACCGAGGACCTGAATGTGGCTCCACACCTGGAACGAGCCGTAATGCAACACGCTCCAAAGATCCACAACTTCAACATGATGCACATGTGCTTAGAGCAAGGAATGAGTTGATGTGAATAAATGACTTAGTGCTGCAAATGTGACACTGATGATCAATCTTTTTCAGCTCTGGAAACTGAAAGTTTTTCTCTTCAAACCGCAGCATGTTCCAGTTTCTTTGTGATTCATACTCACACCTACGGACGCGTATTCCATTCACTTGAAAAAAAATAAATAAACTGTTTTTCTCAGTAATTAATTTTCGGTTTGATTTTTTAAATAATTTTTTTCCTGTTTTTCTTTCTAATTTTCTTCCTGTTTTTCTGAGTAATTTATTTTTTTCTGTTTCTCTGAGTAATTTTCTTTCTGTTTTCCAGATTATTTTTTTTCTGAGTTTAGAGAGCATTTAAAATAATAAACACATTCACTCCTTTATTGAGAGTTTGATTTATTTAACATGGACGGCTTGTTTAGTTTAGTTTAATCAAATTTTACTTTGATCTGGGTTTAAGACACTGGGAGATAGTCCTGTCTTTAAGTCAGATAGATGGTATTATCATTAGTTTCATAGCGAGAGTTCTCGATAATTCAAAAAAAAAATTACTCTGAAAAACAGGGGAATAAAAATTTGCACGATAAACAGAAAAAAGATTATTAAAAAATCAAACTGAAAATTAATTACTGAGAAAAGCTGTTTGTTCGTTTTTTCAAGTGAATGCAATACGCTTCCGTACAAACCTCCCTTCTGTCAGATAGTGACAGAGATACAGTCTGTGCACTAAGAATCATTAGAAATGGGCAGCAAAACAAATTGGTTGTTTGTTGGTTTTTGGCCACTTGGGGCAACACAGCAATCTGCACACACTGTAGATGTGGACATGAGTCTGTGGTGAGAACATGCAAACTCAACCTCATTAGGACCAAGACAGAATTAGGTCTACAAGTATTTCAACATTTCTGTGAGGAAAGAGGCCACTGACAGCTGCTTTTTGAGGGAGATTTCTGCCAACAACCCACTCACTCAATATCTCCCACCTCACATTCCTTCTCTCTGCTCAACAAGCGATTTAAGCCGTGTTTCCACTGAGTGGAACAGTTGGGTTTGTGTGCTACTATATGTATTTGTGTGTGTTTCCATTAGACATGGTACCAACATAATCAACCCCAACCGTTACATTTTTGGCACACGACCCTTGGGCACCAAAGTAAAATGGTATCACGCTGATGTGGCACAGCCCACGACCCTCCTGCCAAGTTAATGTCCTGTTCTCGGTTGGAAATGCAAACCTTTACCTCTCCAAACCAAACCTTACTGTCATAAAAGCACACAACGACGTAAGCTGCTTGCACTGGCGAACAGTGTTGCTTCAAAGTGTATGAGGGAAGCACTATAGTCGAACAAATATTGATTATTAATCGATTACTAAATTAATCGCCAACTATTTTGATAATGGTTAATAGGTTTGAAGCTTTTTTTCATGATTAAAACAAGAATTCTGATTGTTTTAGCTTCTTAAATGTGAATATTTAAGTGTAAACGTCACCCTGCTCCTTTTCAGGCACAGTTACTGACAGATCTATGTTTTTGTCGCTTTTTATATATATATTTCTTTAATTTTGTTATATGTTCTTTCTGTTTGGAATTGTGACTGCACTTTGTCTGAAATAAATATGAACATAAACATAAACATATTTTCGTTTCTTTGCTCCATAAAAACAAAGAAATCATTCAAACTGAATCATTTTGGTTTGTGGACAAAACAAAGACGTTCAAGATCATCGTCATTTCCAGCTTTGAACACCGATCAACGTTTTTTAACATTTTCTGACATTTTCTGGACCAAACGATTCATCGAGAAAATAATCGACAGATTAATCAATTATGTAAATAATCGTTAGTTGCAGCTCTAAACAAAACCAACGTTCTTTTAATCAGATGCATATTGTGCGTCACTTTATATAAGTTCCATAAGCTGCAAACACACAGTACATTAAGACATACCAGGCCACTTCACCGCTCCTCTGTGCTGTTGTCATTGGCAGGGCGCCGTACCTTGAGCAAAGCATGCTGGGTAGCCTTTTTACGGCACCGTTGCTATTCTGAGTATAATGATTGGCGGCCTGCCATGTGCAGCATTAGCGGCTCGGCGAGCTCGCTGCCAACATCTGTGCCTCATGGAGACGGCAGAGGCTCTGGTGCTGGTTACTCAGCTGACAGACGGACTCGTAGCTCCGCATACCTCCACGATATCTTCCAAACTGAGGGGGGGAGGGTGGTGCAGCGAGGGGCTCGGGAGGCGTTTCACAGCCAGAGAAACATCTATCACTCAGGCGCCGCTGTGACCGAACAAATCGGCCGCGGCTAGAAATGATGATTTCAGCGGTAGAGGAATGCTGCGCGGGGAAGACGGGACGGGATCGCTGCCTTCGGCTTTTGGTCGTTCAAGGAATGAAAACGAAAAGTCACAAATATCAAAAGTGCGTTTTTACATGGAGGGGCGTAGTTTTCCGTTCGGGCTCCAGATGGAATGACTTCTCTCGGAGGTAAACGTTTTCCAGCGTGAGGCCTCGGCAGAGAGAGGAGGGGAGGCCATGAGGAAGCAATCAGCCCATCGATGAGTGGCCCTGTGGGGACGGTGTGATCCCCCACATCTGCACAAGTCCTCAGGGAGATAATCAATCACGGCGAGCAGGCAGAAACACCCGGGCGAGCCATTCCTGCCCCACATTTCTGCTGCTGAGTTTGTGTTTTCCTGTTTGTTCTGTTTGTTCTTCCCCGCTGAGAAAACTACTCCCTGAAGTTATTATCTCTGATGTTGATCAGCTGAGTCAAGAGGGAGAATTTCATTTTTATAATGTTTTAGCCGCTCTGTCGTCGATGAGCCAATTGGAATGACATCACACGACTCAAATTCAACCGAGCTGCTGCTCGCTCAGAGTCTTTTTCATGGATGATGTCATAAACTATAAGTGGAAATAAAGTGTGTTTTAATTTTGGGCAGGAAACTAAATTGAATCACCTTTCTCTACATTCTGTCCCAGAAGTTTAGAATCACTTCACTGTTCACTGGGACATTTTCTCTCTGGCACAATTCACTTGTTCTATTGACTTTTACTTTTAACTTTTACTCACATATATGACCTAATAGAGGAGCAAACGGAGCAACAGGAAAATATTACAAATCACAGACGAGCTGACGGAACAGAACAAAACAGTTGTGTGTCATAACATTTCATTTTGATTTCAGGTAAAAAGCGATTCTGTATCCTCACGAACACAAACTAGAATTGTGAAAAGCTTTGGTGAAACTTATGTTTCTAACCTTCTAAACAAAACCAGAGTAATGTGGATGTAGCCGACTACCCCCATTCGTTCAGGACGCTTTAGGCAACCCACGAGCATCTGGACGGGAAGTGTGCTTGTAAATGGAGGGTTGCTGTTTCCACTCCCAGGACAGGTCAAGGGCTGCGGTGCCCCTGAGCAAGGTACCCACACCATCATTGCTGCCATTGTTCACGACTAAAATGCAGAGGTCAAATTCCCTTTTACTAATTGCTGTGTGTCCAATGAAAGTCATTCATTCCAATTTTTTAACCTGGGTTTAAATGGGTCTCTGACAGGCTTTCACTCCCAGGTCAGATGACTTTGCGACGCACAGTCGACTCAGGTGAACGTGCTCATTTCTTGTTTGTTTGGTTCATTTGTGGCAAAGCGACGTGGATTCCTGTGGCGTCTCCAATACAGTATATGTCAGGCATGAATGTTCCAGCCAAACAAATGTTTGTGGCGAGGCCTACTTTTCACAACTTTGGACAGCACTCAATATATTTTCATTTCATCAATTGAATAAATCGATTGAGTGAAGTACGCAATTATTTTAATTATTTTAAATTTAAGTTAAATTTTATTTATTTTTATTTTATTTTTTATTTTCATTTCATTTCATTTTATTTTATTGTATTTTATTTATTTTATTTTATTTTATTTTATTTTATTTTATTTTATTTTATTTTATTTTATTTTATTTTATTTTATTTTATTTTATTTTATTTTATTTTATTAGTGCTTCACAGTTGCACAGAGGGGCTTGTTTTGCAATGTCAATTCTGTACTAAAAATCTTGAATCTTGGATCAATACAAAGAAACCTCTGCATTAATCTTGTCCATGGTTTTCATGCACAGTTAATATTATTAATCACCTTTTTTTAGCCACTATTTTTAGTTTGAAAGAGGCTTAAGTGAGCTGTTAATAAACGTGTCAATAAAAACCAACAGTCTAAAGCATTATGGGGGTTCTTCTTCTGCCCCATTTGTCTCTTTTTGCACATAAATGAGTTGTCACGTGAGCAGAGCACAGGTCTCACACCTGGCTGCAGAGCTGTGGGGCAGCTGTTACAGACGCAATAAACCATTCACTGGGTTCCTTTCAGAAAACAATGGAATCGCTGATCATCAATCACTCGCGTCCTAAGATCAAGGACATAAACTTCCTCACACCTGATGCATATTTGCCCCGAACTGACATCTGCTAAAGATGTCTGGAGCTTTACGTGATCCTCAGTGTGTATTGATACAACACTGCAAGGTCAAAAGATCCGAGTGCAAGTGGTTCATCCACTTTAGACTGTGATTAGTGTGTAAAAATACACAATTAAAGTGTTTACTGTGTGAAGTCAGGTTTAATAAATCACTGCTGCAAACATACAAAGGACTTTAATATGAGATTAAATATGTAACATTTTAGAAAAGTGCAACTTAAAGTCCAACTTAAACTGGATTTAAAAATAAATAAAAACATGCTAACATGTAGATTTGAATTAAATTTGTTCTAAACACAATTGTCTGACTGGGCGTCACACATGAAGAAGACAGCACACAATACATACACAAAACATTTGTTGGATTGATGAGAAGATTTTTAACTTTTTAACTAATTAGAAACGGGTTCTACTTGCTAACAACTAGCAACATGCTAAACCGGAAACCACTTCACACTGAGCTAAACAAGGAGGTCTTATCGCCAAGTAGTGCAGCAGAGGCCAACGCACACTTAAATAAATCAATTCTGCAGGACAGTAGTTCAATTAAACGTCATATTTAAAGGTGCATTATGTAATAAATGATAAAATCCTCCTAATATGTCACAGAGACTCAGGAATAATGTTCATATAACAAACTGAACTCACCAACAACAACAGTACAGACAAAATATTTGCATTAAAAAAATATTTTTTGTTTTGGCGTCATGTGGAGCCACCTACCGCCGTCTACCAATCATTGCAGTCGGTAGAGTCTCAGCTGCCGGGCAACCACGGGTTGCCAGTTACGTAAAAAAAAAACGAAACCTAAAAGACCTCTGTATTTTGAATTTGAATGTAGTAACTGTTTTTGGCCACATTCTTACATATGGCGCCTTTAACCGTAGTTTGTTTGAAATGAGTTCAATGATGTTAAGAGTAAAAAAAAGTGTTTTTCAGTGTTTTCTGAACAGAACGTACAAATGTAACATCTCATCGTTCATGAAACCCCGTCTCAGTGTTTTTGCATCGTTCAAACTGAACCTACAGAGCGAGTCTTTGCCATTTATTTATTTTAATAATTAATTATTTATACGGGTCGGCCTGACTCTCATCTGCATGTGAACAGTGACTGAGCTTGTGTCCTCATTGAGAAGAGGAATTGCCGCTGGACAGTGAAAGTATGACCTTGGTCAACAGGAAACGGATGAACATTTTGCCTGAGGGGAGACTCACACATGTGACACATCTGACACACAACATGCTAAACCCATGAAGAACGCTCACCCTTTAGTGTGCAAATGAAGATGGAGCCTCTTAAATTGCAAATGAGGGAAATATCTGTTGGCTTTCAAGAGCAGAAAGTCAATGAAAACCTCTATAATGGATCTTACATAAAAGGTAAATGGGGTTGTTAAGTGTCCTTTAACACACAGTGAAACTTTAGTCTAATGTGTTATATATGTATATATATATAACATATATATATATATATATATTGAAATAACTCAAAGTGTTGATGTAAAAGCAGAGCAGAGCTGATTACTAACAGAAAAACAATAAAAAGCACAAACACACAATGGTTTACTGGCTATTAATGAGAACAACTAGATTCAGCCAACAGAGCAAATATATGCTGATTCCAGCTCTAACTGTCTATATAACATTATAACAGAGGGAATATCTTTGGCTTTTTCATATAAAATGACAGTGATTCATGAATCGTGGTGATGAAACAGCTTCTTTATTTAACTTCTGATGAAGCACAAATAAAAGTGTTGTGTTGAGAGCGACCACACAAACGTGTCATATTTAAAGTTCGTGTGTTATTGATTTTTGTTGATGTCATCACTCTGTTAAGTGTTCTGGAACAAAAAAAAAAAGAAAAATATTTCTCAATATGTTGAAAACTATCAGGCCTGACAGAGGGAGCGTTTGTGTGTATACAGCAGCAGCTCTATCCTCATTTAGTCGTTAGCATTAAAAAGTGTAGTTTCGTCGGTAGATAGATTACAACTTTGTTCCCCTAACATTACAACTTTATTCACGCAATTCTACGACTTTATTCCCATAATATAACGACTTTATTCTCCTAATGTTACGACTTTATTACGACTTTTTTCTAATGTTACGATCTTGTAACGTTACAACTTTACTCTCCTAATCTTACGACTTTATTCCCCTAATGTTACGATTTTATTGCAAATTGATTCTAAAGTTACGACTTTATTCTCCTAACGTTACGACTTTATTCATGCAATTTTTACAACTTTATTCCCACAATATTATAACTTTATTCTCCTAATGTTACGACTTTATTACGACTTTATTCTAATGTTACGACCTCGTAACATTGCGACTTTATTCTCCTAACTTTACAACTTTATTCTTGTAACTTTACGACTTTATTCTCCTAATGTTACAACTTTATTCTCGCAATTTTACAAATTTATTCTCCTAATGTTACGATTTTATCGCGAAATTTGATTCTAAAGTTAAGATCTCGTAAAGTTATGACTTTATTCTCCTAATGTTAAAGCACCAGTGTGTTAATAACATGAACTCCATTTCCCATGAGCCCCTGCTGCACGTGTCTCCTCCCCCACATACCTCTGCTGTGCGCTCACGCTGCTGTGCGCGGAGTCTCCACAGCACAAGTTTCTCCAACAAGAAGAAGAAGAAGAAGAAGAAGAAGCAGAAACAGAACGCGGCGCTAAAGTTCCTCCACAGAATGGGCGAATTCCAGAAGGAGGTTTTTGTTTCCATCATCACCGACACTCGGGAGTGGATTTAAGGATCTGCTGAGGTGATTTTATTTTCCCCTCAGACGCAACAGAATCAGGATTTCTCTGTGTTTGGATTGAAAGATCAGCTCCAGAATCTCCCTCTCAGAGGAGAGGACGATGCGTCCCTCCACGAAGCTCAGCGGCGTTGGCGCAAAGTTGTGCGCGTTTTTCCTGCTCGTTTGGACGCAGCAGCGTGGATGTGGAGCCACTGATCCACGGACGTGTCCCGCTCCATGCGCGTGTTTCGGGGAGCTCGTGGACTGCAGCCGGATCAGAAGGGGCCACATTCCAGACGCGATCCCGGAGTGGACGGTTCAGCTGTGAGTCCTTTATTCTTTATTATTAATATTATTATTATTAATATTGTTGAATGGAAGATGCGCATGTGGATCAGTTCCACTAAACTTGGTTTTTCCCAGTGGATCTGATCTCGCTCAGCACGGATGGGATGATCCACATTCCTGTCCTAGTGAAAACGGGAATGGCTCGTAAACCACACACACACACGCGCACACACACACACACACACACACACACACACACACACACAGACGCCTGTGTTATTATTACTCGCGTAAAAACACTTGGTTCGCCTTTGCTTTGATTTCATGGGGATTTTGGCGCATCTGGATCAGCCTGGAAACTCAAACTGCGCAGTTTGAGTTTCTCTGCTTCACTTGAACTGAACCAAGACCAAGAAATCTTCTAACTTTTCCCACTTGTCTTAAAAACAACCTCACATTTCCTCCTGAACACCTTGGCATTAATTAGCCAAATGTGTCCTTAAACATCTTATAATGTCATAGTTTCCTGCAGCAGCATGAACAAAAAGGCCACTCACTGTTGTGCTGCAAACATGGTTCTCAAACTGTGGTTTGTGTGCCTCCAGTGGTACGCAAGGTTCTTTGCTCGGCCTGTTTACAGGGCTGTATTTTAACGTGGGTGATGACAGAGTTACTGTGAGAGCTCAGTGTTTTCTCAGGTGCTTCTTGGTATAAACAGTTTGAGAATCAGTGTGAGGCCTGAACAGTCGAGGGAAAACTACTGTAATTGACGTGTTATAGATTCAAAACAAGAGTTTTACTATGAAAAAAAAAACCAGAAAACATTTGCAACGATAACAAAGCAAGAGTTCTATCTAACGTTGACATAAAGCAATTCAAGAATTCAGCCTTTGAGATGTGTCAGTCATACTGAAGTCTCCCTCTGCAGGTATTACACTGAAATGAGGTGTATTTGGAGTATTTGTAGTAGTTATTACAACACCGTTAGCCATATTGTTAGCATAATAATGGTTTGACAGTGTGGTTACAACAATATGGACGTGGTGTGTGTTTAGATTTAAATGTCAACAACCTGGAGGCCTTCACAGCCGTAAACGCGTAAATCAGACGTAGGAATGTTTCCTCACTGAACGCCGACATCAGAGCTGCACCATTTCTGCATTTTTATTGTAATCGAATAATTGCGTGTGTCTTTGAATTTGGACATTCCACTTGGTCAAATTGTGATTTCCTAATCACTCTAATCTCTACGACTCCACGGCTGAGTTTGTCCAGAAGCAGACGAACCAAACATGTTCTTCTGTGTGTTCTACTTTGCAGATCATTATTGTTACTCTGGTTTTATTGGCTCGCGTTAAGCAGGAGCACTTGATTTTTATCGTCCTGTGTTAGGATCTCGTGGTGCTCGACACTCTGTGTCTGCTTGAAGACGTTTGAGTTTAGACTGTAAAATGTGCTGCTCTGGAAACTCAACGCTGCCAGAGAAAATAGACTCAGCCTCATATTCAAACCCCCCCCTTTAAAAAAAGGGAAAAAGAAATAGTTCCACATGGGGGAAAACATTCTTTTCACTCTGGCATGGTAATTTTTACGAGTTGCTCTCCAGCACATCTTAAACCCCTCAAACCACCCGACTCTTTGTTTTCCAGCACCCCATTATTTCTGCTGAATTAGCAACTGCGGAGCCAGAGATGGTCCTGATTAAGGAGGAGCGTGGAGGATTAGTTTGAAACAAACTCGCAGAGGGGAAAAAAAAGGAAAAAAGAGGGGGGGAAGGAGAAAGAAAGAGAGAGAGGAGCACAAAGGAGACGGATTAAACCGGGAATATCAAGGAAGTTGTTGGAGGGAGAAACAGGATTAAGATTAAATGCTCGCCCTCTTTTTAACTTAAACACTTTATGTGCATTAATGACAGATCTGACTTTCTTTATTGTAAAACCATTTTGGAGGGATTTTTGTTTTGTTCACTCACTAAACTCAGTTAAAAAGACTCCAGCAGTCATTTAGGAGCTTTTGTAAAGTAGCTTGTTTTAAAACTTAAATACATGTGACATGTACATTACATGTATTTGACCAGGAAATGCTAAGATGTACAAAATGTAGGGTTGGCACGATATCAGTGCGATACTCTCATTTTAGACCTTTTTAATAAATATTAAAAGTTACATATTCTTCTCCCATAAAGAGGAAATAAACAACATGACTCTGATTTGTATTTATATTTTTAGTATACATTGACTTTGTATAGGATTTCTGCATTGCAACGGATTTTACATTTTCATCTGTCTGTATGAGGATCATTTTGGCTAATCCGTTATAAAAATGATGCAAGGAAATGTATGTTTTAGCTCATTTTCACTGAGGGTCACATCAGCATCATGGTTAAACTCAAAGGTCCAGATGTAACCGTCATACGGAATAAATGTAACTAAATATAATGCAAAATAAAGGTAACTACTCTGTAACATATTGATAAATAACTTTCTGGATGTATTACTTATTTCACTCGTTGCATGATGCATATACAATGATACACTGCGATCTAGTGGCGGTGCCGTTACTTTGCGGGTAACGCAATCGCCATACATTGTGGGAAATATAGTTTATGGTCAACGCACGCCTTAAAGTAAGCATAGACCTATTTTAACACAGATTTTTAAGACCAATTAATCACTCGCAGGCCACATAAAATGACGTGGCGGACCACATCTGGCCCCCGGGCCTTGACTTTGAGCTCATAGTCCTGAATAGGATGCAACAGTTTCAAATTCTTCCTTTCAAAAGCGACACTCTTTGGGAAACACGCAGAAACAAGTGAATCCATCTGTTTTAATGTAAATGTGTGAAAGAAATGGTGCCGTTTCCATTGTTATCATCATCTAAAGCATCGGTGACAGCTCTCATAACCTTAAGAGGAAGGTCATTCATTCACTTTTCAGTGTCTGATAAGAACGTGGTGCAGAGAACCTTCTCACAGCAGCAGCAGCAGCAGATAGAGGCTGAAGTCTGTCTGCAGCAGAACGCTGCGTTATCTGCCGCTGCTTTGTGAGGGAAGTGGAAGTGTCGGGGCTACTCAGGGTTTATCTAGCGCGTATGATAGGATACCTCTCCCCTATGGCCCCTAGTGCTGGAACTACAACAACAACAACATCATCACAGAGGACCTGGGAAGAGGAGGAGGAGAAAGTGGCTGCTGAGCTTCAGCAAGTCGAGTAAAACTCTGCTCGAGTGTTTCATGAAACTTTCCACCGAAGAACAAAAACAGGCCCCAGAACATTGGACAGGGGTGTTTCAGATATATGAAAGGCGTCCCTCTCGCTTTTCCTGGCATTGTGAATGCATTAGCAGTTGTTAGGTTCTTCCCCTCTTCCCAGAGCTCCTTGATGGATTCCAGATGAGGGAGGTAAGGAGGAGGGGAGGGGGAGTAAGGGGTGTAAAGAAAGGGAGGGGAAAAAAAAGTGTCTGGCACCACAGCGTTGATCGTGCACAGCAGCGTCAATAACTCCAACACTTTATGGAGCACAAGGCTCTGTTTGCCAGAGAGTTTTCAGGCTCATTTTCAAAAAACAGGCAGAAATGAGACGCTCGCCCTCAGTGAGCTGCAGTCAGGACGACCTCTGTCAGACACAGAGACCAAAGTAGAGCTGCAGCTAACGCTTATTTTCATAAACGATTAATCGACATTTTCGTTTGGTTCAGAAAATGTCAGAAAATGTTAAAAAACGTTGATCAGTGTTTGTCAAAGCTGAATTATGATGTTCTCCAAAGTCTTCATTTGTCCACAAACCAAAATGATTAATTTTTAATGATTTCTTTGTTTTATGGAGCAAGAAAATATTCACATTTAAGAAGCTGAAACAATCAGAAATCTTGTTTTAATCATGAAAAAAAGCTTCAAACCGATTATGGATTATCAAAATAGTTGGCGATTAATTTAGTCATCGATTAATAATCGATTAATCGTTTCAGCTCTAGACCAAAGCTAATTGCATACTGTCCAAAACATAACAAAAACACCCTTGTGTACAAAATAATGTTGATTTTATGCTGATTCAAACCCTTTAAAGTGAGAGTTTGCTGCTTTTTCTCCGTATTAGTTTGTCAAATGCTCTGGTTCTGCAACAAAGTCCATAGAGAAAATGTGAGGTTTTACACATCACAACATTTTACACATATGACCTAAGTGATAAAAGTTTATAAAGCAATTCCCGTGTCACTGTGCGCCAAGAAAGTTGATTTTCTCTGTGGACTTTGGTGCACGAGAGTGAGCATATTTACAAATGTCAGTTTCTAGGCGAAATATGCTGATGATACAGAGATGAAGCAGAACATGTTCACAAGATACTGTAGACTTAAAGGCGCCATATGTAAGAATGTGGACAAAAACAGTTACTACATTCAAATTCAAAATACCGAGGTCTTTTAGGTTTGGTTTTATGATGTAACTGGTTCAACCCGTGGTTGCTCGGCAGCTGAGACTCTACTGACTGCAATGATTGGTAGACGGCGGTAGGTGGCGCCACATGACGCCAAAACATGATTTCAAAACATAAACATGATTTACAGTCTGCAAAATAAATGTTTTAATGCAAATATTTTGTCTGTACTGTTGTTGTTGGTGAGTTCAGTTTGTTATATGAACATTATTCCTGAGTCTCTGTGACATATTAGGAGGATTTTATCATTTATTACATAATGCACCTTTAAGTTGGTTCCCACAGACACAGCAGACATCAACATGTCAATCCCTCACTTCAAAACCCTGAACTATCCCTTTAATTGATCTGTAAAATACTAAAAAATGCACATAGAGCATGAAGATGATGCGTTCAACTATGTAAAAAAAGGCATATTTTAATAGTTTTAGCTGTGAGGTCTGGATGGAGCCTCATGCAGTTGAAAGCTCCACCGAAGCACTTTTTGATCCAGCTCCTTCGTCAGGTTTCAGCCTCGTTTCTACACAAACAAATTCCAGCGCTCAATAACTTATCAGCTTGTCTGCTTTGGCCCTGCTCCTCCTCAGCTCAGGCCCTGGATATGAAGCTTAGCTGTTTTGGCACCGTCGTGTCATGAAAAACCAACACCAGACCTTTAACTCCAGACCCTAAAATAGCCTTTTTTGGTCTTGAATGTGAACGCAGTTTGTTTTGGATTCTGTTTCTGTTGCTTCCACGTTATAGTTCAGAAAGAGCAGCTCTGGTGCTTCTCAGGAAGGCATTGAAGAATCTGGAAATGCTGTTTTCAGAGGTTGATAATGGAGTTATGTGTAGTTTAAAAACCCTGTTTAGACGTCATGGTGACTCGACGTAATCTGAAGCTTTTAGTCTTATTCTCAAGTCGTCTTTGATGTAACTAATAAATCTTATCTTTGTTTATATTATACAGAACAGACCATTTCATCTCATCACCCCCCGCCTTGATAACGTTTTTGCAGTTTAATGACAGCAGAGTTTCTTTGATCCACAGTGTGAACTTAGGCAAAGTAACACTGAGAATTTGTGTGTAATTATGTTTGCTGTGCAAACCTCAGTGGAAGTTGTGCAGCGAGTGAAGCAAACACAGTGCAGAGCGTATACTTTTCCCTTATTTCAGCGTGTTTTTCTGTTTTTTTTTCCTCTCACAGGGACCTGAGCCATAACAAATTGCAGGTGCTCCACAGCAGTTTGTTTTCCAAACTACAACATTTAACTGAAGTGTAAGTGTGTTCTTCTGTGTTCTCGGCACTTTCTCTAGAGCATTGGTTCTCAAAGTGCGGCCCGGGGGCCAATGGCGGCCCGCAGAGACATTTCTGGCGGCCCCGCAATGAATTACAGTTGATAGTTTTAATCCAGGAGCGACTAAGCTTATTAAATGTTTATTGGACGTTACTGGATACAGACCAATAAGTGTAAACTGTACAACTGTATTTACTGTCATCAAATTTTGGATGACATAGTGAGACAATATAGTATGACTTTTTTGTCAAATTTTGGCATTTAAATTTTTCCCCAAAAATTGTACAATTTTGAACGACATAGTATAGTATGACGTTTTTGTCAAATTTTGGACCAAATTTTGGACCAAATTTGGGACAGCATATATGTCATTTTTGTCAAATTTTGGACCAAGTTCTTTTATGAAAAAAATTGTCAAATTTGGGACGACGTTGTACAACCTTTTGTCAAATTTTGGACCAAAAACTTTTCCCCAAAAATTGTAAAATTTTGAAAGACAATAGTATAGTAGGCCCTCAGTCCAATGTTGGGTTCCTAAATTGGACCTCAGGTATCACAACTTTGAGAACCCCTGCTCTACAGCAATGACAGCATCTTAAATGTTTTTATTTTTTTTAATCATTTCTTTTTATCTAATTGTTCACAGAAAGCTGAACCACAATGAACTGGAGGCGATACCTGACCTGGGCCCTAATGCTTCAAACATCACCACGCTCATACTGTGAGTAAAACCTTTATTTCTCCTGAGAGTCTGGGCCGGCTCTGGATGCTAATCCTCTGTCGTTGTGAGCTGGGAGGTTGTTCCTCCCCCGTCATTCCCTCGAGAGAGAGAAAGCGACTCTTTTAGCTGAGCTGGTTCCCAGACGGGGCAGCAGTCAGAGACATGGCAGAAAGCCCCAGACGGGTCACGTGCACACAGACAAACGCCATCAACAGAAATGGAAAAGCTTTTGCTGCCGTTGGTGTATTTTTAAACTAAAAGCAGTGACGTGATGCTGCAGAGAAGAAAAAAAATCATGTCATGTAAAAGTGACAAAAGTCCATATTTGTTGATTCGTACGCTGTAATGGAAGGATTTCATAGTCCAGTTTTTGTTTGTGGCTGAACTGAGACGTTTGAAAGCTATAACTTCAAAGAAGCCAGATGTTCTCTGAGTTTGAGGAATTCCACGTGATATTTAATCCCAATCTTTCGTCGTGCAAACATCGTTGTGCAACGCGCTTCTCGAGAATATTAGTGAGTGAAGCCTCAGAAATGTTGTTTGTTTTCCGTGGCGCTCTCCAAAACCAAGCAACGCGAAGCTGTTGTGGAAGAATGAGTGGTTCTCCTGGCGAGGTGAGGTGTATTCCTGGTGTCAAGCCCTGACACGATCACTGTGAGGCAGCCACAGAGCCTGCAGTCAGCGCTCATCCACTGTTTGTTTGCACTTTTCGTGCTCGGCTGTCACCTCCAGCTACGAGTGTCATCAGAGGGAGACAGACACAGGGTGGCCTCTTTATTTAAGTCAACACCTCAGCTTCATGCTGCATTAGTGGAGGATGCAAATGATCCGACTGCAGATTATTTGTATTATATATATATAAAAACACCTGTGTGAATGGCTGCCTTGTTCATTGTTGCATGCTCATCTTTCACATCTGCAAAGTGTCCAAGTAATAAAATGAAGAGTTCCAGTATTTTCTTGATTTGATGTTAGGATGGTGTTTAGTTTAAAAGCTAATGCGCTCCAGGTTGGATTGTTAGTGTGCAGAGAATGAAGTCACAGAATAAGTTTAATGCAATGATACATTATTGATGTTATGTTATTGTTATGATAAAACAAACCAGGACGTATACGGTTTGTCCCATAGCCATGCTAATTAGCATTAGCTGCCTTAACTGTGACATTATATCAATGTAAATCAAGAGCAAATGACTACAATTCAAATGCGACGGTGAAGATAGCCGATGGTGTTTTTGGTGTCGTTTGGTAACAAAAGCACAAGTAGGCTAATTATAAAGAAAAGTGCTTCAGTAATGTCACACAGACATTTACTAGCTTTAGCAAACATTGCTAACGCTGCTATTAGCAGTGGCCGTCTTTGGCGTCTGACCTTGTACTAAAGCTAATGTTTTCTGAAGGAAATAAATAATAAAGAATTATGCTATTATTATAATTATTAATTAATAATAATAATATTTATTTATTATTTATATATATATATATTTATATTTAAAAACTAAATGGAACTCAACCATCATTATTTAGATTATGAACTATTGTGACGTAATAAAAGCCCCTGAAAATAAATGTACAGATTTGTAGGATTTGTTTGCATTTGTTTGACGAGTAAAAGGCAACAGTCAAAGCGGTTCTCGTCATAGCTCATTTACGGTTGAATAACCTTCCTGAAGCCCAAACTCATGTTTCCACATTAATGGAACATTAAGGATTGTGGGTAGGGACGTACGATATTAACGCTAGATATTGGCTTAGTATATTTACATCTGCTGTAACACAAGTAGGCAACATACTATGTAAATTTCACAATATATGGGATATTGGCCAAAAGTACAATATAGTGCATCTGCTGACCAAGAAACACACTGAGTTTCAAATATGCTAAAAACTGTGTATAAACAGAGTAGAGGAGAGTGAATTTCACACTTGTTCACTCTGCTGCTGTTGGCTGCTGCCTCCTGTCTTCATATTAGTTGCTGTGGTGAGATTCTTTTTTTTTTTTTCCTCAGTGGAACATTTTTCCAGAATTTCTCTCCCTCGCTCAGTTTCTCTGAGCTGTGAGGGCAGTAAAAGAGAGAAAAAAAGACCTCAGGGTATCGAATAGCACTTATTCAAACAGTCAGTCAGACAGAGCGGCAGCTCTCCACGACTTCTTTGACCTTGCAGCTCCAAGTAAAAACAAACGGCAGTAACCCTGCAGCTGGTGCTAATTAAGTCGTGATCATCCTAATTAATTGAACAATTTCCCTGGAATTTATAGAGGAGGTAAATCCCAGCGCTGCTAAAGCCTTCTGTCAGTGTTCAGGGTTCAGGGGCTCAACAGATGACCTGGAGATTCCAGGTCTGATTGGGTTTTATAAGGATGTAAACCTAGTGATAAAAGTACTTATTCATGACATCTTTATAAGAATTACAAGCAATAAATGCTCCTAAAATAAGCATATAATAAAAGGTTATTTTTGCTTAATCGTTCTTTTTTTCCTGGAAATCCAAGGTCATTTGTTGATGTCACTTTTTTCTCCAAGCAGCAAAAATTATACATTTAAGAACCTGGAAATTGATTTATTGATTACAACTTTATATACTTTATATACAAGTTTTTATATACATTTATATTCTAACCAATTTTCACTCGATCCATGAATTGGAATGAATTATTTCAGCGTTGTTGTTCATATAACGGTCCATGTTTTAACAGTGAGAATAAAGAAAATGGTTGAGTGTGATAGAAAAGCCACCAGCACCACTTAATATGTGATTAGACCTCATGTTGCTGCAGTGACATCACAACACTTTAACTTCCTTACAGTTAAATTAGATGTTAAAGAATGCAAATGCATTTTTAAACTGAAACGACACGCCAACGTTTGACATTTTTAGTATTTCAGGCAAACGCAAAACTCTAAATTTATGAAGACTTTTATTGGTTCGCTGCACTTCCAGCTGAGCTCAGTCGTGTGTACGATCCATGCTCCTCCTCTGGAGAGTCGACGTGCTAAGATGATCGTCCATTTGAGGGTTGATATGTGCAGAGTTTAATACGGCGTCTCAACTGCAAACGCAGCCCTGGGTTTTATTACAGGCGCCACTGCATAGAGGGGGAGTCGTCAGATGGCTTCTCAAAACTCTTCTCTTTTTCCAATAGGAAATACCACACACACACACACACACACACACACACACCACACATGTGCGTGCGCTAACACACACTACGACTATGGCCGCTTTATAAAAAGCATCTTACCATTTAAAGAGCGTCTCCATTAAAAGAATAAGAAGAACAACAACAAACACAACAACAGTGGATGCCAGGATTTGACATAAGTGCATAACTTTTTCGGCGTGTAAATGCGGTCGTTTTGATGGTGGTCGAGAACAGCTGCTCTGTACGTGCTTGTGTGAAACCCTCATCATGTTGGTGTAATAGGCCCGTGATAAAAAAAAAACAGCTCAATCAGCATTTATTACGCTCACATTTTCTGCTCTCGAGCTCATGGAAGTTTCAACATGTCTGACGAAGAGGTTGGAAACTTCTTTTTTATTCCTTCGATGCCGACTCTCCATGCAGAGAAAGCAGTTTCCATTTCTTTGACTTTGGCTCGGCAGCTTTTCTTCACAGTCTCGCCGCCACTTGCCTCGGTTTAATAACGACTGCATATTTTATCAGTGCCTCAGGCTGCTATTGACACATGCTTGGCCTCTCTATTACTTCCACTAACAACAGGAAAAGCCCTGCACTCATAGTAGTAATGGCTCCATAATCATGTTATCTGATAGCAAACGGGATGAACAAATTTGAAGTGTATGCAATTAAAGTGTACAATGGTGGGTTTGTTTGTGTGCAGTGAAAAGACAGAGGAATAAGCCGTGAGTGGACATGTAGTCTGGTGCAGTGAATGATGATGATGAGGGAGAAGGAGAACAGTTGTCTATACTGTTCTAGCTATTTGGACACCTACAGCTACAATCATTTGGTTTTCTTCATATCATGTAAACCCGCTAAAGTCGAGTTAGTCAGACTAGTTACCTGGATAATTCATAGTCTGACTCATATATAAACTTATATATCGTAGGAGTAGGAGAATACTTCAGGAACTACTCCAAAAGACTCAATTTTGGACCGACAAAGAGATTCAATTTGATCAGTAAGTTAAAATAAAAAATATTGAGCACTGCCCAAAGTTGTAAAAAAGTAAAGTCAGCTACGTAAGGTTTGCTAAAAACATTAAAGGCTAATGCTAACGGTAACAGCTGGACAATGAATGCGCATCTTAGTGTTTTGCCAGGAATGACGCCAGAATTAGCATGTAGTCACCACACACACATGCAGTATGGAAGTAGCTGTTAGCCGCCAGAGAATTAGCTTATTCTTCTCACGTCTTAGCGATAATGGTCTAAGGGCCAATTCCAATTCCTATCTTAACCCTCAAGCTCAACCCTTAATCTTAACTGGCCTCAAAACCAAGTGTTGAGGGTTATTTTGTCACTTAGAAATGGGACACCCCTTAAATGCAGATACGTTGTAATGATTTAGTGGCGTGGACCCGAAAGCAGACGGAGACGGAAAGCTATTTCAAAACAATATAAATTTATTTACAAAAATGTGTAACATAAAACGACTTCCCAAAAGTAGGAAGCGATAGGGGATAGATAGAGGAATAGGAGGAAAATTGTCCTTGCAGCTACTGCGGGGGTGACTCGGCAGGTCGGCGGAAATCCAGAGTGGAAACAACTCACGAACGTGGCACAGGAGATCCCAGGAGAATAGGGAGACCGGAACAGCCAAGGAGTTGAAGACCAGCAGGAGACGTGACGACCTGGAGCGGAGACGAACGGGTAAGTAACTTTGTAAGGTAAGTACAACGAGAGAGCTAGCAGCATGTCTTTACCCATGTAAGTTTGAAAACGATCTGACACCGGTGAGGAGAAATGGCTCCGCCTTTAAGCCCCGCTGATTACACATCTGGTGCAGGTGAGGAGGAGCCGCGCAGGTGCAAATGATCACCGGTGTCTGGGAACTGGGTCAGCCACGCCCCCTGCAGAGTCAGAGGAGAGGGAAAGAGCAGCAGCCACAAAAAACAACACTAATAATAAAATTGAGGAGAAGGTGCAGGTGGAATCGTAACAGTACCTCCCCCTCAAAGAGCGCCTCCTGGCGCTAGGCCAGGCTTATCCGGATGGGACCGATGGAAGTCCCTCAGCAAATCTTTGTCCAGGATGAAATGGCGTGGTACCCAAGATCTCTCCTCCGGGCCGTACCCCTTCCAGTCGACGAGGTACTGGTGACCCCGGCCCCTGCGTCGGCTGTCCAGGATACGCCTGGCTGTGTAGGCCTCCCCCCCGTCGATAAACCTGGGTGGAGGAGGAGGGTTGGAGGGTGGGACCAGGTCCGACTCCTCCACTGGTTTAAGAAGTGAGACGTGGAAGGTCGGGTGGACTCGTAGAGCTCTAGGAAGCTTCAGGCGGGCGGCGGACTTGTTGACCATCCGCTCGATGATGAACGGCCCAATGAACCGAGGCGCCAACTTCCGGGACTCGACCTGTAGGGGAAGGTCTTTAGAGGACAGCCATACCTTTTGTCCCGGGCGATAGTCTGGAGCCGGGATGCGGTGGCGATTGGCCTGCCTCTGGCTCTGGATGGAAGATCGTTGAAGGGATGACCGGACCTGTCTCCACACCGCGTGGCACCGGCGAAGGTAGGTCTGGACAGAAGGAACGGCGACCTCCTCCTCCTGGAAGTCGAAGAGGGGTGGTTGGTAGCCCAGGGTCGCCATGAATGGAGAGATGCCGGTAGATGCGGAGACCAGAGAATTGTGCGCGTATTCCACCCATGGAAGCATGGAACTCCAGGAGGCGGGGTGGCGGGCGGCGACACAACGAAGGGCACTCTCCATGCTCTGGTTGGCCCGTTCTGTTTGGCCGTTGGACTGGGGGTGATAGCCCGACGTGAGGCTGGTGGACGCCCCCAGCGCCGAGCAGAACGCCTTCCAGACCTGGGAGGTGAACTGAGGCCCTCTGTCCGAGACGATGTCCTGCGGGAACCCGTGGAGTCTGAAGACGTGTTCGACTAGTAGGTCCCCCGTCTCGATGGCAGTTGGGAGCTTGGTGAGCGGTATATAGTGGACGGACTTCGAAAACCGGTCCACCACCGTCAGGACCGTGGTGTTTAGGCGAGACGGTGGTAGACCGGTAACGAAGTCCACCGCAATGTGGGACCAGGGACGACGTGGGATGGAGAGTGGCTGCAGGAGACCAGCTGGAGGGCGGTTCGAGGTCTTCCCTCGGGCACAGACGGGACAGGCTCGGACGAACTCGGCAGTGTCCTGAGGCATGGAGGACCACCAAAATCGCTGGCGGAGGAACCGGAGAGTGCGATTGAGGCCGGGATGACATGTGAGCTTAGAGCCATGTGCCCACTGTAACACCTCCGAACGTGCCGCGCCCGGGACGAAGAGCCGATTGGGAGGACCGTCCCCTGGGTCTGGTTCCTCTCTTTGGGCCAGACGAACCCTCTCCTCCACCGGCCAGGAAGCGGCTCCCACGATGCAAGCTGGGGGAATGATCGGCTCGGGAGACAGAGAAGGTGGATCAGGTGAGAATAGTCGTGATAGTGCGTCCGGTTTAACGTTCCTTGACCCAGGTCGGAAGGTAAGGGTAAAAACAAATCTCCCCAGGAACAGGGCCCAACGTGCCTGCCTGGAGTTGAGACGTTTAGCGTCTCGTAAATAAGATAAGTTTTTATGGTCTGTCCAAACGATAAAAGGAAAAGACGCACCTTCCAACCAATGTCGCCACTCTTGGAGTGCCAGCACGACCGCCAACAGCTCCCTGTTCCCCACGTCATAGTTCGCCTCGGCCGGGGAAAGGCGTCGGCTGAAGAAAGCGCATGGGTGCAGCTTTTGGTCGGCAGGCGAGCGTTGCGAGAGGACGGCCCCAACTCCAGTGTCGGAGGCGTCGACCTCGACAACAAACTGTAGGGAAGGGTCAGGGTGGGAGAGGATAGGTGCAGATGTGAACAGTACCTTGAGTCTCTGGAAGGAATTCTCGGCGTCATCGGACCAGCAGAATGGTTGCAGCGGAGAGGTGAGTCGAGTGAGGGGTCCAGCCACCTTGCTGTAGTCCCGGATGAATCGCCGGTAGAAGTTCGCGAATCCAAGGAATCGCTGCAGCTGCTTTCGGTTGGAGGGGGTCGGCCAGTCCCTCACCGCGCTGATCTTGGCCGGATCTGGAGACAGCTTACCCTGGTCGATAATGAAGCCAAGGAAAGGAACTGATGAAGCGTGGAAGACGCACTTCTCTGCCTTGGCATACAGCTTGTTCTCCAGCAGTCTTTGCAGCACCATGCGGACATGCTGGACGTGTTCCTGCTCGGACTCCGAGAAGATGAGGATGTCATCCAAATACACGAACAGGAATTTGTCCAGCATGTCACGCAGAATGTCGTTGACTAGGTGCTGAAAGACTGCTGGAGCGTTCGTTAATCCAAAAGGCATGACGAGGTATTCAAAATGTCCCATTGGCGTGTTGAAGGCGGTCTTCCATTCATCGCCCTCTCTGATGCGAACCAGATGGTACGCGTTGCGAAGGTCGAGTTTGGAGAATACTTTAGCCTTGCACAGAGGGCTGAAGGCAGCGTCCATGAGCGGCAGCGCGTATTTGTTATGGACCGTGATCTCATTGAGACCACGATAGTCGATACAAGGGCGCAGAGTACCATCCTTCTTCTGCACAAAGAAAAAACCGGCTCCGACAGGGGATGAAGAGGGACGAATGAGACCAGCGGCCAGAGACTGGTTGACATATTCTTCCATGCATGAGCGTTCGGTCTGGGAGAGATTATACAGCCGTCGGGAAGGTAATGTGGACCCCGGAAGCAGGTCAATGCCGCAGTCGTATGGTCGATGGGGAGGAAGAGAGAGAGCCAGGTCCTTGGAGAACACCTCCCCGAGGTCGTGGTACGCCGCCGGAATCGTGGAAAGATCTGGTGGCTTGGGAACCGGAATCGGAGTGGTCGAAGGAGCGGGCAGTGCTGAGCGGAGGCAGCGGGAGTGACATGGAACGCTCCAGCTGGAGAGTTGCCCAGACGACCAGTCGAACCGAGGATTGTGGAGCGCCAACCAGGGCAGACCCAGCACGATCGGGGAGGAAGACGACGGAATCAGGAACAATTGAAGCAGCTCATGGTGGTTGCCGGACAGGACCAGGGCGATGGGTCTGGTGCGATGAGTGACTGTGGCCAGGATCTTGCCGTCGAGGTCGTGGATCTCCTTCGGAGTCTCGAGCGGGATCGTGGGGATCCCGGCCTGGAGGGCAGTGTCCAAGTCCAGGAAACAGTCGTCTGCGCCAGAATCGACCAGACAGGGGAGCGTGATCGACTTCTGATCCCACCGGAGTTGACCTGGGAGGATCACACGTCTCTTTGTGGCACGGGAAACGGCACCGCCTGCCAACACTCCTGCGTGTGTTGGAGGGCTTAGTCCTTTTGGGCGTACTGGACAGTTTGCCCGTTGATGGCCCAGTTCGCCGCAGTAGAGACAGGTCCCGCTTCTCACCCTCACCATCCGCTCCGCGGAGGTGAGTCGAGTACGCCCCAGCTGCATCGGTTCAGGTGAACCAGGAAAGGTAGGAAAAGGAGGCAGAGAAATGGGAGCCGGATTGAGAGGACGTGAGTGGCTAGTGACACGCCGGCTACTCGCCGTTCTCTCTCGATCCCTCTCCCGGATGCGATTATCGAGCATGATACACAAGGCAATGAGTGAATCTAAATCGTGGGCGTCGTTCCGTGTTGCTAGTTCATCGCGTATTTCTCTATTCAGATTTCTAACGAACATAGCGCGCAGCGCCGCGTCGTTCCACGAACTCTCCGCAGCGTGAATGCGGAACTGAATAGAAAAATCAGCCACCGATGAATTACCCTGTCTGGTGTTGATTAGTTTTGAGGAAATATCGGACTCCTGAAGAGAGTGATCGAAAACTTTGCACAACTGGCTGGTGAACGACGAGTAACTAACTGAAGCGGGGGCTGCGTTGGATAGCGTGGCCGTTGCCCACTGAGCGGCTCGCCCCGACAATAGGTTTACCACGAAGGCAATTCTGGCGTTGTCATCGGGGTAGGTGCGTGGTTGTAAGCTAAAAACTAGCGAACATTGAAAAAGGAAGCTTGTGCATTTACCAATCTCCCCGGAGAATCGTTCGGGGATGGGAACAAAAGGTTCCCGCGGCGAACTAGTGGAAGTGGATAAGCTAGCGCTACTAGCCGCAACTACCCGCTCCGCGCTAGCGGACACGGAAGTGGCGGAGGCTACGGGAGGGTTAGCCGACCTAGCAGCATTAGCCATGAGTTCGCGGAGTGAAAGGGAGACCTTCGAAAGCATCTGACTATGGCGCCCGATGAGTACGCCCTGGGCGGAAATAGCCTGCTTACACGCGTCAAAGTCCGCCGGGTCCATGTTGGTCAGATCGTTATGTAATGATTTAGTGGCGTGGACCCGAAAGCAGACGGAGACGGAAAGCTATTTCAAAACAATATAAATTTATTTACAAAAATGTGTAACATAAAACGACTTCCCAAAAGTAGGAAGCGATAGGGGATAGATAGAGGAATAGGAGGAAAATTGTCCTTGCAGCTACTGCGGGGGTGACTCGGCAGGTCGGCGGAAATCCAGAGTGGAAACAACTCACGAACGTGGCACAGGAGATCCCAGGAGAATAGGGAGACCGGAACAGCCAAGGAGTTGAAGACCAGCAGGAGACGTGACGACCTGGAGCGGAGACGAACGGGTAAGTAACTTTGTAAGGTAAGTACAACGAGAGAGCTAGCAGCATGTCTTTACCCATGTAAGTTTGAAAACGATCTGACACCGGTGAGGAGAAATGGCTCCGCCTTTAAGCCCCGCTGATTACACATCTGGTGCAGGTGAGGAGGAGCCGCGCAGGTGCAAATGATCACCGGTGTCTGGGAACTGGGTCAGCCACGCCCCCTGCAGAGTCAGAGGAGAGGGAAAGAGCAGCAGCCACAAAAAACAACACTAATAATAAAATTGAGGAGAAGGTGCAGGTGGAATCGTAACATACGTCTTCAGACTGTAGGGGGCAGAATAACGCCAAAGCTGCGTCCAGTCTGTCAACTCCAAAAAAGAAGAAGAAGAAGAACACATTTACGTCATCCGTCAAGTTGACAAAAGATGGTAAAATAAAAATAAATGTTACGCAACAATGACGTCAGTAATCCATAATATGGGCCTAAACTAAGATCATTTTTATATCTCTATTAACAAAGAAAATACTTCATTTGTAGCGTACTCGTTTCACTGCTTTTGGCACCATCTTAGTTCCGTCAAAACACGCAATGCATTCTGGGTAGGGTTAGGGTTAGGGTTAGATCCTCAATCTCAATATTGAGGGCGATACAGCCCTTAAACTTGGCCTCAACTTAATTTTTCTGAGAATCGGGACAGCACTTATTTTTGATGCATATCTTTGAGATTGAGGGTTAAGGAATAGGAATTCACCCAAAGTCATCGCCTGGTTGTTTGTGACGTTGGCAAATTTTCCAGTTCCAAAATCTAAAAATTCACTGGCGAATGGTAAAAATGTTAGACACTTCTTTTTTTAACTGGAAGACTTAAAAAAGCCCATTTGAATATACACTCTGTAGTTGCCAATTAAAACACGGCCACTATACATAAATCCATCCAAAACCCCAGGATTAAATGGATGTTTCTGACCAGTGGGAATGCAATATTAAGTTGAAGCTGCACTACACAACATATATATATAGCTGCTTGCAGAATGATTAGAACTCTCCACTGGTCAAGCTCCTCGTTCTCGTCCCCTCCCCCCACTGCAGTTTCCCCCTGAGAGAAACTGGACAGACTGGTCGTCTCTCAGCGAAACAGTCGAGCGAACATGAAAACTGAGATACAGGTGGAGTGCGGTGCTTTTGTTTGGGAGCTGGAGGCTGTGGTGTGTGGAACGCCGGCTGCAAATCTCCAAACAAAAGAACTGCCTGTGCCGTTTTTTCTTTACATTCTTATTATTAAACGACAGGGTTAGTGTCATTTGTTCTTAAACACATTCTGTCAGTGGCGTTTTAAAGTGGACCTAGACCGGAAGTTCCTATTAACGCTGTTTTTTAGTGTGTATCTGCGTCATTACCTTGTTTATGAAGCCCTGAAGGTTCTAAACAAACAGTTGAACGCTGTGTTTTATTGTAATCTCAGGCTCAGCGAGATCTCTGAAAAAACCCGGTCCGGTTACGTAAACAGCGGTTCTCCTGAACAGCAGATCCTCCTGCTCCGGGCACTAGTCCGGGCACATCCGGTTGCGTACATTAAACCGCAGAAGAAGAATAACGTCCGTTGTGGAGGTGTTTCACGAGCGACAGTGTCTTCTGACTCTGGGTCTGACTCTGGGTCAAAGGTCGTCAAAGGGACTGAGGCGGGGAGTCGTGAAGAAGCTATTTTTAAACACTGTTAAAACAATGTTTTGATAATGAGGAGCAGTGCATCCACCGTTCCAGAGGGGGGAGCTGTGCTTCTGAGAGCGGGTGTGCTGAATATGTCACTTCCGGGTACTGGCCAATCACAAGACTCTGTCTTCTGGGTGAGAGAGTTGAGTCTGAAATATCGCGGCTGGGAAACAGCGTCAGAGAAGAGGATTTCTATCGGCTCGTTTACAGCAACTAGGAGGTTTTTGACCATAAAAACAAGTTAATGTATGTAAGTAGACCTCCATAACTAACATATATGTGCAACAGGACGACTCTATGTGAGCTTTAAGTTGCGAGAGACAAGTGCACAATGTGGCATGTTTTCAGGATGGTGAAGAAACAAACATAGTTGTGGAAACGTAAGGACTTTTAG
This sequence comes from Microchirus variegatus, assembly GCF_963457635.1. NCBI lineage: Eukaryota > Metazoa > Chordata > Actinopteri > Pleuronectiformes > Soleidae > Microchirus > Microchirus variegatus. Next base: position 25,165,207 of record NC_139817.1, on the reverse strand, counting down.
CCGTTTAAGGGGAAATTGGTTTGCTCAGTGGACGTTTCACACGCCAAACTCTGTGTAAAACAAGTCAGAAATGAACCAACACGTTTATGTTGAGCTGTTCCACTGCATCGACTGTCTGCTCCTGGCACATCACCAAGTCTGACTGGATCTCCGTGCACAGAGACATGCTCTGGCGGGTTTTTTACTCCAGTGTTGCCCCACAATCCCACAAAACTCTGAGGCCTGGCTTCCATTTTAGATCTGTGTATCATTTTGAATCTCGTCTTGTGAGAGTGTTTGAGTCACAAAGATTCCCCCAAACACTCTCCAGAGTTTCCACAGATAGACGTCTCCAAGCACAACAAACACAGTGCATGTGGAAAACGGACTCTGGGTGTTACCGCACAGTGTTTTTGAATAGGTGAGACATCTTGATTTCACAGCAGTGTGGTGCCACGCTGTCTATCTGCCTCAGGTGGACCGAGGGAATATCAAATGTTAGATCAAGATGAGACTAAACCACAGAGGTGTTGCCGGCTGTGAAAAGACAGGTCATTTTATCTGATCTGTATCCAGAGCGTTCAAAAACAATTGTTCCCCCTATGTGATATGCATTTTTATTGCCTTACAACACAGTTAGAAGCTCTTTTACAGACTATTTCTTCTTTAACACAATCATTTAGAAGTTTGTACAATCATTATTTGGGCATTTTCATTGTCAGTCATTCTCATTGTCAACTATTTGTGACTAAGATTATCTCAACTTCAAATAACCCCAAGAAAACAAGGCCACATTCAGTAGTTTATCAAGATAAAATGTTTTTTTTATATATCAATTACTATTGATCATTATCATTAAATGCCGGATAATTAACGATTAAAGTGAAATTAGAAAAGAAACCAATTAATTGTGAATTTGAAATTCTTCATGGACAGAAAAAAACTAAATTTTATTATGGCAATAATTATTGTCATTGAATTATTGAATATAATCATGCACTCAAATAAAGAAAAATGGCTGACAAACTCAAAAAAATGCGAAGTTTATTTGAGATTTTAAAGTGAGTTCAGTTTGTTATATGAACATTATTCCTGAGTCTCTGTGACATATTAGGAGGATTTTATCATTTATTACATAATGCACCTTTAAGGAAATTGCCTTCATTTAACTTGCAAGAGGAATGAAATTTGAAATTTGGCTTGTAACGGGAAGGTTTGTGGTTCAACTCCTGGGCTGGAGTGCCCCTGAGCAAGGCAGCCACCCACATTGGGCCCTGTTGTGTGTGTTCACTGAAAAAGAGTTCTAATTCACTATCTCTAATTTCTGTGCACTTAAGTAAAACAACAGATGTGATTGATTTGTGTTGTTTCAGCTGGTGTCAGTGACTGTTTGTGTCCATTAACTTGTCCAACAGTTAAATATTAATGACGCCACATCAGCCCAAACTAAAGCATCAGAAAACTCTCCGTGTCCATGGTTCTTTTTTTATTTATTTTAAATTTCAGCTTCATAGGAATATGAAAGAGAAAATTTAGCATCTCTGTGGTCAGTGAGGTGCAGCTGCAGGGGGACGGCGATCGTCGGCATGAATACTGAAAACCAGCTCTGTCGTCTGGTGCATTGGAGGGAATTCCTGCCCCCCCCCCCCCCCACTCACTCTCCATCCACTGCTGAGTCTTATACACAAAGAGAGCACTGTACAAACTCTGTTTATAACCAAGCAGTCCCTGCACTGCAATTTAGGAGGCGTGCAGTTCAGGAAATTGCTGGCCTCTGCCGAGGCATGCTTTCACTGAGGGAATGGTATTCATCAGCAGAGTAATTGGCAGGTTGCTTTTTTAAATACCTTGTTAGTAATTACCTTATAAACCAAATAACACATTTCTAAACCAAAGATTGTTTGGACTCGGTGTGAGGAGCAGCAGCAGCATTGATCATGACCTAACAATCTGTGGGATAAAATAAATAAAAATGATGACACAGCTTCACACTGGGTGGTGAGACTTAGAGAGTTTGTCATTTTTTAACACCACAGGCTAATTGAGCGACTCGACTGTTTGCGTATCTGGGAACGTGAAGCCCGGAGCGTGCTGCTGGTCAAACACACAGTATTTCTGTCATTTATTGGAGCGATGCTGTCTGTGTTTTCAGAGCAAACAACAGGATCAGCAGGATCTCTGTGGAGCAGCTCCTGCCCTTCAGCGCTCTGGAAACGCTCGACCTCAGCTACAACAACATGGTGGACATAAAGGCCGGATCATTCCCCGCTCTGCCCCTCAGGAACCTGTGAGTGTCCACGGCTCTGTTTGCACACCACCTCTGTGCACCTTTTAATTTTGCATTTTGTGCAAAAAATAAAATAATGGACCATGTTTCGATTAGACTAAGGTGTAATAAATGGTTTATAATTAGGTCATTGATTGACACGTATGTTCTTTTCATTAGCCACCATTTATACCTGGCTCAACAAATCATAAATCACAATATTTTCACCGTGCTAGTCAACGTACACCAAAAGGCTATGTTTTGCAATTGTGTTCATTCCATTAAAGAGCAGACTTGAGTAAGAGATTAGTGACACTAATGTTATTGAACTGTCACTTTGAAAATGTCCCCGTGTTTCTGCAAAGTTTCCTGCACAACCAAAAAAACAAAGTTCAGGTTTAAAAATCACAGAATTCCCCTTTAGGGAGATCAATTGATGGTAAACAGTAACCAAATCTTGCCAAATAGTTTGACCATATCAGTCTGTGAGAACTGTTTATTTAATATAAAAAATAAAGTCATTATAAGCCATTATTATTATACAATTCCTACCCAAAAGGCATTATTCCTGATACGTATGTTTTAAATCACCACTTCCTGAAGCCGAAACCCAGTGTTTTTTCCATCCAGCATTTTAAAACCAACCTTTCCATCAAACCCTTTCCCTTCCAGGTTCCTCAACAACAATAAGATCTCGTCCATGGAGACCGGCTGTTTCACCAACCTGTCCAGCAGCCTGCAGCTTCTCCGGCTCAACCGCAACCGCCTCTCCACCATCCCACCCAAGATCTTCCAGCTCCCAAACCTCCAGCATCTGTGAGTCTGCTGCGAACATCACGATGATTGGTTTTGTTGTGCTATTGTCCTCATGCTTTATCGATAAATTAAAGCAACAACGATAGGGATGTGCAGTATTTCTAGCGACAAAAACACAGGAATACGTCTATTTACTGATCCTAAATTTTAATTGTAAGTAGTAAGCATTTTTAACTTGAAATTAAATGATGTTAATATAGTATATCAGCAGCAGTTTGGCACAAAAACGACCCGTTGTTGTTGTGTGACATCATTTAAACTACATTTTTATTGGTAATATGCTCCTATTTAAAGGATCAGTATATAGAATTTAGAGTAACTCATCAATGGGGCGATAGAGTTTCTGCTATTGAGTTTTGATTTACTGAGTAATTACCAAAACAGCCTTGCAACCGAAAGCTTTACTCACGCTGTGTGCTTCTTCCGCATCGCCTGCTCAGTCATGATGAAAAATGTGTCGCAAGATGTATTTTTTTAATGTTTAAAAGTTACAAACTATAGCTTTAATACAACATATAGAGTCCATTACATGTTTTTTATATTGGATGGGGAGCAACCCTACATCTAGGTGTCACTAAATCCTACACACTGGTCCTTTTAACCTTTAAAATACGGCCAAAACATCTGCCTAAAGTCCGACATACTTGCTGCTTCAGAACCACATGAATCTGTGAAGCTTCATCATTAATTCATGTGTGTGTGTGTTGCAGTGAGCTGAGCAGGAACCGTGTTCGCCGTGTCGAGGGCCTCACGTTCCACGGTCTCCACGGTCTCCGCTCCCTCAGGATGCAGAGAAACGGCCTCGCTCGCCTGATGGACGGAGCCTTCTGGGGCCTCAGCAACATGGAAGTCCTGTAAGGAAAACACGCGAGCTACGTGCACGAGCTACGTCTGTTCCTCTGCATGTAGAAGCGAGTCTCATATATGTGTGTTTGTGTGTGTGTGTGTTTGTGTGTGTGTCTGCAGGCAACTGGACTACAACAACCTGACAGAGGTGAGTAAGGGTTGGCTGTACGGCCTGCTGACTCTGCAGCAGCTCCACCTCGGCCACAACGCCATCAGCAGGATCCGACCTGAAGCCTGGGAGTTCTGCCAGAAACTCAGCGAGCTGTGAGTCCACCTTTTTTTTCTCTTTTTCTCTTTTCTCTCCCTCCCCCCGTCCTCTGCACCCTCTTTCTTTCTTTCTTTCTTTGTTATTCCCACCTCACTTTCCATTCACACTCTGAACTCCCGACACTTCTCTGTGTCACCCTCACCTCCTCTCTGGCACTGTCGCACCGGCCTTTCTCACACTCGACTTCCTCCTGTCACCAAGCCCCACACACACACACACACACATTCTTGTACTTGCTGCATACTGAGGACCATCATTTCCACTTTATAAATCAACACAATCACAAATATCTACTTCATGAATGACATCTATAAAGAACTACTGGTTGCAGTACCATAAAATGTCTGCAGGTGGAGCCCCAGAGCAAAAAGAGCTGCAAAACATTTTCGATTTTTTTAAATTTTAAAATTTTATTTATGGTCCAAAATTGGACAAAAACGTCATACTATACTATCTCATCCAAAAGTTGAAAAAAAACTTGACTTTTTTGGGGGGGGAAAAAACACTTTGGTCCAAATTTTGACAAAAAAGTCCAAAATTAAAAAATATTTTTTTTTACAAATTGAGTATATAATGTTTACAACCTAAGGAAGTGATTTGAATGAAAACAAAGTGAGGACCGGCCAAAATGTCCTCACTCCGTGAAAATGACCTCACTTTGTTGGTTAAAAACCCTCACTGATCCTCAGTATGCTGCAAGTACAAGAACACACACACACACGCACACACCAGTGCCAACATTAAAGCCCTGCCAAACCATTACACACCCTTTTGCCTCTTTTCTTTTCTGCTCTGATGACGCTTGAGCCAAAACAACGACCCCGGGAACATTTTTTTTTTGATTGTGGAAAAATCCATTATTATTTGTTGCATTTTCTTTCAATTCCATCAAAACTATGTCAGCGTCACACTGAGTTCTTGATTTCCCCTCCCATCCAAACACACACACACACACACACACACACACACACACACAATCCTGGAAGCAGATTCCCTTTGTTGTGGCTGTTGTTGACTGCAGCGGTCGTCTCGCTGTGTGTCGTCTGGACTGTTTTTCACAGATAGTTTGTTGTTCTTTGTTTGGTTTTTTTTCCTGGTTCTTATCACGTGAACCTGAGCGTAAACAAGCCGCCGTGCTATCAGATGTGCTCTCATCTGAGTTTACTTTAAAAGAACATCTGTTCAGAGGAGTTTCACAATTTTGTGACTTTTGTTGTGATCTCCTCCAACTTAAAAATAGAAAGGATTGAATCAGAAAAGCAAGATTGTTGACAATTCAAGTCTTGAAATACTAAAAAAGGGTTTTAGTTTCCAGACATTTTGGTTTGCTGAATTCATAAATGTAAGATGTGAATCTGCGTGTCCATCTCTGCAGTTCATTTACTGCTCTCCAGGCCTCCTCAGCCACAAAGCTCATGCTGTTGTTTGTGTCTGTGTTTGTCCGACAGAAACCTCTCGTCCAACCATCTGTCCAGACTGGAGGAATCCAGCTTCGTGGGCCTCAGTCTGCTGGACGAGCTCCACATCGGCAACAACCGCGTGAGCTTCATCGCAGACGGAGCTTTCCGCGGACTCTCCAACCTGCAAATGCTGTAAGTTGTGGGCTTTTCTTCTTCACTATGTGATATGAAACATTAAAACTTTGCCTGGTGACTGCTCTTTGTCGGGGGATTGAAGCTGCTGAAGTCTTTGTATTCTCCTCATGTGCCAGAGAGTCTTTTTTTACCTTTTATTTGATATTATATCAGAGGAAATCGTCCATTTTCTGACACGAAACATGCACTTTGGTTTTGTTGGCAGCCTCCATAAAGCAAGCAAAGAAAGACAATTTTTATTTTAAATGTATACAAAACATACTTGGGTGTAGTTTATTCAAATTGTTAAGATAGAAATGCATCAGGAGATAACTGTGCCATTCAGGAGTTATTGTGTTAGTCTGACTAAATCCAGACTTTATATATGTATGTATGATTAAAATGACACTAAAATAAATTTTTCAAAGTTGGACTAACCCACTCAGATATTGTGATTGGGAATTAAGCCACTACTTCATATATATACTCCAGTTACCAAGTTATACCCATAACATAATAGAAGAATTATGGAATATAATCGTAGAAGCTGGTACATTGACACAAATAATTGGATATCCTTACTTCGTGGATGGTAGGAAGACTTGGAACAGTGCACGACATGCTAACAACTAGCTGCACGCTAAACCAGAGACGAAGAGCCTCAATAACTATAAACATGGACGGTAGAGCAGTCAGACGGTGCAGTCCAGGCCCATCGAGACTAAACAAAAAAAGTTTGAAAACTTTCCATTTACGCCGCTCAAAAACACCAGAGTAGTGAGAACGACTGAGGTTTCCACAGCAGAATGAATCCATGCCTTTTTAAATTAAAAACAATAGTATGGATGTGACCTAGTAATAACTTTACAAAGCTGAGCCCTAAACTGCTCGTTTGTCCTCTTAAATCTCACCTTCACCAACAAATCCTGCGGCTGAGTGGAAATATCCTGACTAATGTGAAAATAGATGAGTGTGTTGAGGTCTCTCCACACACACACACATAAAGGAATAAAATAAAACCCTGTGTGACAGAAGCTCTACGACCCCCATCATCAAACTCACACACACACACACACACATTCACCCCCCCCCCCCTTTCCCACAGAAAGGCTTCATCACTTTTGCTCTGGTTGTTTTAACTGGATCCACATGTGAGCTCCACTGCTGAGGTCAGTGTAGGGCAGGTGTGGACACAGAGTGCTTCAGGGCTTCAAATCTGTTGCAGACACACACACTTTCACACACACACACACACACACTTCCTCAATCTCAGGCAGAACATGACCAGACACAGCGAGAGTAGGGAATGAAGTCTTTTAAGGCATTAGAGCAGATAACAATCAAAGAAAAGCTCTTTTTTAATCTGATTTTATTGTGATTCTGTGTATTTGTGTTCCTACAGAGAGGAGCATGAATTGAACATAGTTATCATCAGTGTTTGGTTCAGATTCAGGAGCAATGGCTTTGTTTGTCCTGATGTTCTAAGATTATAAAGGCAGGGTTCTGCTATAGAAATATATATGTACACACACACACACACATAAATAAAACCCACAATACAGTCAATAAACAATAAAAGAATAATAGAAGCTCACTATTTAAAGTGTGTGGATTTAAAGGTTCACCTGAATATCTACGTTTGTGTGAATTCTGTGATCTCCACGTTGTGGAAGACGAATTTCACTTTGTTTTTCATTGTCCTTTATATTGTGATTTAAGGAACTCTCTTTTTGAATCAATTCAGTTAAAAAAAATCCTGATATATTGTGGAAATATGAAGGAGAGATTTAGAATAAATGTATAGAAAAGGCATCTGGTATCTGCGGCAAAGTATTTTGTATCCCATATGACAAGTCATCTCTATTTGTAGTATGTGTACTTATTTGTTGTTGTTGTGATGTTATGTTGGGTCATGTGTTACGTCACGTCACGTGACTATCTGGAAATAACTGAGAAATGATTGTAGTGTCTAATAAGCCTATGAGAGCTGGGCAACATGGTGTTTGACACTTGAATAAACAAATCAATCTCTCAGTTTGAGCTCCATGTACAGACTGAGTTTAAAATGCAGCACATGTTTTATGGCAGCATGTTCTTGTAAAACCTTTATTTTTTTTTTTAGCCATTGCAGACTTTTAAAAGTGCCACAAAGGCTGGGAAGGAACTTCCTGTCTGGCATGGAGCCGCCTTACATATATATATATATATATATATATGTAATATCATTTTAAAGTCTCAAAGTCCCCCCCCTCTACAGAGAACGTAAATCTGCATCTGCTTTTATTAACCTTGCAGACGTAGTTGTTTCCTTGGTGTGAATTGTATTTGTGTCTTCTCTCACAGGGACCTTCAGAATAATGAAATCTCGTGGACCATCGAGGACATGAACGGACCGTTCTCTGCTTTGGACCATCTGCAAAAACTGTGAGTTGGCGATCCGCTGTCGCGTTTGACGTCACGCAACACATGAACAGACGTGATGTTTGAACACCATTTCGACGTTTTGTTGTTTTTTTTATCAAACAGATTTCTGCAGGGGAACCAGATCCGCTCAGTGACCAAGAAGTCTTTCTCTGGGCTGGACGCTCTGCAGCAGCTGTGAGTCGACCTCCTGTTTCTCTGACTGTTTCCTAACTGTGTGTGAGCTGTGAACTCAGCAGAGTGATTCACGCTGAGGCTGTTTGTCAGAGCCGTGCTCTCACACCGTCGCTTTCATGTGGAATCAGGACAAAAAAAAACTCCTGCAGTTAGAATCTTTACATGTGTGCCAGACTATATCGATCACCACGGCAAGTGGAGTGGATCGTGTGTGTGTGTGTGTGTGTGTGTGTGTGTGTGTGTGTGTGTGTGTGTGTGTGTGTGTGCGTGTCCAACAGCTGCATTTGATTCTAATTAGAGTTTTTTGTTCCCAGCCGCTGCCAGAACTCAAAGCAGCAAACCCTCTCTTGATTAACGCAGCACGCTGCTGCCCAGACTTTTATTGTTCTGGAGCCCAGATCCTTCTTTTTCTTCTCCCCATTGAAGTTTTTTTTTTTTTTGTAGCCTTCACTCCGTACGACTGCTGATGTTGGCAGAAATAAAAAAAAAAAAAGCCTCATCTTCGTCTCTCAGAATCTCAATCCAGTCCCTGAACGTCTTTTTTTCTCTTTTTGCTCCACAGAGATCTGAGTAATAACGCCATCATGTCCATCCAAGCAAACGCCTTCTCGCAGATGAAGAACCTGCAGGAGCTGTAAGTGTGATCATGTTAACTTGGTGTTTTAGTGCTGATGTGGAACAGAACACAGATGAAAGTCCTGTTGGGGAAGTCAAAGGGACAATTCCAATTCCTATCTTAACCCTCAAACTCATCCCTTAATCTTAACTGGCCTCAAAACTAAGTGTTGAGGGTTATTTTGTCACTTAGAAATGGGACACCCCTTAAATGCAGATACGTCTTCAGACTGTAGGGGGCAGAATAACGCGAGGTCTCGGAAAATCTCCATATATTAACTTAATTTTTCTGAGAATCGGGACAAGCAAGGAATTGGAATTCACCCTTTGTTCATGGGTTGAATTTCCATTGTAGGACAGTTTACAGTAACAAACTTACTTTGAAAAATTCTGACTACTTATCCCTGAAGTATGTCTGAAGACATTAAATTCAGAAAGAATGGTTTGTTCAGTGTCACCTACTCCAAAAGGTGCATTGGTAAAACCTTTGAAAAACTTGAACAGATGGAATATAGTTGTATAATATATATATTTACTGAAGGATTTCACTGGCAGCAACTTTATTGCCTGACAGTAAAAAAAAACATTTGGTCTATTTGCAATTTAGTTTTGCTCTGATTCATTCTAAAATGTTTGAGCTACACTTTAATCAACATGGACAGATCTTGGAATCTGAGATGATTATTACCGCAGAGTGAATGAGACGTCTCTGGTATCTCCTCTCCCTGCAGACGCCTGAACACGTCCAGCCTGCTGTGCGACTGCCAGCTGAAGTGGCTTCCCGTCTGGGTGGCAGAGCAAACCTTCCTGCCCTGCATCAACGCCAGCTGCGCCCACCCACAGATGCTCAAGGGCAGGAGTGTGTTTGCCGTCGGCCAGGACGAGTTTGTGTGCGGTGAGTGATGCATTCACTTGGTGTAACACCTTTACACACACACACACACTGTGAAGCCTCAAAAACAGACATTTATCCAAGACCTTTTTTTCCATTAACAAACTGACCCAGATTGTTCAGTATTTTCCTTCCTGACTCCTGGAGGAACTAATGAGCCTCACTGAGGGAGCGTTACGGAAATTTTTCTAATGAATCAAACTTATGTGTCAGAACAAAACAAAAGAGATTTTTCTTCGTCTATGGCAGTTTGTTTATGTTCACTGTCTTCTTCGTACAGACGATTTCCCAAAGCCTCAGATCACCGTCCAGCCAGAGACCCAGTCGGCGCTCAAAGGCACCAACGTGACGTTTGTCTGCTCAGCGGCCAGCTCCAGCGACTCACCCATGACCTTCGCTTGGAAGAAAGACAACGAGGTCCTGACCGACGTGGAGATCCACAACCAGGCCCACCTGCGAGTGCAAGGAGGAGCAGGAGGGGAGACGGAAGTGACGGAGTACACGACCACCCTGCAGCTCCGTACTGTGGAGTTCTCCAGCGAGGGGAAATACCAGTGTGTCATCTCCAACCATTTTGGATCATCCTATTCCACTAAGGCCAGGCTCACTGTCAACAGTAAGTTTGGGATGGGATAAAACAACTGTGTCGACCTCTCTGAGCTCCTTAAAGTGGTTGGTAAAAGTCTTGATTGATTCTTAAACCATCTTTCCAATTTCCAGTGATGCCTTCCTTTACCAAGATGCCCATGGACCTGAGCATCCGGGCCGGGGCAACGGCCAGACTGGAATGCGCCGCCGTGGGTCATCCTTCTCCTCAGATCGCCTGGCAGAAAGATGGCGGCACGGATTTCCCCGCCGCCCGTGAACGCCGCATGCACGTCATGCCGGAGGACGACGTCTTTTTCATAGTGGACGTCAAGACGGAGGATATCGGCGTTTACAGCTGCACAGCTCAAAACACGGCGGGAGCGATCTCTGCGAATGCTACGCTGACAGTTCTCGGTGAGAAAAGTCTCCGTCGTAAAAGAACGTCAAGGGTACAACTAAAAATAGCAATTACTCCTGTTCTTGTCACAAGACCTAATTTCATATCCCTTCCATCTCTATCACAGAAACGCCCTCCTTCCTGCGCCCCCTCATGGATCGCACTGTGGCCAAAGGCGAGACCGCCGTCCTCCAGTGCATCGCCGGCGGCAGCCCTCCCCCGCGGCTCAACTGGACCAAAGACGACAGCCCCCTGGTGGTGACCGAGCGCCACTTCTTCGCCGCCGCTAACCAGCTCCTCATCATCGTTGACGCGGCAGAGGCAGACGCCGGGAAATACACCTGCGAGATGTCCAACGCGCTGGGCACAGAGAGGGGCAACGTCCGACTGTTGGTCATATCCAACCCCAACTGCGACCCTGGTGCACAGGGCGCCGCGGGGGTGGGAGGAGTCGGCGCTGCGGGGTCAGATGACGATGGCTGGACCACGGTGGGAATCGTAATCATTGCAGTGGTGTGCTGCGTGGTGGGCACTTCTTTAGTCTGGGTGGTCATCATCTACCACACCAGGCGACGGAACGAAGACTGCAGCGTCACCAACACAGGTGAGTTCCTGATGCCCTTTCTGTGTTTGGAGTTCTGCTAAATAAACACGCGATTTAACGTGTTGTCCGTGTGCTTCAGATGAGACCAACCTTCCCGCCGACATTCCCAGCTACCTCTCATCCCAGGGCACGTTGGCCGATCGACAGGATGGCTACATCCCGTCAGAGAGCGGCAGTCATCAGTACATGCTGCCGTCGGTCGGTGGCTTCTACCTGCAGCCGAAAGACATGAACGGTAACGCAGATGTCCTTATTTCATTGGCCGAACATCGACTCCCTCTGCAGTTTCACATGTCTAACAGTGTACTCGCTCACACAGGACTTTGCAACCTGGATACTGGGAGTGAAGCGGACATGGAGGCAGCCATCGACCCTCTGCTCTGTCATTATCAAGGTCCAATAGGCTCGCTGCTTTGCCGGGACAACGTGTACTCCAGCGACCCGTCAGAGGTCTTCACAGGTCTGTACCACTGCTTTTGTCTCAATGTTCCCCGATCATGACTCTTGTTTAGGGATGAACTGATCCACTTTTTTCAATTCTGATCCGATCTCTGAATTTGGATATCTGCCGATAGCGATACTATTCTGATATGGATGCTCTGTTCATATCAGAACAGGATGCTCAGCGACTTTATAGACCCCTGGCGATTTTTTTTCATGTTTACAATTCTGTTGCACAGAGTGAGATCCAGCTAACTTTATTTACGGAGAGTACGGGCAGAGAGTCTCTCTGGGATTACGTCGGCTGCAGGTTGCGGAGCTGAACTTCCTGGTTAACTCCTGGTCAATCATGCTCGCCTGCTAGCTGGCTGTAAACTGTGGAATGGATTTCCTGAGCGGAGTTGTGCGCTATTACTCCGCGTCTCATCGAGACACACCTCAGTTCAGGAAATCCATTCCACTTTTTGCAGCAAGCAGAGCAGTCAGGGAATCATTTGAGGAGACTTTTTGGCGTCAATTACGTCTGTATCGTAACCCGATACCGATACTGGATCGGATCGGCCCCATCCCTACTCTTGTAAATGAAAAACTTTAGTTCAGTTTGGTACATTTTGCAAGTATTGGCATTTCGAGTGTAAAAAGTAGTGTGTAGTATCAAAGTAACAGATCTCTACCTTCCCATTTTGAATAAGTTCTGTAAATAATGTTATGCTTTTTTTTCTCCAGGCTGTCCCATCGACCAAAAGCCCGTTTGTGTCGACTCGTACAGCGGCAGCTTGACCGGCTCTAGAAGAAGGGACTATTTGCTCCCAGAGCATTTTGACCTCTGCTCCTCCACAGTCTTGATGCAGCTCCCCAATGCCGGTCTCCACTCAGGCTCCTCCCACCAGCAGAGCGACCGCCGACCGTCTGTGGAGGAGGGAGACGCGAAGGACTACGGTCGACTTCATGAGTGCCTTTCTCCTTGCAACAACTTCATGGGTAAGTTTTCAATGAATCCGTTTTTTACAAACCGTTTCCACATTTCGTCCGTGCTCGGCTCTGAACTCTCCTCCTCTCCTGTTCAGGTACATTCGGGAAAACTCCCTGGAGGCCTCAGCAGGAGCACTACGCAGGCTTTGGGCCCCCGTCAGTGACGCATCACCCAATAGCTCCATATGAGAATCCTTACATTGCCGCGGACATCGATTCAGAACACAAGGAGAGCTTTCTCACCAAGGAACCGACGCCGGAGCAAATCTGCAGCGTTTACGAACAGTCGTTTGACGGCAGCAGAACTGACCCTTTGCCAGAGTGCAGATCGAGCTCTTAGCTGAGGGACTAAGCTCCGATTTGCTCTTGGTTTTCATGAAGAGGATGACCAAAAAATAAAAGACACTTCTACCTCAGAAAATGGACAGTTTTGCAATAAAGGACTCCTGAAATGTGCAAAGAGTGAATGTAACGGACAATTTGATGTTCCTCGAGGAAGCAGCAAGGAGCATGTTAACAGCCTCTGTTTAATAATATAGATGAACACATACATTTTTATATAAATTTTATTATATTTTGTAAATTGTATATAAACAGATTCCATTATTTTTGCCTACATTTTGTGTATGATGATTTTGTGCCCCTACCTTTTCAGTTATCCCAGCTTTGAATGAAGCATTATTTTGCACATATATGTAAACAATAAAAGAGGACACCTAAACGTGTGCTGCTTGCATTCAATCAAAGTGCTACGAGTTTTCATTGACGTTACTGTGTGTCTTAACTGTTGTGAACAGTGTGGTACAATAGAACTCAGACAAACTAGAGTGAGTGTTTGCTGGGTGACTCACCCTCAGACTCCTCAGCCTCCTCCTCCCTGATCCCCCAGCTCTTCTCGCCTGGTGGTTTGTTGTTTCAGGCCTCTCCTCTCCAGCATGAGGGAATAAGGTGTGCTTGTGCTTGTGCTTGTGCACCAGGCGAGTTGTTGAAACTTGCACTTGGAAGGAGTCGCGCGGCTCTCTGTCTGCCACAGTGGAGCTGTGTTTATGAAATGGCAGACCTGCGATGGTGGTGCCAGCTCTTCGCAGGGAGATTTAGTCACTTCCTCTATTCCAGGCCAACAGTTTCAGTCACATTCGATCTGACGACGTGAAACAAGCTGAAGTGTGAAAAGTAGACTTTGCTTTGTTCGATGCATGTGCTCCATAAAAGGTCTATGTTTGGATTTGTCTGGTCTCAGTTTGTGTATGGAAATGCTGATGATTTCTCTCCCATCCTTCTGGCTGACTAATGTTTAAGTACACCTGGCTGCTGGCTTCACTGAGCTGGTTTGTATGTCTTTACCCCACTGTAAAGGAATGAGGGGGGTTTGTTGGAAGTCTTGCCAGTTCTTTGAGGAGGCTGCGATTAAGACAAGATGGTGGAGCCACACACATCCAAACACCTGGGAAACAGCTGCCTCTGCCGCCACCGAGGCAACGTTCAAGTACCAGTCCACTTCTTCCCTAATGACCTTATCTCTGTGGTGTCAGAAACCGTGTCTAACAAAGGCCTCTTCTGGATGATAAATGGAGTCCTGGAGTGATAAATGATAAACTCACTGAGTTCCGTGTGCTGATATTTATAGCGCTGACATGTCGCGTTGCTTGAGAGTAGATTTTCAAACCTTAGTGGAGGTAAAATGACGTATAATGATCTGGTGATACATGTGAGACACAGGCAACATAAACAGATGTCAAACCAGAACAGAGGAGTCCATTTCATGGAGCCGTGGACGTAAGTTTGGGGCTCCACTGAAAAGTAGCCAGTGATTTTTGCCAATCAGCATGTTTTTATCTTGATGTAGTTTCCTTAATCCCACAGATTACTAAATTAAAAACAGGCTGCAGCCTATGAGTCACAGTGGGCAGGATTTCCAGGACATCAAATCAGCCGCTGATGTCAAAGATCTATGACATATTGGAGCTATAGCTGGCCAATTGCAAAGAAAAATGACTAACCGCAACGTGTTGGGGGGAAAAGAACAAGCAACTGCCGCGTATGTTCTGTGCCTGCATGACGGGAAATGACTTTGCTCTAAAAAGGAAAACCTGAGGAGCTGAAAAACTGATGCATTTGTTTGTCTTGTCACTCGTCTATGACACAAACACACAGATTTGGAAAGAGTCTGGGAAGGCGAAGATGACTGAGAAAAGTTGGTGCTCAACAGACGATCACAGTGATCTCTCAAGGACAGAAACTCCAATGGTACTTCAAATACATTTCTAGCATTATTTGGCTCTTGACAACTCAACTGTACTTTGGTATCAGGCCCATCGTTTTCCATTCCTATAGTACCTCCTCAACGTGGTCAGGGTGGACACAAACACATACACTAGTGACGGGCAAAGCAATTCTTTTTGGTGATTGTTACAATCAGTTAATTACAACTACACTAAATTGCTTCATTACCAAATTACTCATGATTGGGTTAAAGAAAACGAAAGAATACCATAAAAGTATCTGAGGAATTGTTTCCTTCAACTGCTTTGCTCAAGTTCATTTAATGGCCATTGTGGGAAAAAGTCTACATCAGGTCTGGTGGATTCAACCTTCTAGTCCAAAAAAAACTGTGATTCCCTCAGTTTTACACTTCACTAAACTACGCAATTACGCAACTGTTACATTTATGAGGGGGTGTAATTTCCCACAGAATGAATAACTCCTTTTGAAAAGTCTGCAACCAAGAAAACTATTTGTAGCCCAACAATCGACGGAGGCACTGACGGTTTCCACGTTTTTAAAAGATGCTCCGTCTCTGCCGAGGCTGCAGTCAGTGTCAGCCTCCACATTTCCAGCCGGGGGGGAAGAAAACACCAGCCAGATTGCAGGATAATTTCCCCCCTCTTTGATTCTGTGTCCAGTGAAACGAGACAGGAAGTTGACTATTTCTCCAGACCACCAGTGACTGGCAGACGAGCGATGTGATGCGAGTCCACTAACCCCCTGGTCTCAGATCAGTGTTGGATCCGAATGCTCTGAACCACACTTTGTTCACATTAACAATCACATGCTGAGCCGAGGTCAGCTCATCAGGACGGCTCTGCTCTCAACACCCACCAGACTGAGCCAAGGAAATGAATTTGGCCTGCCACGGCTTTATCTCACTGCCAGACGATCTGAATTCTGTAGCTAATTTGCCGTCATTATTAGCAGATGTGGTGACATGCAGACAGATGTTTATTATATCGAATGGCTACAGGCGGCTTGCAGAAAAGATTATTCCTCTGTCATGAAACTGGGGAAATCTGCTGGGGGATTGTTGTCTGAGTTTTATGGCCACTGAGCTTATTTCAACATGAGGTAGGCTTTGTCAGTGCTAAAATGGAGATTTAAAAAATGAAGTGACTGCAGCCTTCTGTAAGGGAGTTTCCACTCACTGTGACTCAACCTCCCGACTGTTGACTGACAAATCCAGTGAGATTTGTGTGGTGTTACCTATCAATTACTATCGATAATTCACAGATTATCTTCTCGCTTGGTGAGAATCCTCTGACCATCGGATCACGGGATCACAGAACACTGGCTTGTTGCAAATGAGGCCAAGTATGACTTGAAAACACCAAAGCTGCAGAGATCCCACGGTCATAGATCATGTTCACGCGAGTTGCCTTTAGTGTGACTCACAACATGGACTCCATGACACCCCATCAGACCATCTCTTTTCAATCTGTAATGCAGCCATGGGTCTTTGTATGATTAAAAGCGTATACAAGGGCTTTGCATCTTGCAGATGTTGCCATAAATCACCGGTTGGCCTTGCCTCTGCGACTGGCAGCCTGACAAATGTTCCACAATAACTGCAGCCCCCACCCCACCCTTCCAGTAAAAGAAAAAAAAGAGAAAGGGTAGAAGAGAAAGAGTCTGGAATTCCTGCCCGGCTGCTTGTAACTCTTTCAGGACTATTGTAAACTCTCAGCCATGTCAGCACAGGTGGAAACCTGAGGGCTCGTAAAAGCAGAAAGGAAGAAAAAAGACCTCCTACTCCAGGCTTTCTCTTTCCCAACAATGTCTTAAACTCCCCGCTGTCCCGGCCAGACCCTCCACTGTGACTAACTCCACACAAATCTTAAGAAGCTAAATCAGTTGGTCTGCCTGTGTGTCTGTGGACGGTAGTAACCGACACCCCCACGCCTGTAAAAGATGCAACCATAGTGGCTGAGAGGGAGAGCTGGGAATCACAGTCTTTGAGGATGCTTTTTGTAGGAAACTCTAATATTGAGCCCCATCGAGCTATTTGGAAGTTTAAGTCTGATACTGGAGAGGAGGAATCCAGTTAAAGGTACAGCTTGACTGCTAACCTCTTCATTTCCCAGGTGCAGCAGGGAACTACATTAGCACCTAAGGCTAAAGCCCAATTTATATTCCTGCGTAAAGTGCGCAAAAATATGTGAAACTGCACTGCATGAAAACAGAAAGATGGGTGGACTGAAGTAAACCACAGGTGATGCGATCGAGAGTCTGCACAAAATAGTGTCCGTCAAGAGACAACGGAGACGACAAGGGCTGTGATTGGTCCTCAGGACAGACCGAGATAATGCTGCTCTCACAGAGGTGGAGCTGATCACCGCCGACAACATCGCTGCCAAACTATAAATACGTCATATCTTAACACACACAGCACATGTTTAGACTCTAAATGGACAATTTCTCGCCTCAAATTATCTTAAAACTGCGTTCAGTGACACAGAAAAGTGAGAAACGGCCACTGTTTCAACAACAACAACAGTCTTTCTCTCTCGGACGCCATTGCTCACTGTAGCCAGAAGCACAACAACCTTGTGTAGCGACCCCTACTGATCGGGCGGGAAATCAGTGCGTATCCGGCACCAAGAAGTATGAAGGCTGGAGGGGTCTCCGTGGTTACGCAGTCGGAGAAGTATAATGTGGCCTTAAGCCATGTTTCCACTGTAGAACGATTCAGTTTGGTACAGTACACATTTTTTGCATTTCCATTATGAATACAGTAGTAGCAAAATAACCGGCCCCAACACCGGCCTCAACCATTCAATTGTTGGCACCCTTCCCTGTAGCTAAAAGAGTAAAATGGTACAATAAGATCCGTGGGGAGTAAAACGTCTCTCCCTTGTGATCAGTGTAAATATCCCAGGAGAGTCATAGAAACAGCCACAGTCTTTTCTCATACAGAGATTGACGTCTTGTTGACACAAACAGCCACAAACCAGAAAAAAGAGCTGTTGTGTTGCGTTTGGCGTCATTGTTTGTTGTTGTTGCACCGGTATGATGTCACGCTACGTATCCCGCTGACGTGGCCATCGTAAAGGTACTGTTCTCAGTGGAAACACAAGCCTGACCCAGGCCTTTACCATTCCAAACCAAAGCGTACCATGATGGAAACATGGCACAGCATAGTGGCATAATGATGCAACTCTTAGTTTGCTAAAAAAGTTTACACTTCAAATGTAATGTACATTCTGGCAGCTTTGTCTATTCAGGCTGCAGTAAAAACATGGTGCAAGATGGTGGCCTCTGTAAAGCAATGTCTTTGCCGTAAGTACATGTAAAAGACTTAATTTATGGCTAAAAACAAATAAGGACTGCTGGGATTGGACAGCTGATGTCAATTTTGCCTTTTTCTTGTAGATTATTATGAACTGAAACTGTTTGTTTAGTCTGTAATAAATTCCAGCGCTGTTTGACCCTCATATGTTTCTCAGCTAAAACCATGTAGCCGCTCCAGGGTTGCCAGGTCTGTGTGACCGAACCAGCACTAAATCAGCCCCAAAAACCAGCCTCGTACTCAGAGCTGGGATACGGGAGCGAGGACATTGACCCTGACATAGACATTTTGATTTATATTCATAGACATCTAGGTACATTTTTTCAGCTCTGTGTCACAAATCATGTCTGCAAATACCAACACGTCTTAAAACACATAATCATATCACCATTCACATAAATTGCCCCTAGGAAATATTGTGGATTGCTTTAAGATGACCTAACTGCCGGTGAATAACTAGATCAGCAACGCCTCTAATACGTTATCCACGTTGCATTCACTGTTTTGCCATTTGTTGTCTTTCAGTAAAAAAGGGTCAAGTGATAAGAGAGTGGGACAAATCAGGAAATTATACATCTGGACTGATAAGACCCAGGAAACTAATGTAGGCGCTGAGGTCTGTTCCTGATTACAATGCACTCTCAAAGTTTTCCAGCTCAAACCAGGAGCATTTCCAAAAGTCTGTTTTAGACGACCTGAAAACTCTGCAGCAGTGTAGACGCCACGCCAGGCATGTAAACTCAAATATATTAGAGTGGATGTAGCCTTGGGGTAATTAGTAGTGTGTGTTTTGAAGGGTTATAGTGAGGTGTGAGGGCTTGCAGATGATGAGAGTGGAGATTTATGAGCGAGACACTGACAACTCACTGCTGCAGGCTGAGCTGCTTCCCTGCACCTGGGACACTGAAACAATCTTTGTTTGAATTGTACAGCTTTAACTATTATGTCTAAAGGCGTTATCACTCAGTGTGAAATATTTAAAATGATGTATTCTGATAGCTGAGCTTGAAGCATTAGGACATAACATTAAACTTAGCAAAGCTGTGGTTCCTGTGTCAAACATCACAGGTTTAGTCCCAAATAAATGAGCAATAAGGAGGATATTGTTGTCAGCTTAACATCAGTCAAACACCCGGCGTGGATGAGTCCAAGCTGGTGAAGCTTTGACCCACAGGGATTTTCTTTTTACGAGGAAAAATGAGGAAAGGTGACCTTGCAAGTTTGGTTAAAACTCCAGGTGGTTTCCGTTTATCCTGTCAACACGACCCGACGCTGCAGCCTCACTGCATTCCTGCACTGTGTGCGAACAGAGCTGTGACACGGTGGCTGCCGGCTGCTGTTCCTGGCAGCCTGCAATCATCCGCCCTGTTTGATCCTCCTGACAGTGTCTGGAAACGGGGTCGTACCGATGTTCCCCAGGTCCTATGTTCCCCGTTTTTCCCAAAAAAGGTCCTATGTTCCCCACTTTGTGGAAGCCTGGGTGTGGAGCTCCAGGGTAAAGGGTTAGGGTAAGGGTTAGGGTTAGGGTAAGGATAAGGGTAAGGGGTAGGGTCCTATGTTCCCCGGGTCCTTTTGGGTCAACAGTCCTTTTTAGGGAAAGGGTCCTATGTTCCCCATTCACATACAAAGCGGGGAACATAGGACCCGGGGAACATAGATAGAAACAGCCCTGCAAAGCAGATGATGATGATCAGGATGTTCACAGAATAAATATGTGAGAACTGCATGAAAACAGAAAGACGAGTGTACAGAAGTAAACCACAGGTGATGAGATCGAGAGTCTGTGAACGACAAACTCACTCACTTTCACAGAAACAGTGTTGTGTCTCAACATGTCTTAACCATGTATTGTGACTCAAATCTACATCTTACTATTTACACGTGGGCTCAAACTGTGCATCCACCCATCGATCTGTCTCCTATGAAAAACACTCACTCGTTAGTTTTAACATTTGCACAGAAGTCATTTTCCAGAACCTTTGCAGAATTTTCTCACATTTCCAGACAAATGCCTGCTGGACTCAGGTGCCACTCCTTTACCTCAATAGTAATATGATAGTAATAATAGTCGGGATAAATACCAGATCATAGCAGTAAAAGCATAGTTCAACTTTCATGAAGTGTTGCGGTATGAGGTCGAGACGCGTTATCAACACTTTGCTGTCATTTTCCTGCCGTTATGCACTCTTTTCTGCAGGGGTCGTACCTATGTTCCCCGGGTCCTATGTTCCCCGATCGGGGAGCAGCGGACCTTTTTTTTAAAAAAAGGGTCCTATGTTCCCCACTTTGTGGAAGCCTGGGTGTGGAGCTCCAGGGTAAAGGGTTAGGGTAAGGGTAAGGGTCCGATGATCCCGGGTCCTTTTGGGTGAACAGCGGGGAACATAGAACCCTTTTTTAGAGAATGGGTCCTATGTTCCCCGGTCTCATACAAAGCGGGGAACATAGATACAGTCCCCTCTGTCAACCACTTTGTCCCTGCACCAATGTCTATGGAGAAAATCAGCGATTTCACATCATGGCACACAGGAGTTGTTGATCCACTTCTGCCTCCATCAGTGAGTTTAAATGTGTTGTCTTGTGACTTCAGTGTTAGAAATAACTTGTTTGGTTTTACTCGTCAGACACAAACGACAAACCAAACAACACAACAGTAGAAAAGCAGCTCCTCTGCCCCTGGGAGCTAAAAACACAGATTTTCTTTAATGGACTTTGGTGCAAAGATACAGCAGAGTTATGCAGGCAAAAATAAATTATATCTTATTACATCAACCATTTGTTAAGTGGCTAAAACTTTGAAAGTTACACAATAAGTGTCAACAAACACAAACCAAAGTCGACTGAAGGATCACAACCTATCTCTGACAGATTGTGTTTCCTTTTGGGGACCAGATACAACTATGTAAAAACTATTATTCACATTCGAAAGCTCCCAAATATGTAAAAACGAGTTTTAAAACCAGTTAGTGAACAAAACTATTATGTCCCTCAATCATCAGCCTGTACCTGACCTTTGACCTTTTAGAGAATCCACACTTAAAACACTCCTGGGTCAAACACACTGGTACTGAGTGTGTGCTTGACCCCGGACCATGAGCCAAGAGACACACACACATACAAATACACACAAGCTCGTCCATCAATATGTGCTGTTCATATAACCCATAACACAATGTTAGCTTTTTAGTCAAAAGAAACACTATTTGTCACATTTAAAGGAATATAAACTTCTATTAACTCATTAGAAAGTTGGTGGCTCTGCCCTGTGCCCACCATCAAAAGCAGTATTCCAAAGGCATGACACACGCTGTCCCTGGGAATGATGGGAAAAGCCATGTGTTGACAATGAGCAAACAAACACTAAAGGTTTTTAATTTCAGGGCAAGCCCACTGTCGACAGCCTGAACAAATGAAAGCACAGGAAGGAATGAGAGGAGGGGGGAGAAAGACCAACATGACACAGCGCCAATCCAGTCGCTTTCTTTTCAAAAGAAGAAATATCTCTGGCCCTTTTGTTGACGCTGAGAGCTCTTTGTAGAGACTTAATCTGATAACAGGGTGTGAGTGTTTTCACCAGTCAACCTCTCCACTGTTCGCTGAGACCGAGCGCCGCCAAACTGTGTTTGTGAAACCTCGCTGTGCCAAACTGTGTCGCTAACACGTCCAAAGCAAAAGTTTGATCTCGTACCGACGACTGGCCGACATCCCGATTCAATTTTCAATAGCTTTCCTGGAGAGACGCATTCGGACCGCCACGGTTTATACGTTGGCTGGAATGTCAAAGCAATTAAGTCGGCTTTCTCGCTGTGTGCCAGTCATAAATGAGAACAATATGGCCAATCCCTGCACATGCAGTGGATTCAGTCTTGGCTCAAAGGCTTGTGCTTTTTCCGGAGACAGTTCCTGGATTGAGGGGATTTTAACTCAGACGGAGAAATGAAAACGGTCACGTACCAAAAGTTAGTGTTTAGTGGCCACCCAGTTACCCGGTTACATGATTGTTGCAGGCTTCTGCGTTTCAAACCTGGTGTCTGACAAAAGAAAAACCCCGCTCTGCGAGCATGTCCTGGCAGGCAGTGTTGAGCAAACACCGTGGCTTTTTAGAACTACTGAGCTGTCGATTATTTATTGTTTGGTTAAGGTTTCAGTGAGAAATTACGACATAAGTCAAAGGCATAGAAAGCAGTCAGCGTGGAGGGGGAAGGGAAGGGAGGCGAGGTGGGGATTTCCCACTTTCCCTTCAGCCCAGCTCTGTCTGAGCCTGATCATCACACAGGTCTGTCCACTGCTCACTGTGATCATGGATAGTTTGGCGTTTGGCTGATTCTCTTTGAATGTTGACTGTTACAGGTAGCACCTGTAGCACCTGTACCTGTAGCAGGCCTGCTATCGGCTACTTTTGGTTTGAAGCAACTCATTCAGGTGTTCAGTGCAGGTGTTTTGAAATGTAGTTTGTCCATCAGGACCTAGAGCATCCAACCGAGTAAATGTGACCCATAAAAATCTGACCATCTGTGCTGAAGCCTCCGGGATCAGGATTTTGCTATGTCGATGTTTAATGAAGAAGACCAAAAAGTAGTGATTGAGATCATTAACTCCTCAGACTCCTGTGGAAATGGAAATTCTGCAAGTTTTCTATGGACTTAGGGTTATTTTTAGTGAACAGAATTCTTTTTTTCAACCTGTGGTGTTGCCCCCTTGTGGCTAATCAATATATTCTCATTTCCTGGTTGGCTTCAGAAGGGAAGGGAAGTTTCTTATGTACGGACTATGCTTTCAACCCATGTTACGAAATGCTCGCCTAAAATTTCTTACGTCACCTAACTGCCACTCAAAGTTGTCAGATAATGGCCAGAGTCAGTAGACAAAGGCAAATGAGTGCCCAGATATTTATGCTTACAGCTCATCAAAACATCATCAATTTTGCACCAGATTTGATCAGAAACAGTTACGAAAACCTTCTGTTATAACTATTCAATCTACAAAACACTGAACTATTTCGTTGCATGATTAAAAACAAGTGCTCTGATGAGAAAATACAAAAAACTGAGAAACACAACCGGTTCGAGCAGCGATCCTTTTATTGACTTGCATTCATTTGGACAAAAGTAGTAAAGTACTAACTCTAACCATAACCAGATCATAGCCTTATATTTAACCAGTTCTTCAGAAGGCACGACAACTGTATTTGTATAGCACTATTCATACACAGGGCAACTCAAAGTGCTTTACAAGGGCATAGAAATATGTTCCTCAGAAATTAGGTTCTGCCTCATTAGAACCAGGCTTTGGTCTCCAAGAGGACGACTGGTTCTGTCAAGGTCAGCGTCCTACAGAGGTAACAAACATGAGAACACACACACACACACACACACACACACCTTCCCAGTTGTTTATCTCTGGGATTTACTGCCCTTCTGAAGTTTACTCCATTGAAAACAGTTCCAATAAATGTATACGGTAATAAAAGATTCAAATGTTGAAAAAGCTCATATCAAAGCAGAGCATATTTAATGGCCTCATATATCAAAAAAAAACTGCTGAGGAATAAAAAAAGAAAAAATCCCTTACAAGCCTAATATGTCATACGCTTGCGGGCCCACCCAGAAGAGTGACGGCAGCCATTTTTCTTTTTTCATAAGCTATTCTATCATCCGCTGTGCTGTGCTGAAGACGTGCACACGTTCCTCCCACGCTGACTCGCTGACTTCCAGATGGAAAGTGGAGCCATCTTTCCTCGTGTGATGGACATTTTTCTGCTCTTTTCATAACAAAGATTTTCAAATGTTTTCCAGACTGGATGGCAGCAGCAGCAGCAGCAGCAGCAGCAGCCGACTCCATCAGCGTCTTGGATAATGTCTTGGCACCGTCACTTCAGTTTCTCAAACATAAATAAGTGCTGGGCTGGCAGACGGGGGCTCCAGCAGGCCTCCTCCTCCCTTTGAGGAGCCATATGACGTTAATATGATTTTGTTTGCTACAAGCAGATGCATTTTTTTGTGCCTCCTGTACCATTTTTTGAAAAGTTTCCTTTGCAGTTTTTAAGTTAAACAAAAGTACAAAAAAAATACTGGTATACACACTTTTACAAAAAATGGTGTATTTATAAATACAAGGAATTGTACCATATAAAATATGACAAAGATGGTTAAAACTGCAATGTGTAGCATGGTCAAATGAGTAAGCCAGAGCTATGGCGCTGCGTAACTGAAGACGCTGCAGAGTCACAGAGTTGTTATTACGCACCGCACAGGATCGATTTATAGCGAATTATCATACTTATTTTTTTTTTCAAAACAACTTCTTTTTAGATCTGTAGTGGCATATAAATAAAAGTATATGGGTTTTTAATAATTTGGTACCTAAGAAATCTCAAATGGCACAGATGGTGCCAAGCTGCACCAAACGAGAGAACGCCCAGACATCTCTTTACTAAAACCTCTGTAATTTCACTCTGCTTCATTTCATCAGCATCAGACTTTGCACAGCTCATGTCCACATGTTGTTACGTGACCTCCATGTGTTTTTAAGCTCCTACTGCATATTTTAAAGGTGATGTTTGCTTTAAAATGCAATATTTTTTTAGGCGAGAGAAAAACATCCTTCAGTTATGCTGTGTTCCATGTACATTTACTCTGACACAGTGGCATCTACAGTGAAACTTACACCTCTGGTGGAATCTCACAAGTGTTATCATAATTTTGATACCAATATAATCCACATAGAGCTTGTAACTGCAGAGGTTTACTCTATTTATGTACACTCCCACTTTGGTGGACTTGTCTGTCCTCCAAGCTCGGGTGTTCTACCAGAGGCCTGGGAGTTCTGCACAGTATCTTCCTATGACTGTGCTTTTCTGGACACAGATCTCAGATGTTGTTCCTGGAATCTGTTGGATCCACTCTCCCAGTTTGGGGGTTGCAGCTCCTAGTGCTCACCACTGGGACCACAGTTGCCTTCACTCCCCACATCAAGCTCCTCTCTCTGGCATTGCTCTTTCTCAAGCTTCTCCTGTTCCTTCTTCCTCTTGATATTGCTGTTGCTTTGGATCGTCCACATCTATCACTACTATGTCTGGTCGATTAGCCGTCACCAGTTTGTCTTGATCTGGAAGTCCCATAGGGTCTTAGCCCTTGTCTTCTATCTTGTCCCTGGGATCTCCAGTCCATAGGTCCCACAATCTCTGCATATACCCCTTCTCAGATGCCTTTTCTCTGCACATGGTGTGTTCCAGTCGCCTACTGCTCATCAGGTTGCACTGGTTTCCATCCAACTGGATGACCACGCCCTAACTAGGAATTGTCCTGTGCCAAAGTCAGTAGTGTTAACCACTGAGTGATCCAGCTGCATATATACGTAAAAAAAAAAGAAAATCCTCACTCGCCCTCTTGGGCGGTCTTGGGTCTCCCCAAGCTCCTGGTAGCCTGAGGGTTCTGCACGGTATCTTAGCTGTTCCTAGGACTGCTCTCTTCTGGACAGAGATCTCAGATGTTGTCTCAGAAACTGTTGTTTTTCCCGATATCACTCTTCAATTTGATGGTAGCACATGCCATGTCAGGACTTGTCCTTCCATCTGTGCCCCTCTGGTTCCTCCTCTCTGCTGCTGGATTTCAGCCGCCCGAGGCATTCACTTAGCAGGTCATCATTAGGGGCCATCTCCCTGATGTATTCTGGAAGTTAGCTGTTTCACCCTGGATAGTGGCTTTGACACTCCTGAGTCCTGGACTAAGGGTGAAACCCTCCATGCATGTCCTTCCTCTGTCTCTTCCTTTGGCCAAACATTTATGCCAGCAGGGCATAGATATTGATGGTTTGGATCTTGAACTGAGGAAATATCTCACTTGATGTACACTGCCAGTCAAAAGTTTGGACACACCGCAGAGTGAAGGGCAAAGGGCCAACAAGTGCATCTGTGGGAACTCCTTCACGACTGTTGTTGGAAAAGCTTTCAGAGTAAGTGACGCACAAGAGAGTGCAAAGCAGTAATCAAAGCATAGGGTGGCTTCTTTGAGGAATCTAAAATATGAACCATATTTAGAGTTATTTCACACTTTCTTGTTTACTACATAAGTCCATATATGTTCATGCATAGTTTTGATGCCTTCAGTGAGAATCTACAATGTCAAGAGTCCTGAAACTTTTGACTGGTAGTGCAGATATTTGGTTGTGGCAGTTCTTGCTGTGGCCTCTTCATGGTTGGACCCCAAGGTATTTGTAGCTGTCTTGAACATCTGATGTCCACTGCCTCAGTTCTGAACATCTTCCCTCAATTTGATATCATTCGGCCACATTTATCAAGTCCAAATGACATTATATATACATATGAATGCATCACACTATGAACTGATTTATTATTATTATTTATGCAAGTTTATTGACGTATGTGTACGATAGGTCTGGCACCATTTACACTGATCATTTTCCAAGCCTTGTTGACCACAATATTCATATTCCAGATGTAAAGTGTAAGATTTATGTGTGAGTTATAAACTCAAATCACCACATTAATGAAACGTTCAATGAAAAGGGTCGTCTGACAGGTGTATATGATGACAGCGTATGTAAAAAAGAAACTCTCAAAGTCAAATTAATGATTTTAAAGGAGGACAAAATAGTTACCATTGGTTAGAAAATTGAAAGTGAAGGCAGAGGCAGAGATGAGCGACTGAAAGCCTGCAGAGGCCGTGTCTATCCTGCTCTGAATTACTATCATTATTGTAATGACTTTGTAATGTTTTCTTTCCTGGGCCAGTAATTGTTACCAAGCCTGCTGTGCAGAGGTGCAGGTGGACAAATTACTGCAGAGCATAAATTTCCACCACAGCAACGGAAACATAATGATTTCCGCCGTCCAGGACTTAAACAGGATTTCACCTCCCCTCTGTCTCACCAGTGGCAAATGCAAAATGAATGCTTTTATGCACAAAACACAACAAAAATAGTTTATAAGCCCTCTTACAATTACTAAAAAATAAAATAAAGGTCTTTTGTTTAAAGGAAAATGGCAGAAACACAGTTTTCCTGCCATTTTCCTTATTTCCAGTGTTCCTCGTGACCCTGGGTTGTGTTGTATTTCTATGCACTGACCCTTTTAAACTTGCACGGTCCATATAACTCAGATGAATCCCGCCCACAACCACCTGCAGTAAACTGCCCATGACTCTTAAAACCAGCCAGATGTTGCTTTTAGCCTGAGATTCCGACGCGGTTTCATGACGAGGACGTTGGCAAAAGTGACGCAAATTGCTTTGCGGATATGAGAGGATTGTTTTTGTTAGACGACACGTAGGATGTATATTTTCTTCTTCTTCTTAAATAATTATGAACCATTTATATCTCATTAAACTGACATAATTAGTGAAATAATGAGAGGAAAAAACTCTTCACTGAATTGTTGGGTAAAGCACAGGAGTCAGCGTTGGAGAATACTCACCTCATGTTCCTAATAAAGTCATGGTTTTATTGTCCTCAACACGCCTTCCTACATTTCCCAGAGTGCTTTTCTACGACCCACGAGGGAACATGACTGGACTTGTTGCTTTCAGCAGTTTTAAGAGTAGGAGGAGGAAATAATCACAGGCTCTCACAGCAGACACATCAGTGTAGGAGCCGTAAGTCACAAAACATGACACTGTACTTCATGTACTCCACCAAGCACATACCAAATCATTTTAGTGTATATATTTTCTGCAATAGCTGTATGTACACAGATCTATACATGGCTTAAATTTGAAAACAGGGGTTTTGGATCAACATATTACAAGAATTTGTAATCTGCATGTATTATAATGCAGAATACAGTTACTCCATATCTTCACATGACAAACGGATCAGAATAAATAATCCTGACGTAAATGTCTTCTTCTTCTTTTTTGGAGTTGACAGACTGGACGCAGCTTTGGCGTTATTCTGCCCCCTACAGTCTGAAGATGTATCTGCATTTAAGGGGTGTCCCATTTCTAAGTGACAAAATAACCCTCAACACTTGGTTTTGAGGCCAGTTAAGATTAAGGGTTAAGATAGGAATTGGAATTAGCCCCATATCTCTTGACATAGATATGTTGGTGTATATTGGACATAAGTGTGCCATAAATAAAAGGTTAGCAAGTCAATTTGCTTCCAAGTATTCAGGTTCGACTACAAATGGAACGCAGCAAACCTACGTAGCAACACTTGCTTGCTAATGAAATGGTGATGTGATGTTCACCATGTTCCTCCACTGCTGGATGCACTTTGTCCATCAAAAAACAACTGGAATGGAGAGAATTTCATCCTCGAGCTCCATCTGAGCCGTGTAGTGTTTAAACAAACCGCATTAACAAGATCTGATTGGCTAACACTCAGAGTTTGGGGGGAAGGGGGTGTTACTGCTGCAGCTGCATGTAACATGAGCAAAGTGAAGGAACAGAGCATTAACAGAGCTTTTTAATAGCAGCTGATAGTTGAATCACGACTGATAAGAACCAGATAATGAATACATTGTTTCCTAAAGAGTTTCCACGTCTGCTCGTCGAGACTGAAACGCTGTCCTGTTTTAAAAGTTTTAAAGCTAAAACAGAGACTCCAATATTTTTCAAACTTGTACATTTTTGTGGGCTGTGAGTTGTTGGGGGAGTTGTGGGCGGTGGGCGTATCCTGAGAAGAATTTATGCATTTTTTTGAAAAATGAGAATGGAGTCATGTGAATGTAGCCTGATACTGACACAAAAACATGATGATGTTGTTTGAAACATTTGATCCCAGAAATACTGCAAATGTACAGCTACTTCTAATGTTTTGGTGACTGTCTGATACATTAGCAGTACAGCGTACAAAAAAATAAATCATATAGGCCTCATTGTTTCCTCTATATCAGGGTTCTCAAAGTTCTGATACCTGAGGCCAATTTAGGAACCCAACTTTGAACTGAGGGCCGCCACAGGAAAAAAAACAGAAAGAAATCCCATTTGTAATCATTTTAATGACCAGATTGCAGTTCTACAGTTTAGCGTTAAGTAATATAAGCGTTAATATAATGTCATTTATGCGTTTATATAATAACGCTTTATAATTTACTGGGTAATTACCCAGTATTTTGGCCATTGTTCTTACCTTCTAATTACAGGTTAATACCAAGTAACACATTTCTGTTACCATATATTTACTGGGTAAATAGCTAGTAATTGGGGGCTGTAGCTACCTGCTTATTACCAGCTTATAACACAATAATACACTAAAATTCACCATATAGAAACCAGGTAAATACCCAGTATTTTTGTTTACACTTATTGGTCTGTATCCAGTCATGTCCAATAAACATTTAACAAGCTTAGTCGCTCCTGGATTAAAACTATCAACCGTAAATTCATTGCGGGGCCGCCAGAAATGTTTCTGCGGGGCGCCATTTGCCCCCCGGGCCGCACTTTGAGAACCAATGGTCTATATTATCCAGTCCCTAACGCAGTAATGCCTCCAATTGTGTATGTTCCAGTGTGAACGTGAAGGGTCAGGGGTCACAGACCTTTTGTTCAAATATCCATGTATATGTCGGCCTAAGGCTTTAGAGTAACAGTAAATGAATGATCATTTTGAAAGAATAAATATTTCTAATCAAACAATTATCCAGAGGAGAATACATGAGGAGGTTTTCATCTCATCCTTGGCTGTGAAACGTTTGAGGATTGATTCAGAGAACACAATAGAACACAATTATGAAATCATTCTAAAATGTATTAATGCTGACGGTCCAAGCATTGTGGAAACGTTATTGCCGTCCTATAGGAGCACATGCGAAGAAACCCATAACAGCCTTATCTAAATACTTTAATCAGAGAAACATCTTTGAAGAATATGTTGAATTCCAGTTCCAGATATTAGTCTGACAGACGTTACCCCCCCCCCCCCCCCCCAGCCCTCAGCCCTCTTTCTTTTATCCCATCAGCGACTTTCCTTTCAGTCCCAGATGGTTCTTTGCTAAGATCTTTAAAGTCCTCGCAGGCAAAACATACATCAAAAGGCCAATTCCACATCTTCTGAAAGTGTTGTAATTACCAGCGTGAAAGCCGCACATGTGTGCTGCACACGGCATCAATCGCATGGCAACGCTGCAGAGTTTCAGCAACGTGATCGCTCTGACACCTACAAAACAGCACATTAAAAAGCAGGCGTTTTCAAAGGGGAAAAAGCAGCTTTCATTGTTTTTGACACCAGCAATATTCAAATTAATATAACTTCACTTCATCCCTGTGGTGAGTTTAAAAATGCCCTAAAGCGTCTCATTTCAGAGCTCCTGTCCAGGAATAACTTAGAAGGACATTTTCATATGATAAAGACTTTAAATTAAAGCGTTTTTAACACGCGTTAAGCTCAGCGAGTCGTCTTTCAACTTGAAGGTTGTGGGGACGATTCCAGACTCCGTCCTTGGGCAAGACGCTTGAAAGATGAGCGATAGAAAGATGTGCTACACATAGCTGCGCTGTATGGAAGTTTGAGTGAACAGCAGCGTATATAAATAGGCAGTTCTGCTGATGAGGTTTGTGTTTACATAGGTGATGCAGTTGTGTTTGTTCATGTTCCACATTCATGAATCAGACTCTGCTGACGTGCTGAAGGTCACAAGGATGCATTCGGGCTCTTAGCTTTGATTCATTCCACTCCAAAGAGTCGGGCGACTCATCTTTGAAAGGTTGCACAGGAGGAGGAAGTGGAGCTAATCCATGGCTGACATTGGGCAGGAAGTGTGCTTCACCCTGGTCAAGATGACACTTTCTCACAAAAGTCTAAAGTCGGGACACAAACTTTATTAACTCACAGAATCATGCATGCTCTGCTAACCTGCACAGAATGCAGCAACTTATTTTGCCATATTCACAAATGCTTGACTGATCTTTGAGTTTTCTCCTTTAAGACCTGGGTCGATACTGGTCATGTCCACATGTCTGTGAGGTCCACTTCATTTCATCCCTGCCAATTTATATTTTAATTAGGCTAATGGCCTGAACTCTGCCAGCCATAGACTAACCCTGGTCCAGTTTAGCCTAGGACCACTGCTTTTAATTTGAAAAATATGTCATGATTCCTTTATTTTTTAATTCCCATTTCGATTCTCTACATGTCCATCATTTGTTTTCAATGAACCACAGTAAGGCCTTGTTGTCATATTTAAATAACTGGTGCAAAATCAGTTTTTGTGTGTGTTTTTAGTCATTTTTATTTGTGTATGGTAGAAAGCAAATACTGAAGCACACATTGGCTTTCACCGCTCGACTGTAGCCACTCCCTCGGCACCGCACTTACTGGTGCCCGTAGCAAGACATTAGTCAAGTTTGAAATCACATCGGACCATTGGTTTGAGACACATGCGAATAACACACACACACACACACACACACACACACACACACACACACACACACACACACACACACAGATGTTCCTTAGCCACTGCATATCTGTGTTTGTTGGCGCGTTGTTGCAAAATCCGCTGACTCATTTTAATGCAGGTATACTATATTCAGGGAGTCTTTATTGTTGAGGTTAGACCATAATAATCACACACACACACACACTTATCCTCTCAGGTCGCCCAGTGCTGTGTGAATGAGAGGGGGCGTGGCTACAGTAGAGCCAATGTCTTAATGCTTCTCTTACAGATATATCTAACCATATCTTTTACATTACTTATCGTCAAACGAGATATGTGAATAACACATACACAGACTTGTGATGCATGCAGAGATGAACTGTGCTATGCTATAAGCACGTAGCGCTAATCGCTTACACGCCTCTGTTTTCTTGTCCACAACGCAAACTCATGGACAAAAACATTTTCCACACCGGTGAGAAGCAGGAGGAGGTTTGAGTGAGACCGATGTGTCGTGCAAATCAGCAGTTATGAAACTTACTCTTAGTTGGTAGCAGCTACAGTTTAGCAGGAGGAGCTAACGTTGATTTGTGCTGCAGTGGTTACGACATGGATGTATTATATGAACTGGATAGAGCTCCGCCCCTTCGCTTCCGTTCAGTCCTATGAAGCTGCTCACCCAGCGCATATGCCAAAAAAGTTTTTTGACTTCCGCGTTTATTTCCGGGTTATGGGCCCATAGAGCCTGTGCAGTAGTGTCACTACCATATAAAGATCTATAAAAGCCTGTGTCCATGTCTCCAGGTGTCCTGTGGACACTTTTACAGGTGTCTCTTTTACTATTGCGGTCAATGGGAAAATTGCTTTTTGGGCTCCATGGGGTTTTCTGTTGCAGTACCCACAGTGGCCACCATGTAAAAATTGTCTTCAAGGCAGAGGGGGCGGAGCTCTATCCAGTTCATATTATACATCCATGGTTTACGACCACAATGGTTAAATCGTCACGTGACAGCGCGTGTTAGTTTTATAAATGATGTTCCCATTTAGATTGAAAAAGATGGTACATCCCGACGTATAAGTGGACATGTGATTGACAGTGTCGTCCAATAGGAGCCATGACAGCTGTCAAATCACGAATCTCAAGGAGTTCAAAAGATTGCGTCCCTTTTTTAATGCGCAGTCTGCTTCCATCACAAAATCATGGATTGGAATTTTTTGCAACTCAGGAAAAAAATGGTTTTGAAAGCCATTTGTGCAATTTCTTTAACGAACCTTTAATACAGTTTCCATTTTAGCATTTTAGCATTTTCTGGGCGTTCACATGGTCTTGATTTGCCTTTTTTCATATATATGTTGCACGCTCATCGTTCTCTTATGTCCCCACAGCTGATTGTCTTTGGTGCTCAGCCACCACAGTGTCAGTCCCAGAGTCTCACCATGCCTGTGTGGCACAGACATGTTTCTGGTCAGTGACTCATGCAGCACGTTGAACCATGTGAAACCACAGCTCTGTGCCCTCGTGTGAGTCTGCCAGGAGTCTGCAGGACTGCAGGAGCGTGCCTTACAAGCCCTTTCCATGCTCTCTCTCTCTCTCTCTCTCTCTCTCTCTCTCAGCGAGAAAACTTGCAAACAGCTGCGTTTTCCATCAGAAGTGGTTTCTGGATGATGTGTGGGTTTTTTCCCCCCATCGTCATCCTGAGTGAGGAGAGGGGAGTGACAGGATCAGGACCAGGATCAGGACCAGGATCAGGATCGGGGGGATTGGGAGACTGGGCTGCAGATAAAAGTGAGATGCGCCTCATACTCAGTGTATACAACACACTGTTTATGAGCAACAGTTCTGAATCATGCAGACAAAGATTTACTGCAACTTGAACAAGATTATCACGACTAAAAGGGAACAAAAGAGGCTGTTTTATTATGAAGTGATTCACACAAACTCAAATTAAAAAGGAGGTGACATTTTTTTTTATTAGGAAGGAATGTTTTGTCTTGTTCTGACTTCAAGTTCATATTTAAATATGCAAGCAGAGGTTTGCAAGGTCTTCCTCTACACACACACACAAACACACACACACCTGCCTTTGTAAATACAAGATTTAATTCACTGTCGGTTAATTCGCAGGAAAGTGAATTGGGTCGAGAGGTGATTGTACAGTGAAATGTTGCCCAGAAGGTTTCTTTTGAGAAACAGGCTGCAGCATCAGAGTGACCTCTAGTGGCCGTACGGCCAAGTACACTTGGATTTTAAATAAATCACTTCATTTCACATTAAAACCACATCCTGCAGCATTGCTGCCTTCTACTTTGGGGGAGTAGTATTCTGAAAGATGCTGCGATTACAGTTTGACTTGCAATACGTTTTCTAATTCAAGCCAAAAAAATACCCTAATTTACCCCAAAAATAGGGTAAATTAATTGCAGCTTTTATGATTTTTGTGTTCCTATTGTGATTTCAGTATGAAATGTAGGTGTTCAGCCCTGTAGCCGCCCTCCTTGCCTCTAAACAAAGCACAAATCAGTGTCCAGGGGCATCCATTAGGTGCCGTAATGGACAAAAACAATCTCTGTTCTCTTGAGTCACAAGCAAGGGTTTTGACTGGAGGTCAGATTAGGTCGTGTAAAAATGTGTGGGGGTCCAGCTGCTTCATGCATCAAGTAAAAAAAATTAATAATAATTAAAAAAGAGTTATATATTAAACCTTAAGAAAAACAGTTAATTGGAGTATCTTAAATCTTGAAAGACACAGCACTTTAAAAAGGTGACAAAACATAAGAATAAGTCTTTGGTTTCATGCTGGTGTCGACTGCCCACTTTTAATGTTGGCCCCCCAAATGTCTGTGCACGCCTCTGTCAGCACCTCAGTGAAAGCTTTGCCCAGATTTCTTTTCCCTCTCCTGCCACTGACGGTTATCGAGCACAAACCAGCACACGACTGCTCTTCATTACAGGGAAACGGCGAGAAATGAACACAAACTCTCGTCTTCTGCTCGGAAAATTAAGGAATTAAGGAAATCCCTAAACTACACGGCAGAAATCTTTACTGGTGTAAATTGTAGAAGCGTTTGACAACAAAATAACCAACCAAACCAAAGACAGTGATTATTGAGTACACCCTTAAGTCTAAGCAGCTCTACATAAATCAGATGACGTCTGCTCCACAGACAACCGAACTTCTGCTTTTAAGAGCCAGGATGTGACGAGCTAACGACACTCAGCTGCTAATGGACTCACCTGCACACCTGTCACCTGTCTCCTGTCAATCACCTCATTAACTTTCACACAGAACTTCTCTTTGCACCAGTTTTTAAAAAGAAGCTCTAGTTTCTCTCTCAGGTTTTTGTCGTTTAAAAGCATCATTTTACTCAAACATTTATAAATATCTGTCATCATGCATTTCTGTTGCCCACATAAATATGCAATTTACAAAAAAAAGGAGAAAAGATTATATTTTCAGTGATGATATAAGACATTTTAATTAAAGTTACTGCATTATTTATCTGTTTTTTTTCTTTTTATTGTTAATGCTTTGTGTTTATGTGCTTTAATGCCACCATCCTAATCATACTGCTTATGTATATGTGTATATTTTGCTTGTTTTTCATGTAGAATGTTGCTCTACATGAAAAACAACATGCTGCACTAGAGTTAGCTTTAAGGGCTTGTTTAGGTTTTAGATCATATATAAAAAATGGACTCTGGGTTCCATCTAAAGCCAACCAGGAAATGAGAGTATATTGAAGAGCCACTAGGGGGCGACTCCACTATTTGCTAAATCAATTTAAATGGATGCATACAGATGAAAGAGCTTCTAATTCTCACTTTAATTAATAGCATCTGTAAACATTTTCCTGACAAGTTAATGGTCCTGATCCATAGTTTCATGTCTTTTTCAATTGAACATTGTGTGGATTTTGTAAATGAAATTAAAAAAGGAAAAGAGTCGATAAAGAACGTCACATATGAGTGGACACGTTGATTTACAGATGGTATAGTCCGACTGGAGCCATTCTCCGTGGTCGCTACTTTGTTTGATGCAGTAGAAGAAGGATTTAGGGTGTTGCCCATTTCAAGAGGACGACAAGAGAGCTGGAACAGGATTTACACATGGTTTTGATATTAATGGGGATAGTAAAGACCATGAGTCTAAGGAAACTCACCTGAAAAGTATCAATCAAATTCTTAAACCCAATGTATACTGTATTGTATGCCCTCTGTGTCGTTTCCGGCTGCACGAAATAGTTTGTATCCGTCACTCTGTCGCTGCCAAACTATAAATATGTCATATCTTAACACACACAGCACATGTTTAGACTCTAAATGGACAATTTATCACCTCAAATGATCAGAAAAATATTTATTTCAGGTGAGAAACGGCCACTGTTTCAATGTTATTCAGCTGCAACAACAACAACAACAACAGTCTCTCTCTCACTGTAGCCAGAAGCACAACAACCTTGCGTAGCGACCCCTACTGTTCGGGCGGGAAATTGCAGTGCGTATCTGGCACCACGACGGAGAAGTATGAAGGCTGGAGGGGTCGCCGTGGTTACGCAGTCGGAGAAGTATAATGTGACCTTTACTGTACGCAATATTCTGTTGTTTACCATGTTGCCAGTACTTTGAAAGTTTAATCCTACACAACATAAGGACTGGCTGACAACATATAATTAGAATGCTGTTCTTTTTCTCAGGTGGCTTCTCTGCTGAGGCTCTCTGGTCTCCGTCTACGCCGTCTTCTGTGTGTAATAGACCAATTACACATAAGTACAACAACTCATTAGACAGAATGCTGTAAGAGACTCACTTGTCTTGTCCTAATTCGTGATGCAATGTTGGCAAAGTCTTTGCATCCACGTCAGTATAAGGGACCGAAAACCATTGTCCTTCCAGTCACGGGTAAGCAGGCCTGTCTGTAGATGTCCGTCCTCCACACACACACACAGATCCTCAGCATGGACAGTAATCCCTCTGGTTGTGGATGTTCAGGTTCAGCTGCTGCTGCCGCTGCCGCTGCCCGAGCTCAACCACACATCCGTGACAAAGCCGTCAGATTGGAGGACAGTTATCTGGACTCAGATGAGAGGTCAAACTAAATTGTGTCACCAGAGAGAGGAGAACAACCTGCAGGCGTTCTCCAGCTCCTCCCTACACTGCAGCAGACGTCCCTCTGGACTCTTGGCTGCTCAGCTTCCAGAAGACCAGGTCACATCTCTGAAGTGGAGCGAAGAGGACGAGGTGATCCGACAGCGTCCTTGGAGTTCTGAATGACAGGAGAGGATTTGGATTAAAGGCTGTCAGAGTCAAGCCCGTCCTTCAAAACACGTCTCTGAACTGGAATAATAACAGGTTCATTGTGTTATGTTAGTTCGCACATTGCTACTTGCTCTGATCTTCGTTTATTACATTCTCTGTATTGGCCATTTTTGGCAAAATATCCAATTTGAGAATGAGTCGCGGCTGCGTCTGGAGAACAATCTGCTGATGCACTGGAGTCGCCGAAGACGTATAGCGCGTCATTTCAGGCAGAGGAGACGCGCTATTTTCATGAATGTGGTCGTGCTAACTATGAGACGAAGATTGCTCCAAAGACCTACAAGGTAGACTATGTCCATGGCATTTACTGCAGAATATGGTTTGGACCCGAGTTGGCGTTCTCACCAGAGGGACCGCACCAGAGTCTGACATTTGGTGCAGAGTCAAGCGGACCGAGACCACTTGATTTGGTGCGGACCTGAGTGC
This sequence comes from Microchirus variegatus, assembly GCF_963457635.1. Taxonomy (NCBI): domain Eukaryota; kingdom Metazoa; phylum Chordata; class Actinopteri; order Pleuronectiformes; family Soleidae; genus Microchirus; species Microchirus variegatus. Next base: position 25,127,709 of record NC_139817.1, on the reverse strand, counting down.
GATTGATGCTTTCACACCAACGAAAACCAAACTAACTAGAGTTTTTGGTTGGAATGGATCGTTTGGTGCGCACCAACTGCTGTTGGTGTGAAAGTGCCCTAAGAGCAGGGTTTCTCTATCTCCTGTTTCCCTGCTCAAACACACCTGATTCAAATAAATGGGTGATTATCAGGCTTCAGCAGATCTGACTGACGAACTGACCATTTCAATCAGGTGTGTTTGAGCAGGGAAACATCTAACACATGCAGGACAGTGGCTCCTCAGGACCAGGAGTGAGAAACCCTGGTTTAATGAAACCACATGTAACATAAATGTATTCGGGCATTTACTTTCTGCACCTAAATGAGAGGAAATGACTTTCCTTACCAACAGGTGAAAATAAGAATGGACCTATAAACTTCAGAGTCTGTTTATGTTGATGCTGGCACCAGATGACCATGATGGAGTTGTATTCATGTCCAAATGTCCAAAGTAAATTCACATACAATAGAGGAGAACATAATAGAACTCTTGGTTGACTTGCTCCTCTGATTGGCTGGAAGAAGACAATTCAGGTTTCAGGCACTTCATCAGTGGCTTCATTTCTGGACCCAGAGATTATTTCCATTATTTCTATGCCGTCTGTTAGTGTAACAGCATTAACGGCTGTTTCTTTAAGCCAAACTTTTTTATACCAAGAACCACCTGAGAAAATAATGGAGCTAACACCATTATTGCCAAAGTTAAAATACCGTGGCGTAAAAAAGGTCGAGCAAAGTCATCGACCGGCTTTTCACAGGAGGCAGATTTATTCCCATTAGGATAATCTGCTCTCTCATCATCATCATCCTCTTCTTCACACTGGTCGAGTGACATTAGATTGAGATAAGGCGGTTTTTGGAGAGGTTATTTGTTTCAAACTTCCTCAGCTCCACTCCGATCACATACCCCGGTTTATACAGTAGAACAGTATTTCTTCAGTTTAACAACCATAGACTTAAATTGTCTCTATGTTTAACCTTCTTGCCAATAACCTGTGATGGTGTCAGATTGTCCAAACCGCATCATCACCTCTCGCTTGTCTTTCACTTTCTTGCGATCCTCTTTGTTTCGTGTCCTTCTCCACGTGCTTTCAGAGAGTTCATCAAATTACCTCCAACAAATACACGACTCACAATTACTGTCAAGGTCAGTGGAGCTTGTCTGTTAGGATTCATTAATGAGCCTGTGCTTCAGGGAGAGAGAAAAAAGACAGGCTTCTTCGTTCTTCCCCAGGACATTGTCCATCGGTTGTTATGTTAATCATTTAGGCCTAATTAATATCATGCATATCATTAGCAAAGTGGAGATTGAAATGCCAGAGTCTTAATTACTGTTGTAGAAGTCAGTGAATGTTATCTGTCTGCCGGTGCAGAGTAAATGGCATGTTGTGTACTTTCTTAAAAGTGATGTAAAAGAGCAGCAGAGTTTTGAAGGTCGATCTAATGACATCCCATTAATAACAAAACACACACTTTTACACATGAGCTCATTGGTCCACACGGTTTGCAGAGATTCCGATGAACTTTATGTGTTTTCTGCTGTGACTGTCCAGTAAAACCTGGACCTGATTCTCTCACAGGACGTTTCACAGCATCAGACGTATCTGCTGTGCTTATGTGTGTGTGGGAGTTTGAAGGGGATTTCCTGATATAATCTGCAGTCCTTTCATTCCTAATAAACCTCCCTCATTGTGCCACAAATCCTTGGACTTATCGTTGTTATGGAGACGATGTGGGAAAGGGAAAAGGGCCTTTAAACTCACCAGCCAGCCCTTCGTTCTCTGTTTGATTCTAAAACACATCAGCGGTCAGGATTGTGTGCAGTTACGTCTCATCCTAAAGTCACCGAAACCCAACAAAAGAAGAATTATCAGCCGTTCAGTGCCAACAAAACAGGCTGCTGCAAGGAAAAGTATTTACAGTGATGTTTGTAGAAGGCCTGACCTTGAGAGCATCATTAGAAAGAATATTTAATCATTATATTATATTATAATAGTGTACAAAGCTGGTCCCTGCTAACTTTAAACACCTCCTTAATTAATTCCCAACTTGCTCTCATAATTAATTGATATACAGGCTTCTCAAACTGTGCCTCCCCACTGGGGAAGTTAATTGTCAGGTTATACCGTTTTTTTCCTCTTCCACTGTCAGTGCTGCCTGATAACACGACTAAATTAGTCCACTTTCCTTAAGTGTTTCTAAAAAAGAACTTTATTAAGTTTGTGGACACTCACAGGACAGGTATGGACAAACCAAAACACTACCAAGATCAAAACTAACCCATACAACCACTTGTTTTACTACTATTGTGCATTAAACATCACAGTTTGACAGTGAATGGAAAATGCATGCAAATAATGATTTATATATGGCGTCAACACAAGTCACGACACAGACAACAAGAGCCGTGTAGCTTAGCTTGGCATGGACTTCAAACCACAAAACGCTGTGAGTCACTTTGTTGAGCAGACTGAAAAAAACAGTCAGGGTTCTTGTCGGTCAGTGGTTCTAAACTATTTTATACCAACGTAACATCTGAGGAAATACTGAACTGTCAAAGTAACAACATCATCACCAACGTCAGCAAAGTCAGCTCTGGATGAAGGCAGATTAAAGAAATGAGATTAAGATGGAGCGAGAGATAATGTGACTCTATTTATTCAGAATTATTGATTTATTTTTCGTTATTTTGTTTCATTTTCTAGTCGTTTGCTTGTTGGTAATGAACTGTATTCACTGAATGTCACTCACAACATCTGCTCAAATAAAACACAGCTCCTTCACTTCAGGTCAGTGGAAACATGGGGGTTTTAAGGGTACATTAGTGATTAAAATTCAATATGGATTGAAAATGTTTAGTAGTTGTTTTAGTAGTTAGCTCTGTGGAATAAAACATGGCCTCAAATGAAAAAGGCATTACATTTAAGTGTCAGTGAACTCTTGGGCCCAAATCTGATTTTTATCATATCCAGGTCGTATCTAACTTGATTTTTTTGCCATTCTGGACGACTAAACAACACATTTTCCAAAGCAGACTCGAAGCATAGTACACTCTTAGAAATAAGGGTTCCAAAAGGGTTCTTCTACAAGGGCTGAGGTTCTACCTGGAAACATTTGCTTCTGGAAAAACTCTTTCCCGAAGAAAGGGTTTTTCAAGGCTTCTTTGAAACACTAATGGTTCCAGTAAGAACCATTTTGATCCAGAGAACCCTTTAAAACCCCTTTCCTGAATAAAGGGGTTTAAAAGGGTTCTTGGTGGAACCCTCCAAAAGGGTTCCAGGTGGAACCTTTAGAAAAAGGTTCTACCTGGAGCCAGAAAGGGTTCTCCTATGAGGACAAGGTGAAGAACCTTATATGGTTCTACTTAGCACTTTTATTTCTAAGAGTGTAGTTGGAGTTGTTTTAAACGACCAACACAATGAAATACAAAAGTAAAACACAAAAAATGGGATAAAAGCATGAAAGACAACAACAGACCAATATTTTGTTTAGATTATTTGTTTTTTCAGGGGAATGGGCTGTTACTATAGAAATCTGTGTGGAAGACAAGACTAACACAGATCTGATCAATATAGCAATATAATGAACAATAAACAAGGGCTGTTTCAATACCCTTGCATCCTTGGGAAGTACAGGAGTACACAAGTATGGACAAGTATGCATACTGAGGAACAGTCAAGGCCTTGGTAACTTCTGCAGACAGTGAATGAAGAACACCTGTGCATCGTTATCTTAGCAGAAAAAACCAGGAGGACACTGGGAAAAAGTCAACTCTGAAAAAACGCTGTTCATTTGGTTCACTTTGGAGTTTCTATATTTTTTCGACCTCCAGTCGTTATGTTTAAGATTTGATATGAGCTGATAAAACAAGGTTGGCGGTGGCCATCTTGAGATATGCACTCTTGTCCTCAATCAGGTGCATGTGATTGTTGTCCTCGGGCTAAAGAGCAGGTGAGTGGACTCAATATACTCTCTTTGTTCAAGCGTCTCCCTTGAGAGCTGCAGACGGGACAGTGAAATGACCAAGTCGGCCAAAGGATGGTATGGTCCAGCGTTTGTCTTTCCTTCAGTCACATGTTCATTTCAAAGTCACAGGAATTGTGAAGCAGACTTTCTGCCTCCTCCTCTTCCACACAGAAAAAACCCATTAAACCTTTCTTTGAAACGACGTATTGTAGAGAAACGATGTCTTTGTTGAGCGCCGGCAGCTCCAGTGTCTCAATACCTTTTAAACACAGATAAATAATTCATTATCAGCTGCATCCACCATGAGGAGAAGACACAACCTCACAAAGACAAGTGGGCGTCCTCCGTCTTCATTAGCGATCCGCGGTACAACTAAATCTGGCATTAGTCTAATTAATGAGAGCGCTTCATTAGCACTCTCGGGGTTAGCGTGTTGTCCTACGGCAGATCACTGAGGGGATTTCAGTGCTGCTCCTGCATCCTAATGAGATCACAGTCGGTGGCACCTGCTTAATAATGGAAGTCGTCACTTTCCTCAGCGGCGACTTGATAAGTGCACCTTGTTCTCTGCTCATTAAAGGTCTGACGTTCACCTGGAAAAGAACTGTGAAATGATCACTATTAATAAAACAGTAACAGCATCTTCTCCTCAAGTCTGGACTGGACTCATAAGGTCCTCCTGATTAGGAGTGAGGTTTAGTAGCTCAACACCTCCATCTGGTGGGCAGACACAAAACTGCAGGCATTAATGAAGAAGATGGTATTTCTGCAGTGGTTAGCACTCTTGCCTTTGCAGCAAGAAGACCCGGGTTCCTGGGTTGGAGCCCCATTTGGAACAACTTCAGAACAAGGGTCTTTCTGCAAGGAGTTTGCATGTTCTCCCCGTGTGTGCGTGTGTGTGGGTGTTCTCCGGGTTCTCTGGCTTCCTCCCACAGTCATAAAAACATGCGATATGGGGATTAGGTGAATTGGGCACTCCAGAGAGTGTGAATGGTTGTTTGTCTCTATATGTGGCCCTGCGATGGACTGGCCAACTGTCCAGGGTGAACCCCGCCTATCGCCCAATGGCAGCTGAGATAGACACAGCACCCCCCGCGACCCTCTGGTGGAGGATAATGGATTGGGTATTTCTGCTTTCTTTCTTTACCGTAATTGCAGCTTCAGGGTCATTGTGATGGTTGGATTCTCTCAGATCTCCGATCCCCCTTCTGTCCGTTAGCAGAAAAAACCAGCCTTGCAAGATCAGGGCCACAGATCCAGAGTCCTCAGAATCACGAGGGCTCGCAAGAAACACACATTCCTTCACGGCACTACACACACACACACATCTAGGTACTGGCGATAAGATCAACAGCATCATTTTAGACGTTTATCGCGGCAGAGACGGTGAAAAAGAAGCAGAGAAAACCGTTGTCTGCAGAAGAAGCGAGCAAGAGGAAATGAATGTTCGACCAAGCAAGAGGCCAAGACACGAGTACACATCAGACTGAAGACACAGAAGAACACAAAATGGATGCTGGCATTGAAAACAAATGCACACGACCACGAGAGGGTTAGACGATGAATAGACGTTTAAGGTGTTGTCGTAAAAATATGTCCTCTGAAACTCTAGGGGGAGCTAAGCTCCGTAGAGGAAAAAGGTGAAAAAGCCGCCAAACTTGCAAAGTTCTGCTTCAGTTAAGAAGTATTCATACTTACTGTAAGGGAACGTGGTAAAAGTACAGCGACCTTCATCAGTTGCTGCGTAAAACCTTGAAGTGTGCTGTCGCCAAATGTTCTGAAACATGGGCGGAGCTGCACTTACACCAGTGTTTCTCAATCCTGGTCCTCTGGACTCACTGCCCTGCATGTTTGAGATGGTTCATTCCAACACACCTGATTCAAATAGACGGGTCGTTACTAAGCTTCTGCAGAGCGTGTTGATGAGCTCACTATTTGAATCAGGTGTGTTGCAGCAGGGAAACATCTCTAAAACATGGAGGACAGTGGCTCCTAATGACCAGGACTGAGAAACACTGCATTAGTGTTCATGTACATCACTTTTCCATCCTGGTGCCGATCTCAGCTGACATGGGAGACGAAAGAGTGTCCAGTTTGCCTGATCCACAAAATCTGCATGTTTTTGGGCTGTGGGAGGAGAAAACCTGCACAAATGGGTCTTGAAAGCAGGTCTTCTTGCTGCAAAGGCAACAGTGATAACTGCACGACAAATGAGTGGATGTGGGTTTTTTTGAATAAGGATTTGGACTCAGTACAATAAACAAATTCACTAATTCTAATTGTATCAAATGTATTATGTGATATGTGCACATTTCCAGCAGTAATTCTCTTGTCTTGTGTGATTTCCTTGCGTGACATCGAACACATCATTTCTGCGTCTTGCACTTGTCCCACAGCCCTTGAAGTGGTCGCCGTCGTTTTCTCTGTTAATCCTGGAAAAAGAAATCTAATCTTCTTTTCTCATTACATCCCGGCCACTTTGCCTTGTTGTGGTTTTTGTCGAGCTTCTTCGAGTAGAGACGATTAACATAACATGAAGTGACTTAGTGATTACGATGCACAGGGTGTTGTCTTTCAGATAAGCTGACGTGGAGGAGATGGAGGAGCGTGGATTATGTGGCAGAGTCTCTCTATAACGCTCTCCCTCATAAATCTCTGTGAAGGCACATGAGATTCTTTATGCTAATGTCCAATAAAGATGTCAGCAATGACATTTTACAGCAGGTGTGAACAAACTCCACCGCGTTGTTGTTGTGGAAGAACTTCCCCCAAAGTCACTCATCGACTCTCGGAGGTTAATTTTTTTTTTAAATCCTCTCACAAGATTTAACATTAATTATAAATTGCAATATTCTTTGTCAAGGTCAAATCTCCCTCTTGTGACTTGGAGATGTTACTTTTAAGCTGCTGTGACTGATTGACTTTCAGCCACATTTTTGGCTGAATCTTGCCCGGTGATTATTTTAGGTTATATCCAAATGACAAAGAAAACACACGTCACATTCAGCGACTCAGGACATGTCAGATTCTCTTCTATGCAGCTGTTTACCAAGGTGAAAAAACACTTTTTCTGGGGCATGAAAACTCCAGGGTAAAGTGGGTGACAGGGTTATCTAGAGCAGGATTTATGCACTTTTAAATAGTCATGATTTTAAAAAAAACATCACTGGGGGTTAGTGAGGTTATCACTGTGTGATACTGGAAAGTAGAGCTGCAACTAAGGATTATTTTCATAATCGATTAATCGATGAATCGTTTGGTCCATAAAATGTCAGAAAATGTTAAAAAAACTTTGATCGGTGTTTGTCAAAGTTGGAAAAGTTGGAAAAAAATGGATTTCTTTGTTATGTGGAGCAAAGAAACTGAGAAAATATTCACATTTAAGAAGCTAAAACAATCAGAAATCTTGTTTTAATCATGAAAAAAAGCTTCAAACCGATTATCGATAATCAAAATAGTTGCCGGTTAATTTAGTAATCGATTAATAATCGATTCTCAATCAGCTCTACTGGAAAGGTTTCTCTGATGCCGAGCACAGTAACATCAGTGCTTTTACTTTGAAACGTATTTGTGACATATGCATGATTTAAATGCTGTAACTGTTCCAAAAGACCAATTTTCACCATCTAGGTTTGCTGTCAAACACCTGAACACCTCGCTCACGTCTCATACAATTCTCTCGTCAATAAATAAAAGAAAGTGAGACGTTCCACAGTGCAGATGCACCGCACACACAGGCCTTTATCACCGATAGCTACAGTAGAATAAGCTGTGACTAAACACACCGACAACAGAAAGTAAAGAAGACAAACGTGAAAGTTGTACTTTTTCAGTGTAATCAAACTTTATTTCAAAAACATCTGATTCTGTTTAACTTAATTATAATACTCGCCTCTATTTACAATAAACAGACGGGTGACGACACGGTTGGCAACAAGATGAAATGTCAGAGAAACCCTGTAAATCCCTTTGTCAAGGGATTTTTTTTTAACAGAACACATCGACGGAGGAGAAGGAAACGGAAAAGGATTTCCTTAAAAGCACCCACAGATCACCTAAAATCAAATAACAAACAAAAAAATCACTTTTGCCTCAACAAATACTTTTTAAAATAAAGAATTAGCATGTTTTGGCTACAAAATGAAATGTACCCCGACTCCTTCATTTGCTCCAAAATTCCAAGGACAAATCCTTCTCTGAAAATCCTTTCTGAAAAGACGTGATCGCGTTCAAAGTCAGTGTGTGGAGGCTGTTTTCTGCCGACTCAGGCCACGCTAAGCTCTTGTGTCAGCTTCACTTCCAGTCACAGGCCCCTCGGGAGGTCAATGAGAACGTAACCACGTTAAAGGTTTGCATAATAGCGATCTCTGCTCTCGTAATCTCTTTGGGCAAACTTGGCGTCCCTCTTGCTGTGTGGGATTCTTCCGAAGGGCGCGTGGTCGTTGAAACACGTGTCGAACACCTCGTCCACTATTTTCCCCGCCTCCTCTCTGTTGATTTTCCTCACGGCCAGGATGGAGCGGAGGGCGCGGTCTCGGACGCATTCCTGCCCAAAGACATATCGCGAGTTAGGGGTTGGACACAGGGACACAAAGACACAAAGATAGATTCTTGTCTCAGAGCAGGTACCTGATGATGCTCCTTCAAGCCAAAGTTGAATCTAGCGGCTTCAGTGCTGAAGGAGCAGTCTCCACTGAGGTTAGCTGCCCGAATCTGAAATAACGACACACACAAAAAGCTCCGACTTATTCTTCACAAGCTGCAATTTTATTTATTCAGAAAGGGACGAAGTAAGGGTAAGGGAATCGCAGGGTACCTCATGATACGACACGCGGTACATCATTTATTTATTTTAATACGATTCTGTGACAATCAATATATTGCAAGACAATCGTATATCTGTGTAACTGAAGAAAACAAAACGTCTGTGAAGCGTTAAAAGTGCAGGATTTCTCTATTTATTCACAACACGGAAAATAACGTGCATCAAGTCTATCTGTATTGAACGTGGACGGGGCATCTCTTAACGTAGCTTTCTCTGCCATTATCCTGCAATACCAAAGTCTGTGTTAGGAAACTATTAGATATAGATTTTTCATTACTGTTCACTGTTCATTAAAGGCAACAATCCCTGTAACAATATGTATTTTACATGTGTACACCAATAGTAAGTTATGAACTGTAACACAGAGCAGAGACAGTCCTCATGGTGACTGTATGACACCTACACACACTCCTAACTGGGTCAAAGAGAAGATGGAAATCGTCTGGAACATGAATATTTTGACAAAGGTTCCCAGAACCTAAATAAAACTGAATGAAACAGTTAATGTATCTAAACACAGTTTGACTCACCTCAGAACAAGCCAAGTGTCTGAAGTTGTTGAACCAGTCCACGTGAGCCCGGCAGTGATCGAAGGCATGGATGAGCTCATGCGTGACCACTCGGTTCATGTGGGACTGCTGGTGGATGTTGTTCTGACATAAAACAATCTGTAAACCAGAGGAAATGACATCACTGACAGAAAGACATGTTCTTCTAAAGCAGCTCATGCTACAATATGTGTGTGTATATATATATATATATATATGTATGTATGTAACTGCTTATTATCTTTCCTACTTGAGAAGAAGTGGCGTCAAAGCCACCGCTGACCGTCCCGTCACAATCTTCACAGGAAAAGTGTCGATCTTTCAATACTTTGCTGTGTAAAGAGGACAAAGTTCAAATCACCCGGGTGTCATTCAAATGTTTGGCTACTGCTGCAATAATCATGTCACTTTTTCAGAATCTAATAGCAAATCAAATCGATTTAAATCACTGTTCAACAGCTTTAAAACCGTCAAGAAAGTGACCGTGAGGTGAAGGGAGGAAATCTGAACCTTGGTTTTTGCATTGGTTAAAATATATAAATATATTGGCATGAGTTTGGCATTTACCTTATCCATGTTCTTTCTGCACAATGAGAGTGTTGTGTATTTGACATTTAGCTCGCTGTGTTTTATATCCATCTGTTTTTTTCCTGGCACGCAAAAAAAAGGACTAAAACTAGGGCTAACTATTAGGCTACGTTTACACGAGCACTGGTATTTTTAAAAAACGGAGACTTTCCCCTGCGTCTGTGCCTTTCGTTTACACACAAACAGCGATTTCGTCTCTGAATACGATTCTTTCTAAAAACTCTGGCAAAAGTGGAGATTTTGGAAAACTCCGTTTTTGCCTTTGCATGTAAACGGAGAAAAACAGAGTTTTAGGCGATCTACGCTCCAAAAATGCAACCTTTTTACATTTGGTTATGCTGCCACCCACAGGCTTGGCGTAGTTATGACGGCTCTGGACAGCTTATTTATGCGGGTTAATTAATTTTTTGAAAACGATGATGTGTGCACAAAGTTATTTTGGAAAACGGAGGGAAGAAAATAGCCGTTTTTAAAAATATCCAGCAAGTGTAAACGTAGCCTTATTTTCCTAATCTTTTGATTATTTTCTCGATTCATCGAATACTTGTTTGGCCTGTAAAATGTCAGAAACAGTTTTAATGATTTGAAGAGCTGAAAAATCAGGGCGCTTGTTTTTAACATTTAAAAATAATAACAACACTCAAATCGATTAATCGATTATCAAAATAGTTAATAAGGCAATCAGAAATGGCAGACTTTCCCATTCACAACAAGCCTCTGGCGGCCTCTGTTGGTCATGTTGGCAAGTGCAAGTGCGGAAGCGCACACACACAGAGCCACCAAAAACAATACTTCACTCTCACTCCGTGGGATAAAGTGATAATGAATTTAGTAATCGCTTAATAATCGGAAACAGGACCTAAGTATGTTAGCTGGAGTATGCTGCATGGGCTAACTTAACTAACTATATGTGTTTACATAAATATGAAAAAACTTAAAGTTGTTCATTATAATTGTTCAAAAACATTATAAAAAAACAGTTGCATAACACCACAAATACTGACCATCCTGAACTTTGCATGGCACTGAGGAGGAGTTTGGCATATGGACCTGAAGGAGACAGAGGCCGGTTAGAGCTCCATGTTGTCACCAGCTGACAGAAACCACTGCTAGCTAACGCTAAGCTAACGATGATAGTAAACATTGCCTTTGCACTGATATGTATTTTCACAATCACAACGGAAAGAAGCCTGTGTGTTTACAGTGTTTGCGCTCCTTGCTGCTACACCTATGTCACTGTCTCTGAAGGGCTAATTAGCCAGCTCGAGTACTCACTAGTTTCCATTGCGAAGTGTAGCATGTTACGACACTTGTGGTTGAATGTGCACAGACCGGCCAAGAAGGACTGGGGCTTGCTATTTACGTTCTTCCGCTCCGGGAATAAGTCGTATCCGTATTCCTCTTCTTGTTTCGTCTGGTCCATGGTGACAAATGCTGCCGACAGTTTGGGAATACGAGCATCAAGTCCGCCGCTAGCTTCCTGCAGCTAGCTACAGAGGTCGCCAGTGTTGTTTGTAGATCACGTGGTCACTTTAGGTCACACAGGTAAGTAACCGTTGTTGTTTTTAATTATTATTATTATTATTATTCGCTCTGAAACATGCACGTACTAATGTGCAATCTCTTTGTTAAAAATAAAACCTATAATAAAATTTATAATCGAATATACACTTTTTTTTTTTTATCAATGACGTATTCTTGACCATACCGGCATAGATCGTCTATGCAGAAAGTCCAGACAAGATGACAACTTTACGCTGTGGAACCAAAAAGAGGAGCCCCACTAAATCCAGAGACACTTCGGTCAACTGGTCTGATGCTGAATGCCAACGCCCTCTTCACAAATGCGTTTGTTTTCATTTTATTTTCAGATAAATAGTCTACGTCATTCGAACCCCATGGGCTACGACGTTATAACTGATATTATATCGCTATAACAATGCTCAAATAACGTTCGGTCGTGGAGCATACGATCTTTGGTGACGTCGTTCGTCCGGCAGGAAGTACGTCACCGGAAGTGCTGGCTCACCGCTGTCATGGCTCCGAACATAAACAAGAAGCACTGAACAGCGACTCGTTTTGTTGTAGCAGTCTTTAAAGTGACACTTTAACTGTTTAACTGTGTTTAATCAGCTGCGGAGAGACGTGACAGGTACGTTACAAGTTCCCATGAACAACATTATCATTATTCTCCTGTAAAAGTTGGCGTGTCTGTTTGCTAGCTATGTGCTAGCTGTAAACACGTGATAGATAGATAGATAGATAGATAGATAGATAGATAGATAGATAGATAGATAGATAGATAGATAGATAGATAGATAGATAGATAGATAGATAGATAGATATTGAGTCACTTTGTCATAGCAGCTCCATTTGCAGTGTCACAGAAACAACAATAGAAGCCGTATTTATGTCGTCAATAGCTAACCACATTAGGCACATAACAATGTATTAAGTATTAATGGGCCCTTTGCACAGCCGTAATGATTACAGCTCATATTCTGAAATTAATATCAATAGTAAAATATCAATTAAATGATGGCTGCGTTTCATTTATTTTCCTGGTTCACGGTCTAACTGTTTATGACTCTTGTCTTGGCTTTGATGGGATGCAGCAACACCTGTGGCTGGGAATTTCATCTGCCTTTTATCTGTGCAAGGTAGATTGATTGATGCATTGATTAAATTTGATGGCGTGGATACTTGACTAGTAGTGAGGAGGAACAGGAGAATAAGAACTGCAGATGCAAACGTCTAGTTATGATTTAGAACTTCAAATTGTGGAGGGCAGCATTACCCCTCTTAGTGTGCAGCATGTCGTAAATTAGAAGAGGCAAAGGACAGAGGAGAAGGCAGTAATTCAAACATTACAACAAACAAACAACAAGACAAATACATGAGAGACTGCAGGAAGGAAGTAAAAGAGGGTAAAAGACGACAGGGGAATAAAGAGAGGAGGCCAAGAATGCTGAAAAAAGTAATCGATGATTGAATGCAGAAGAAGGAAATCATGTAACACTGGATGTCAGCTGTAGTTGAACACCATTAGTAACTAACTTGACATTGCAAATTGTATTATCTACCAGATGCACGTTTTCTAGACCAGCTTGAAATTTTTCGCGAAGTGTTATCATGGATTGGAGTAGAGATGGCTCAGTTCTATAACAACACGTGTTACTGCATCTTGTCATAAACAGCCATTTTAAAAACCAAATAACAACAAATAATCTGCTCCTAAAGAAATGTACAATTCACATTTTTTACAGCAGGTGTGTTGTAACGTATTTATGTGAAATACAGTGTTTGTTTTTGATATCGGATCCAATGATTTTGACCCGTATTGGACCAGTATATTATTTTCTTTGGCATATTTTGTTCCTGGGCTCATTTTATTCAATGAAATACTTTCATCTTACCGGTGAAAACTGACTTAGGCACAAATACAGCAGCAAGAGTAATGCATTTGCCCATACATCAAATGTCTGCTTCACAGAGTCGCAACATGTCTGGGGCAAGCAAAGTTGTTGAGTTACAGCTGGAGATGCGGCAAAACTTGGAGGATATGCAAAGCTACGTGAAGGAGCTGGAGAGCTGGGAGTCGGACATGAAGAGGAGGGACGATGAGCTGCGGACTGAAGGAGGCCAGGAGGATGAGGTGTGTTGCTGCTGTACGCCTTTGTCCTCTTCTGGAGCAGGTAATGTTCTGGATGTTCCTCTGATGTCAACATCAGCGTCTCTCTGTCCTGTGTTGTAGAGGAAACTCCCACCTGTGCGCAACCAAGACTACAAAACAAAAATGAGGGATAAGAAGAAGAAAAAGAAGAAGACGGCAGAGCCTGCTAATAATGGCGATGCAAAAACGGAAGAAGACAAACAAGCATCAAGAATAAAAGCCTTTGACTATCGATCATGGGACAAGTTTGACGTGGTAATTGATGCGTTCTTTCAAAGTATATTTCACATGTGCAGAAGTCCAGGAAAAGCTGATTTAAGATTTATGCGGTTTTGTTTTGCAGGACAAGGCTCTGTCAGAGATGGATAAAGAGGAAAGTCCAGTGGAATCGAATGAGTCGGACTCAGAGGAAGCTGCACGTGATACGGAAAAAGCTCTGACTGAGAAAGAAAAGGTAAAACATTTTTGTTTTGTGATTAGTTATTTAATTGTTCCTATGAAAGACATCATTATAGCAACATATAAAGGACGAGAAACAACAATAAAGAGCTATTTGTGGTTTCACTACACTCTAGATGTGATGTTTGATATTTTCAGACCATTTGGAGAATTGGTATTGCCTGTGAAATGGACACAGAATGGTTCTTCTCTATTTAAATTTTTTTTTTTTTTTAAATAGTCTTTGAAATAGTCTTTAAAACTATGGATTCATTTTAGAGTGCATCACTCTTAAAATATTTAACTTTTATTTTCAGGGTAATGTGTTCTTCAAAGACGGGAAGTACGACGAAGCCATTGAATGTTACACCAGAGCGATGAGCGCAGATCCTTACAACCCCGTGCTTCCCACAAACCGAGCCACATCCTTCTTCAGACTCAAAAAGTAAAGCATGGATCTCATAGTCGCTGTTTTGTGCTTTGTTTTTTTCCCCTCTATTTTAAAATGTGACGTTTGGCTTTTTGCAGGTACGCTGTGGCGGAGTCGGACTGCAATTTGGCCATCGTTCTGGACAGCAGCTATTTTAAAGCGTTCGCACGAAGAGGAGCTGCACGCTTTGCCCTGAAAAAATATGAATTAGCATTAGAAGGTGACAAACTGATCTGAAAAATTGTTCAGAATCTCTTTTAATCTTGAGCGTACCACTAACACTAACACAAATCTCTTTCTAACTAGACTATGAGATGGTTCTCAAGCTCGACCCTGGAAACACAGAGGCACAGAGTGAAGTGGAGAAAATCAAAGAAGTGAGTGTGGAAACAAGCTTTTTATTGTCATTGCACTTTCTCAAACCTTCTCTTTAGTCAGGTCCTTTTCTGTCGCTGGTTCTCAGGTCCTTGGGCAACAGACTGTGACTGTACAGAGTGAAGCGCCGCAGCCAGAGGAGGCTCAGACAGTCGACTCTGAGCAGCAGAGACTGATGGAGGAGCAGCAGAGGAGGCAGGAGGCCGTTCTACAAAAAGACAGGGTAAAGCTTTTCTGTGGTTTTTACTCTTTGGATTCAGTGTTTCTGTTAGAATCCTAATCTTGAATGCCAATCTACCTATTCAGCACTGTGAGTTTTACATTTACATTCTTTTAGCAGTTTTGGTTGATGTTTTTCTGAATGTCCCGCACAGGGGAACGCTTATTTCAAAGAGGGCAAGTACGAAGCAGCCATCGAGTGCTACAGCCAAGGCATGGAGGCAGATAACATGAACGTCTTCCTTCCCGCCAACAGAGCCATGGCCTTTCTCAAGCTCGAGAAGTAAACACAACAGCAACATTGTTCCCTTTCATTGTTTCAGCTTTGTGTTTTCGTCTTATTATTTTATAGCAACAAACAAATATCATTGTTTAAATGTGAAAAACAGCCACATGTATATGGCCGGCTAACCTCCATCTGTCTTTCTGTTTTGTTGCAGGTATGAGGAGGCAGAGGAGGACTGCACTAAGGCTATTTATCTGGACAACACTTACTCCAAGGCCTTTGCTCGCCGAGGCACAGCCAGAGTCGCTTTAGGGAAACTGGAGGAGGCTAAACAAGGTGTTCTGTTCAATGATGTCTGAAAGAAAATGGCATCATTCTGTGTTTTTGTTTTGTATCTCTCAGAAGCTGAGAAAACTATATTTATCTTTCTACGGTTGGTTTCACATAAGCCAGTTATTCCTGTTTCATTTCTAAAGTCTCTCCCACCGGACATGGAGAGAGAATTTCACTGACATTGGAACTATATCATTGAATTAATTTTTGCTTAAATTTGCACATAAATATCGAGAGTTTAAGTCATTGATTTTAACAAAGACTGTGCGTGTGTCTTTCTCAGATTTTCAGGCAGTGTTGAAGCTGGAGCCGGGAAACAAACAGGCATCGAATGAACTCCAGAAACTGCAAATTGTAAGTGTTAAAGATATACACATTCTCTCCGGTTACGAGGTTGACCAGAGTGGACGCGTCATTCTTTACTCGTCTTTCCTCTTGTTTTGTCAGGTGTGTCCCAGCGGCCTCCTTCAAACAGAGGACAACAGTCAGAGGAGAACAGTCGAGCCGATTGACAAACCACCACATCTGCAGTCAACTGTGAGTTTCTCCTTTTTTACCACTAATGTTTTAAGTCTTTCATTTAATTTTCATTCAATTCTTTCTTTCTTTTGATCAATGAAAGAACCTGTTGTGGTTCAAAGTATGTAATTAGATCCTGAAATCATGACTCCACTTGACAGAGCACAGAAGACTCAACCACTATACTATAGGTTTTATGGACTATATGTGTGAGGAAAAGAGTCACTCAAAAAGTACAATTAAAGTAAATAATAGAGGTAGTAAAAGCAATTAAATACAGAAATATGATCTTTATGAGGTGATGTAGGATGTAGCAAACAGGAAGCTGGCACTACATCGTTAAAGTAAGTGCTCATTATTTTATCATGATAACCAGATCACTCTGACATCATGGTGTCCAATTGTGCTCTCCAGAAACCTCTGAGGAGGATTGACATCGAGGAAGTCGGCGGTGAAGCAACGGTCCCTGAGGAGGAGTCAGCTGGGTCCAAGTCGTTAGTCCAGGAAGTGATGAAGGAGCCTGAGGACGAGGAGTCATCGCCGCTGTCCACGTCACCCAGCGCCAAGATGATGAAAATCGAGGAGATATCGGACACTCCCTCGCTCACATCAGAGCAGTCAGTAACACTCTTTCATCATTTGTTAAAACCATTTCACACATGATGGTGGTTACTTTCTTCATTTGTATGATGCTTACGTTAGTTCATGCATGACACAGTGGTCACATGCCTCTCGCAGTCTCACTCCAATCACAGCCACTCTCTCACCGAGGAAGTCCAGTTAAATAACAGCTCCTGCCTCACTCGTTTCTTGCTACACCAGTGCTGTGTCACACTGCTGCCACTGGTAAAGCTTTGCTGCCTCCACCATCATACCATCTATATCAGAATCTAAATCCCTGTTTCCACCAAGCAGTCCAGTCCAGTTCGGTTCAATGTGGTACCAAAATGTGTTTCCATTTTTAAATGTCAATAAGGTTACTAAAATAACCAATCTGTGCTATCCCCAGAAGAATGAATGTTGATGTAATGTTGATTATTGTGTTTGTTTGTGTATTTGTTTTGTCGATTGCCCAGTAAACACGTTTCCCTGCTTGTGTTTCCCCCCAGACCTCCTCCCAGCAGACACAGCACAGAACCACCAGCGCAGATGGAAACTGTTCATGGGCCTGACACACAAACCAACGCCTCCTCACCAGGAACAGACCTGCCTCCTCCTCCACCAACCAGCAGCTTCCAGCTGGAGACCGACCTCCGCAAGATCAGACAGCAGCCTGAAGTCATTTACAGATATCTGAAGGTAAAGCTCTGCGTTAGAGAATAACAGTGATCGTTTTATTGCTCAGTCGTCTGGCAGCTCTTACATCTTACTGATGTAGAGCGTTTGCTCAGAGAGGTTCAATCTAGGAGAAACATTTCCAGTATTTAACCACTCTTTATCCAATAAGAAGCCAGGAGTTTTCATGTTTTCTCTTGTAGCAAATCAATCCAGAGGCGTATGCTAAGATTTTCCAAAACTCCCTCGAACCTGACGTCCTCAATCAGATCCTGAAGACGCTGCAAGAATTCTACATAAAGTAAGTCATTTAGGAAAAAAAGAACGTTGATAGGAAAACCAAACGGAGCTGTGTCAGTTGTTTTCATTCTCTAATGAGATCTTCTTTTGTGCAGAAATGAGGCAGCAGCTGTGACACTGGGGATCCTCAGCAGTCTAGCAAATGTGAAGCGCTTCGACATGGCCGTCATGTTCATGTCGTCCGCAGAGAAGAAAGGTAGCACGTCTCTTTGAACACTGTAAATACACTGCGTCTTCATCGCATGCACACGTCGCCATGTTGATCATTGATGTGCGTTTCTCTTCCTCAGTGCTTAAAGAATTGTTTGACTTCCTTCACCAAGCAGAGCTGGAAGAATCGTCTGTCGCAGCGTTACAGAAGAAGTACGCCGTTTGACGCTTAGGCTGCACACGTTAACAGAAGCGTCTCTGTCGACTAACTCTGACCAAACAACAGACCAAAACACAAACTCAAACACAGTGAACAGACACTGTGGGCCAGAAATTAACATTTAAATAGAGAATGTATTGGATGCTCCACTGTTCCTCCACAGCAATTAGTTTCCTTAATCTCTGATAACAAATCATGGTCATTATGATGACAATATTACTTTAAGACTTTATTCTTGTAATATTGTTTTGATATTACGACTTTATTCTCCTAATATTATGACTTTATTCTCCTAATATTACGACTTTATTCTCCTAAAATTATGACTTTATTACCACTTTATTCCCTTGATATTACGACTTTATTCTCATAAATAATACTCATAACACTCTGTCGTACTTGGATTTAGTAGAAGCAGACGCTCCAGTATTGAAGCGATGCTCCTGAGTGATCAGTGAGCTCTTGTGTTACAGCCATGTTGGTGCATTGACGTCACTCGTTTGTTGGGACAATGTCGACTGATCTCTGTGAGAACTTTACCGACACAGCATGTTTGTCTCGTTGTTAAACCAGCGTCAAAAAACTAACAAAAAAGTAGAGTCTGCTTTGACTAAAGGAAACTCTGATCTGCTAATGTAGAGTTTGGGAAAGTGATGAACGAATAAAGGCTTGTTTTGTCATTTTGTGTGTGGGTTTTAGCTGAGTCAGTGAGAATTGTGACGACTAGAGAAAGATATAATCTGAAAGAGTTCTGCATTAAGAAATGCATTTGTGGTGTGCTATCAAACAATACGTAAATATTAGCATTTAAGCTCAATAGCTTCCAAGTCATGTGGCCTAAATACTCCAAATCGAACTAGGCTGCCTAGTCAAGGCACACCTCTTTTAATTCCATTATAATACCTCCCATATTTTAATGCATTTTTAATGTAAATATTAGCATTTTAGCTCAAAAGCTTCCAGGTCATGTGACCTAGGGGGTCAACATCAGTGTAGGACGGTAGAGCTACACTTGCTGTATGAGACACACATTTTTTATACAACATTTTAATGCTTTTCATTTTGGGTTAGGGTTAGTTGTTTTTTAAAAGATAAAAATCATTTCCATCAAACCACTCCCGTCGTTTCGGTGTGTAAATAGTAGAAAAGTAAAAAAAATAATAAATGAACCACCAATAAATAGGTATCTATACAATATATGATATAAGTATTATGTATATATGTAGTACTTGTGGGACTGTTACAGTGTTAGGTTTCTTCTCGTCGTTCACTTGCTGTTTGTTTACGTCATGGATGTATTATATGAACTGGAACTTCCGTTCATTCCTATGAAGCTGCTCACCCAGCGCGTATGCCAAAAAAGTTTTTGACTTCAGTGTTTATTTCCTGGTTACGGGGCCCATAGAGCATGCGCAGTAGTGTCACTACCATAACGAGCCGTCCGCGTTATCGACTTGCTCGGCGCGTACATGAACAGCGAAAGGCATGATGGGAGTACGCTAATGACGTGCGCTCGCGGATTTCATGAATACCGGCGTCACGTTAACTTCGGCTTTTAACCATGGATTTGTAATTAAATGCAAAACCAACGATATCGAAGTGAATATAGTGAAGCTGAAAAGTACAATGACGGAGTTAGGTTTAAAACGATCAATAAAAAATGGTTTATTTGAGTTAGGACCGTGACTATTACTTTATATGTGTTACAGGAATCATGTTGTTTTTGTCTGATTTCCCTGATATACTTGTATAATTATTATTAGGAACAATAACAACGTGTTAAAGTAGGTTTAAAACTCCCGATTATTTCACTCAACACGTTTATATTCAACTATAATTTGCGTGTTCATCACATTTAACAGTAACTTTATGAACCGATAGTGACGATAAGACAAACATCCTCCCCGGGAATCAGTGGTGAAGTGACCGCAGGTCTCAGTGCATCACACGGTCACAGCTCCACAGTCCACACCGTCATCAGTGTCACGATGTCCGGGACTGAACACAGTGATAAAGTGCAGCATGTCAGTCTCCTCTCCTCAATGAACCCACACAACAGCTCGTTAATACATCGATAATACGTTTTAAAATAAATGTTAATGAGCGCCGAATAAACAACTAAAACCTGCTTTGTCATAATATTTTAAAATGTAAACGAAACCCCCTCATTGTCTTCATTTATTCACATTTCTCATGAAGTTTTCATATCGTACGGTTCACTGACAGCAGCGCTGTTCCCGAGACGCCACATGACCGCGCTTTGCTGTGCTCGTACACAGCTGTGAGCACGAGTCACTCTGAGTCACTCTGAGAAATAAGATTTGTCTGGGCTTTTTATGGCCTTTAGGAATGTTTTTCAAACATGAAACTCCATATATTAAAAAAATATAATGTAAAGATTTATAAAAGCCCGTGTCCATGTCTCGAGGTGTCCTGTGGACACTTTTACACGCGTCTCTTTTACTATTGTGGTCAATGGGAAAATGCTTTTTGGGCTCCATGGGATTTTTTGTTGCAGTACCCACAGTGGCCACCATGCAAAAATTGTCTTCAAGGCAGAGGGGGCGGAGCTCTATCCAGTTCAAATTATACATCCATGGCTGTAAATGAAAGTGAAACAAATCTCCATTTTAACTACGCAGCACGAATACAGAAAGGTGAGTGTCTACGTGATTATAATGATAAATTATATTTACACATGATTATAGAATGGTTTAGTGCGTGTGTGAAGTACCTTAAAGTGATACTTGAGTAAAAGTACGTGTATGTGACCAGTAAATGACTTTGGTAGAAGTTTTTAGTCACTTTTTTACTCACGTAAAGTATATGACATTTACTGTACTTGAGTACCAGAAGTTAAGTTCTGATATAAAATATACTACTAAATAAACGCTGCAAGAAATGAAGTACAGACGCGTGTATTTTATACTTAATTACAGTAACGAAGTATGTGTACTTTGTTACATTGAAACGCTGCTTAATTCTGTAGTATTTAATCGACAAAAAAAACAGTGGTATGAGGTACTTTTGTACTTTAGGAGAAATCTAGGGTCAAAGTTCCAGCCAACAGCCCTTCAATAACACACAAGCAGAGGAGCCTAGCACCATCTACTGGCTGAGGAGCTCATTGACGCAAACAAAGAGAAAAAGGGCTTTTTATTAGGGCTGTCAAAAGATTAACATTTTTTATCAGATAAATCACAGGGTAGCTGTGGATTAATCACGATTTATAACCGTTCGTAAATATGCCAGAAATATTCAAATTTTCTCCTTATATTGTTGTAGGAACAGAGAGATAAATAAAGTATGTGAAAATATAAATGTAAAGAACAATAAAATACTAAAAAGTAAATAACTTGTAAAAACCTATACAAACTTAGTAAAAAATAAACATTACATTGTAAAGAACCCACATTATAAGACAATATAAAAAAAATAAAATACTGTAAATAACTTTGAAAAAACTTTTTTTTTTAAACTAAACATTGCACTGTAAATAACTCACATTGTAAACAAAATATAAAGTATAGAAGTTAAATAGTTTTCTTACTAAACCACAGCAGGAAATTCCTCATCAGCACCTTTGAAGCACTGCTTCTACTAGTTAGCGTTAGCGTCAGCTAGCATTCTGATGCTAATGTTAGCTGCTGTTAGTTAGACAGTGACTGTTAATGTTATGATTATATCATTATCTGCACCAGTAGCTCCACTTACAACTGTATGTCTTTCTTTCTTTTTTCTTCCTCTTCTAACTGATTGATAACTCCTCTTCATTTTCCTTCAGCTAAATTTTCAACTTGCAGAACGATAACTTCACACAGGTTAAAGTGAGGTGACGTAGGGCCCCGTTAGGAGATGTCATTGTTGTTTAAGGGGGACGGGGATGCGGCTGCTCACTGATGCATTCAGGCTCCGAGTGTCGAGGGGCCCCCTATCAGCTCGGGGCCCCAAGCATTTGCCTGCCTTGCCTGTAGCCATACTTTTTATATATATTAGGTTTAGAATAAGTTATTTTGCTCAGATCTCAGTGTCTGTCAGTGTCGGCTCACAGTCTGTTTCTCTGTCAGAATGACTGAAGTCCAGCAGACGAGTGACTGTATGGAGGAAGACGAGGACAGAGCAGAGACTCCAGGACGCAGCGGTCTGCCTGTGAAGAGTGACCAGTCTATGGGAGCAGATATGAACTTCAGTCATGAACCTGGAGCCTCAGACACAAAGTAAGAGACACACTTTGTCCTGTGAAGTGTGTTATCAGCAGCTCGTTCAGCTGTTTAGATTAGATTACAATCAGTGAAATTCAACCCCTTGTGTAAAACGTCAATCATTTCTCAATCACAGCAGTGGTTTCACTGTGATGTATCACAGCACAGACGCTCCTGCATCACGATCAATGGATGTTTGCATGTATTAGAAAGTTTATACATATTATAATGTTGGTTATGGTGCAACACAATGACTTTATGTGCACTGTAGTGGAGACAATGAACAGGCTGGATACAGTGACGGTCAAGTAAATGTGTCCTTTATGAATTATGACTGTGGAGGTCACACTGGTCAAAGTGTCTCAAAAAGGCCAACTTTTTGAGAAAAGGACATGAAATAATAATATTTATGATGATATTTCACTTAATTTAACATTAAAAGTGATTGTTTTCATATGGAACGAAAAAAAAGTTGACCATGTAAACGTATTTATGACATAGTAACATAGTAACATAGTAAACATGGTAAACATAGTAACATAGTAATAAAAAAACATACAGAAACAACTAATTTAGAGCTGCAACTAATGATGTTTGTCAAACCTGGCGATGTTTTCTAATGTTTTGTTTTGTCCACAAACCAAAATGATTCAGTTTTTTAATGATTTATTTGTCATATGGAGCAAATAAACTGATTTGAATGTAATCAATTTGAAATTGATTTGGGGGCCGCATGTGGACCCCGGGCCGCCAGTTTGAGACCCCTGGTCTAAACAAAGACCACAATCAGTGATGGATGTGATGTTTGTGTTTGCAGAGGTCAGAACCAGAGACAGAGAGCAGAGAGTCCAGGACCCAGCGGTCTGTCTCTGAAGAGTGACGAGTCTATGAGAGCATTTATGAACTTCAGTCATGAACCTGGAGCCTCAGACACAAAGTAAGCGACCGTTTGTCCTGAGAAACACAGACTTGGTTGTGTGTTGAACACAAATGCAAAAAAAAAACAGTTCAAAACTCGAGTTTACTGTGATTAGTTCAACAACTACATCAAACAGATTAAACTAAGGAGACGATATGGACTGAAGAATCATCTCCTTTAGTTGTTTTTAGTGTTTAGCATGAGATGATGCTTCGTACACCACGACCTGAACGAGTCAGTCTCTCTGTAACAGAGGGAGGGGCCGTCATCACCATGTAAAAGACTCTGAACTCCTTTTAAATCTGCTTTTACAAAGTTAATGCTTCTACAGCCATTTGTGTAGAGAGTGAAGAGAAGAGCTCACAGCACAGGTGAGGTGAGGACGTACAGTGTCAAATACTGAGCTAAAATCAGCAACTAAAACTCTGACATGAAGCCTTTAGTCTTTGAGGTGCTTACAAATGAAATGAGACAAAGGTGATGACGGCACCATGTGTGTGCGTGGGTTTTCTCCGGTTTCCTCCCACAGTCCAGAAACATGCAGATGTGAGGATAAGGTAAATTGACTGTAGGTGAGAGTCTCTACAGTCTGTGTCCCTGTGATGGATGTGATGTTTGTGTTTGCAGACGTCAGAACCAGAGACCGAGAGCAGAGAGTCCAGGACCCAGCTGTCTGTCTCTGAAGTCTATGAGCATATATATAAACTTCAGTCATGAACCTGGAGCCTCAGACACAAAGTAAGAGACAGTTTGTCCTGTGAAGGAGTCAGATTCACAAACACACACACACTGTGTGTTAGCGTGTCATTTGCAATAAGTTATGTACAACACGTGTTTCAGTGTAACATGACGAGCTAACGCTCACTTAGCGTTATACGTAATATTATTTGTGTCATTGTAATTTAAACATGAAATAAACAAACCACAGGAGTGGATACGTTTTATATCTGGCCACATACAAATAGATACATTATTAAAACGATTAAAATAAACATTTGGTAGAGATGACCTGTAGCCGTTCACTTCTGTTTTCCCTGAGAGAAATTAAAATGAATATGTAGCATTTTTGTTATTGTTTACAGAGCAGTGGGGGTTTTTATTTTATTCCAATGTGATTATTGTCATTTTTCTTCACCTGTCGCTGACATGTTAGTAATAAAGACATGTCTTCACAGAGACACGTCCACCTGTCGCTGACGTGTTAGTAATAAAGACATGTCTTCACAGAGACACGTCCACCTGTCCCTGACATGTTAGTAATAAAGACATGTCTTCACAGAGACACGTCCACCTGTCACTGACATGTTAGTAATAAAGACATGTCTTCACAGAGACATGTCCACCTGTCCCTGACATGTTAGTAATAAAGACATGTCTTCACAGAGACACGTCCACCTGTCCCTGACATGTTAGTAATAAAGACATGTCTTCACAGAGACACGTCCACCTGTCCCTGACATGTTAGTAATAAAGACATGTCTTCACAGAGACACGTCCACCTGTCCCTGACATGTTAGTAATAAAGACATGTCTTCACAGAGACACGTCCACCTGTCCCTGACATGTTAGTAATAAAGACATGTCTTCACAGAGACATGTCCACCTGTCCCTGACATGTTAGTAATAAAGACATGTCTTCACAGAGACACGTCCACCTGTCCCTGACGTGTTAGTAATAAAGACATGTCTTCACAGAGACACGTCCACCTGTCCCTGAAGTGTTAGTAATAAAGACATGTCTTCACAGACACACGTCCACCTGTCCCTGACATGTTAGTAATAAAGAAATGTCTTCAGAGAGACATGTCCACCTGTCCCTGACATGTTAGTTATAAAGAAATGTCTTCAGAGAGACATGTCCACCTGTCCCTGACATGTTAGTAATAAAGACATGTCTTCAGAGAGACATGTCCACCTGTCCCTGAAGTGTTAGTAATAAAGAAATGTCTTCACAGAGACGAGTTTGCTGTTCCTGTGGACGAGCAGACGTCCCCCTGTTCTCTATGTCAGGACGTCCTGAAGGATCCAGTCTCCACCAGCTGTGGTCACCAGTTCTGCAGACGCTGCATCTCCTCATACTTGGACCAGTCTGGTCCACCAGGAGACTCCTGCTGTCCTCAGTGTGGGAAAAGACCCAGGACAGGACCTGGACCACAGGGTAAGACTCGTAAGGAGAGCAGCTCCCATCGGCACGAGCAGACTTTAGAAATGGAAAAACAGGAGAAAAAATGTTTAAAAGTTAAAAATATTACTCGTGATCATGAAGATGATGGACTTTAACTCTCTGCTGCCCCCTGCAGGTTGAAGAAATGAAGGTTTACCCTAATTTTCCTGCTTTTCTATCACTAGTAACAAAGCATTTGTACCTTCTTAGTGTGTGCAGTACCCGTAGGAAGGATGTATTCCTATAGTGGAGCTGAAGAAGATTTTTCAGTTATGGTAATGCATGATAAGGAACGCAGAGGCTAACATAATACAAACACTGTGCAACATCATTAGGCACAATGAGGTTGCGCAGTGTTTGTATTATGTTAGTCCTACGCTAATGCTAATTGTAGCCGTGCTAGCTTACCTTTGGAAACAGGTTCACCAAGTTAGCTGCAAAATAGTAGGGGACCGTACCTATGTTCCCCGGGTCCTATGTTCCCCGTTTTTCCCAAAAAAGGTCCTATGTTCACCGCTTTGTATGTGACCGGGGAACATAGGACCCTTTCTCTAACCCTAACCCTAACTTTTTTCAAAAAAAGGGTCCCATGTTCCCCTGTCACATACAAAGTGGTGAACATAGGACCTTTTTTGGGAAAAACGGGGAACATAGGACCCGGGGAACATAGGTACGACCCCAATAGTAGCATGCTAATACAAAATAAATATGTGCTTGCATATCTTTCACAATGAAGTTATTCAAGTCATTACAGTGAAAATGATTGTAGTTTTTCATTTGACATAAAACAACAACGTCACAGAAAAACATGAAAATAATCCTCAGCTGCTCAGATTCTTTCTTCAGTCTGACTTTGTTTCTTGTCTTTCAGCAGATGTTGGTCTGCAGGAGGTTCTAGATGAACATAAGATCAGTCTGAACAGGAGATTTGAACATGTGACTGAAGGAACTGAAGGAAGAGGAAGTAGAACCCTCCTGAACAGGATCTTCACTGAGCTCTACATCACAGAGGGACAGAGTGAAGAGGTCAATACTCAACATGAGGTGATGCAGCTGGAGACCACCTCCAAGAAGAAGATGGTCCAGGACACTCCCATCAAGTGCTGCGACATCTTTGAAGCCTTACCTGACCAGCAGGGGCGCATCAGAGTGGTCCTGACCAACGGCGTCGCTGGTGTTGGAAAAACCTTCTCGGTGCAGAAGTTCACTCTGGACTGGGCCGAGGGTTTGGAAAACCAGGATGTGAATCTGCTGATTCTGCTTTCGTTCAGGGAGCTGAACCTGATCAGAGATCAGCAGCACAGTCTTCTCACTCTGCTCCATGTTTTCCATCCAACATTAGAGAAGGTCACAGCAGAGAAGCTCTCTGTCTGTAAACCTTTGTTCATCTTTGACGGCCTGGATGAAAGCAGACTCTCACTGGACTTCAACAGCAGGACGCTGGTTTCTGACGTCACACACAGGTCATCAGTCAACGTGCTGCTGACCAACCTCATCCAGGGGAATCTGCTTCCCTCAGCTCTCATCTGGATAACTTCTCGACCTGCAGCGGCCAATCAGATCCCTCCTACATGTGTTGACAGGGTAACAGAAGTACGAGGCTTCACTGAGGACCAGAAGGACAAGTACTTCAGGAAGAGATCCAGTGATGAAGATCTGTCCAGCAGAATCATCTCACACATCAAGACGTCCAGGAGCCTCCACATCATGTGTCAAATCCCAGTCTTCTGCTGGATCAGTGCTACAGTTCTGGAGCACATGTTGACCACAGAGCAGAGAGGAGAGCTGCCCAAGACCCTGACAGACCTGTACTCACACTTCCTGCTGGTTCAGACAAAGAGGAAGAAGAACAAGTACAAGGAAGGACGTGAGACGAGTCCACAGGAGCTGATGGAGGCCGACGGGGAGGTTCTTCTGAAGCTGGGGAGGCTGGCCTTTGAACATCTGCAGAAAGGAGACATCATGTTCTACCAAGAAGACCTGGTCCGGTGTGGTCTTGATGTGACAGAGGCCTTGGTTCACTCAGGAGTTTGTACAGAGATCTTCAGAAGAGAGAGTGTGATCTTGCAGAAAACAGTCTACTGCTTTGTTCATCTGAGCGTTCAGGAGTTTCTGGCGGCAGTCTACATGTTCCACTGTTTCACCAACAGGAAGACAGAGGTACTGCAGGACTTCTTCAGACAAGAAGATGATGATTACACTTCTCTAGATGTGTTCCTGAAAGCAGCCATGAAGAAATCCCTTCAAAGTCGAAATGGTCACCTGGACCTGTTTGTTCGCTTCCTTCATGGACTCTGTCTGGAGTCCAACCAGAGACTCTTAGGAGGTCTGCTGGGTCAGACTCAGAACAGTCCAAAAATCCTCCAGAGAGTCATCGAGAACCTGAAGAAGATGAACACAGAGAACATTTCGCCTGACAGAAGCATCAACATCTTCCACTGTCTGACAGAGATGAACGACCAATCAGTGCATCAGGAGATCCAAGAGTTCATGAAGTCAAAGGCCGGAGGACAGTTTCTCTCTGAGATCCAGTGTGCAGCTCTGGCCTACATGCTGCAGATGTCTGAGGAGGTTCTGGATGAGTTGGACTTTGACAAGTACAAGACATCATTCCAGGGAAAACTCAGACTGATTCCAGCTGTGAGGAACTTCAGGAAGGCCAAGTAAGTTCAGACAGGATCAATAACATCATCAATCAGTGATGGTTGATTAAATATTCTTCTTCTCACTCTGTGAGTGAGCTGTGTTGTTTTTCATGTTTCAACGTCTTTATTTGGTCATTTACTGTTAATGTTTCATTGTTAACTTTCTCTTTGTGTGACTTTGATTCTTTTTGGTTTCACCTAAACCTGATTAGACTCCAACACGGGTCAAAGCAAACCCAAAGACCTGATCAGAACCAGTCCCTGTTCAGATCCAGTGAAGTCTGCAGAGTAGTCGAGTGACGTTAGCTCGTTAATAACCATCAGCTGTGAAGTCAAGTCTGAGTTTGACATGAGTCCAGGACCCAGGTGTGTTCCACCTCACATGATGGACACCTCACTGTGACTCCATGGCTTCATGTCAATCACAGACTGGATTATTGTGAACTCTCAGAGACTCAGTGTGAAGTCCTGGTCTCAGCTCTGAACACATGATCAAACACTGACTGATTCTAACCAGCAACTTCTCATCTTTTATTCTTTATTCAGGTTGAGTCGCTGCAGTTTGTCAGAGATCAGCTGTTCTTCTCTGGCCTCAGTTCTGAAGTCAAACTCCTCACACCTGAGAGAACTGGACCTGAGTGAGAACTTTGCTCTGAAGGATTCAGGAGTGAAGCTGCTGTGTTCTGGACTGGAGAGTCCACATTGTAGATTGAAGAGTCTGAAGTGAGTTCACTGACTGAAGCTGCTGTTGTTTTATTAAACTTTCATTTTATTAACATTAAACTCATTTGATTCACTCTCTCACTCTCACACACACACAGTCGTCTAAAGTCTCATCTGTTATTCTTTATTCAGGTTGAAGGGCTGCAGTTTGTCAAAGATCAGCTGTTCTTCTCTGGTCTCAGTTCTGAAGTCAAACTCCCACCTGAGAGAACTGGACCTGAGCTGGAACTATGATCTGCAGGATACAGGAGTGAAGCTGCTGTGTTCTGGACTGGAGAGTCCACACTGTGGACTGGAGATTCTGAAGTGAGTTCACTGATATTATTGTATATCACCATATTTGCCGTCGGATTTTGATATTTTTTACAATATCTAATATTGAACGGAGGTCACGTGTCAGGTGTTGATGAAGCAGCATCACAAACCTCAGAGTCCATCATCCTGCACAACCTGCTACTTTGTCAAAGCTATGGTTCTGTTTCACACGCTCGGAAAAACCACGTCATTCACAATGACACGTTTTATTGATATCATCAAATAAATTCCGTAAATTCCGGACTATAATCCGCAAATTTTTTCACACGCTTTGAACCCTGCGGCCTATATAACAACGGGGCTAATCTATAGATTTTTACGTGCCAACGGCCTCCAGGGGGCACTCTAGCAGGAAGCTAGACGAAGAGATAATGCGCAGAAGAAGACGCTAGTTTGATTGTGTTTTGACGAGCCATTTTGCACTCGACATCAGTGTGAATTGTGCGTTTAAAGTGGTTATGTTATGTTATTCTTTCTTCAGGTTGAGGGGCTGCAGTTTGACAGAGATCAGCTGTTCTTCTCTGGTCTCAGTTCTGAAGTCAAGCTCCTCCCACCTGACAGAACTGTACCTGAGAGGGAACAATCTGAAGGATACAGGAGTGAAGCAGCTGTGTTCTGGACTGGAGAGTCCACATTGTAGACTGGAGATTCTGAAGTGAGTTCACTGACTGAAGCTGCTGTTGTTTTATTAAACTTTCATTTTATTAACATTAAACTCATTTGATTCACACACACATACACAGTGTTTGTTAAAGTCTCATCTTTTATTCTTTATTCAGGTTGACAGACTGCAGTTTGTCAGAGATCAGCTGTTCTTCTCTGGTCTCAGCTCTGAAGTCAAACTCCTCTCATCTGAGAGAACTGGACCTGAGCAACAACAAACTACAGGATTCAGGAGTGAAGCCTCTGTCTGATCTTCAAAAGAGTCCAGACTACAGACTGGAGACTCTCAGGTCAGTAGAGTCCAGACTACAGACTGAAGACTGTGAGGTCAATAGAGTCCAGACTACAGACTGAAGACTGTGAGGTCAGTAGAGTCCAGACTACAGACTGTGAGGTCAATAGACTACAGACTACAGACTGAAGACTGTGAGGTCAATAGAGTCCAGACTACAGACTGAAGACTCTGAGGTCAATAGAGTCCAGACTACAGACTGAAGACTGTGAGGTCAGTAGAGTCCAGACTACAGACTGTGAGGTCAGTAGAGTCCAGATTACAGACTGTGAGGTCAGTAGAGTCCAGATTACAGACTGTGAGGTCAATAGAGTCCAGACTACAGACTGTAAGGTCAGTAGAGTCCAGATTACAGACTGTGAGGTCAGTAGAGTCCAGACTACAGACTGTGAGGTCAGTAGAGTCCAGATTACAGACTGTGAGGTCAGTAGAGTCCAGATTACAGACTGTGAGGTCAATAGAGTCCAGACTACAGACTGTAAGGTCAGTAGAGTCCAGATTACAGACTGTGAGGTCAATAGAGTCCAGACTACAGACTGTGAGGTCAGTAGAGTCCAGATTACATACTGAGAGGTCAGTAGAGTCCAGACTACAGACTGTGAGGTCAGTAGAGTTAGAGTCCGTGTTGTGTGCTGTGAGAGCAGACTAGAGACAAACTTCATGATTGGACACAAAGACACAGAGAGACAACAGTCGGCCAATCAGACGAGCTGCTGGTGATCATGTGACCACAGACTAGAGCTGACCTTCATAGACGTAATGCATCCCCTAAACCTTTACTCTAACCTTAGACTCCACAACTAAATGCCTGATCCTGAAACCAGGTCTTAACCTTTAAAACCCTTTAAAGACGTGAGGAAGAGACTAAATGTCTTCACTCTATTGGTTTCTCCTCCTCAAAGGTTATGATGACATCACGTCAACAATGAGTGACTCTGACTCTTCTCCTCTGTCGTCTTCTCTCAACAGCTGGAGGTGAAGATGATCTTCATCCAGAGTCGTGCTCTGTGACGCAGCTTCAGCAGATCAGGGACAAACATCATGTGAAGGACTAAGGTTTTTCTGTGACGTCACACTAAACAGGCTTTGGTTTTACCTGCTTGCTTTAAGGACACGTCCACACGGAGAGAATATCTGTCATGTGTGAGATGATATTATAATAACAGAGACAGAAAGACCCTGTCCACTTTTAAAAGTTTCTTTTTAAAAAGCTAATTGCGACAGATCTACAGACTTTCTGTCATAAACCTAAATCCTGTCCTCACTTACATGTTACTGTCACTGTTGTTGTAGAAATGAAGTTTTATCACATTTACTCACATAAACATCACATTTACTCCAGAATATTATGAGCACGATCACTAAATTCTACTACGGGCACTTCTGCAACTGTGTTTAAACATAAAATTATATGAAATCAATACGTTTCACACCAGATATATATGTAAATATACAAGATTTATGGGATGTTTTGGCTGGTTAGAGCTTAAATCAACAGTCTTCCACTTCGAATTCGAGGGGCAGGTTTAACGAATCCAAAACAAGGATTCATCGAGCCAGGTGAAACCAATCCTGGATCAGTGCGCGCACAACTTCCTCAAATAGACCTCCCTGTCGATCGCAGATTCTCAGATTCACCGTGACAACGAGAGCGGCGCTCTTTTCCTCATTGAAAGACCAAATCAAAAAGAAAGGAAACACGACCACGATTATAAACCAACCGCAAAAAAGTGTGGCAAACCATTGGCGCCCGCCTGAATGCGTAAGTAGTGCAGAAATAAACGTTAAATCTTCCATCAAAACATCATTTACAATCTCCAAAAACGTAATATTTGGCCTCTTATGATGTTTGTGTTTTATACTGAATGCCTCCATTCATTTGTCCTGCATTCATTTCAATGTGCAGACGTGTGGTGTGTGTATTATATAGGGTGTGTGTGTGTTTTTATATTCATATGGTGTGTGTATAAATATAAAGTTTCTGTGAAATGATTGGGTTAGGGTTAGGGTTATGAGCTCAATGAGCCAATGAGCTCAAATGTTTAGATCATGACAGTGGGTAAAGTTAGATGTGATAACATTTACTGCTGAGATGAGGGATGAGATTTAATCAATCCTGGAACTTAGCCTGCTCCAGACCAGGCTAACTTAGCCTGCTTAGCCTGGTCCAGAGCAGGCTTAGTACCAGGCTAACTCCACAGGACAAATCTCCATGGTAACTTATGTCATTACATATCCTGCTTTTGTACAACCGGATCACAGATACATTAAGTCAGGATAACCAAGATATCCTGACTTAATCCCTTATCCTAGTTTTGTGCAACAGGCCTCGGGACTACAACACACACACACACACACACGGCTCAGAAAAAGACCACCTTTGATACCACACGTGATATTATGTAGTTAATTTAATAAACTTGGCCTAACTTGACTGTCATGTCTCTTAAGGTATAAGGCTTGCATTGTTTTTTTCAAATATATTTGATAAATAAATAAATAATAACTCATTGTTTTTGTATTGTTTTGTATTAGTATTTAATTATTTTTAACAATCAAATTATTACCATGAACCATTGTTCTCCAACAACAGGAAGCTGCAGGTGGACTAAGGAGGGCTGGACCGACCCAGGCCTGACACGGAGCAGGTCAAAGTAGCTCAGTAGTGAATAGACACTGGAGAACAGTCTGAGTAAAACGGAGTCTTTTGACACACATCATTATCACGTCCAAACATCACACACTTTATTATTCAACTGCTCCTACAGCGCCTCCACCTGGAGGACAACAGCTACTACACCACTGTTCCTCAGTCCTTGACCTGTTCACACACAGCTGATATAAATCAGTGTCTCGTTATCAGGCTTCTGCAGAGCGTCTTAGTTTGCTGATGCCTCGGCTCTGCGTCCTCACAACATTACCAACAGTAGTCATGCTCTCACAGTCCAGCAGAAACCCTGTGTTGTGCTGCGTTTTTTTTTGCAAATGGGAGTTTTTTTCAGACAAGGTCGAAGAGGCAGAGCACTTGAGCAAGGCAGCTGTGTGCAGAGCAGTCAGAAAAGACTATTTGTCATTTTCTCAACATCTGTCCTTCTCTGCACTGTCACGATCGTATGTGATGCTGCACACATCGTTTCTAATGTGGTCGAGGTCTGTTCATGACTCAAGGATTTATGGAGAGTTATATGGAGGCTGCTGACCCCTGACCCCGACCCTGACCCTGAACCAGGGTCCCCCAACTGCTGAGAGCCTATTTCCAGGTCCTACGTCATCTCAGGGTCACCCCTGAGAGGCCTGTGACATTATTGTGGCATGTGTTTATAATATTTCCACTATTAGAGGAGAGCAACACCCTGACCTACACACTGATGACGACCCTATCCACCTGTCAGCTGTGCAGAACAGCAGAGTAGTCAGAGACGCTGTATGTCACCATCATCATCATCACAGCAATCAAATAAAGACATGATACACTTTTCATTTGGTTTTCTTTATTTGCTGCAAATACAAGAGCTAGTTTAGTTAATGTTCCAATAGTTTTAATTAACATAATTCACCTGTGACCATGCACCTACCTCTAACTTGTGCTCCACTATCTCAGTTTCTATGTCTGCCCTCCTAATCTGTTTATGCCAGAAAATATCCTTAAAAGTACATACACACACACCGTCTCCTCTAATTACAGGTTTTAATATAAATTAAATAAATAGATTTACTGTACTGATGATGGATTGAGATCAGCTGATCCAGAGTCTGTGCCTCCACATCTACAGTTACAAACACTATTCTTTCAGATGGAGATGATCAATTTAAGCTTGGATTAAAAAGGCCTGGGTTTATTTAATGTGTCAGGTGTGTTGACACGTGTTCCTCTGAAGTAAAAACACCTGGATTATTTCAGACAAACTGCTCCAGTGAGTTTTATATAAAGGTTTGTATTCAGTCAGTTTCTCTGCTCCAACACACGTGATTCAAATGATCATCAACGCTCTGATTTAGATCAGCTGTGTGTGAACAGGTCACGGACTGAGGAACAGTGGTGTAGTAGCTGTTGTCCTCCAGGTGGAGGCGCTGTAGGAGCAGTGTAGGTTTAAACTTGGCACCTTTGAGTGGTCATCATCCAACCTGCCCTCCCACAATTCACCATATTGAATTCTTTTGTGACCTCACCCTCCTGATGAATACATGTCCATTATCATCTTAATAATCTAAGACAAAATACTCAAAAATAATTAGCAAATCTCATTTATTCAAAGCAAAAAGAAAACGATTACATCCATTACTTCTTTAAAAAGTCAACAAAAACAAGAAAGTATTATACAGTGTGTGTGTGTGTGTGTGTGTGTGTGTGTGTGTGTGTGCGCTCTTAAAGTGACGTCTCCTTGGAGTCCCTGTGCGGCCTGAAGGTCAGTATCTCTGTGAAAGTGTGACCTGTGCAGACACAAACAAGATAAATATCAGAATAAATCAGCTGATCTTAGCTTTCACTTTCACTTTAATCCTAAGCCAACAGTGCCCTCCTCTGGCAAACATTGTGCACTGCAATAACACACAACAACATCAAGTACTTTATGACCAAAGCAGTGAAACTTAAAACCCTCTCTTACGTTTCCACTGGTCCAGCTGCAGGTCGGTGTTGTCCATGGTCTGGTCGTAGGTCAGCGCCTCGGTCTCCTCCTCCATGTCTCTGAAGTCTCTGAAGAAAGGCAGGTCCAGAGCCTCCGAGGCGCTGACCCTCTGCTCAGGGTCCAGGAGCAGCATCTTCTCCAGGACGCACACGGCTGCAGAGCAAACGTCCACACACATCAACAGTTAACATGGCAGAAGTGAGGTGAGAGCGACTGACCCACAGCTGAATACAGAGAGCGTCACGTACCGTCTGAGCTCGCCTTGGAGAAGATGGAGTGTAAATCTTTTTTGGGCACTTTTGGTAAACTTCTCATGTAGTTTTTGGCCTGGTTAGAAAGAAAGAAACTGATTTATACCAAGAACAAACCAGAGAAGATAGTGTCCATTATTTAGACACTTATGGCCTGAACATGCAGAAACATACACAAACTGGATTGTACGCAAATCTGTGTTGATGCTGATCTACTAACAGGGCGCAATGAGGATAGCACCTCTCAGACGGGCAGAATAGCACTCGCAACCTATTTAGCGGTCTTGTGTTAATGAATATGCAATGTGGGGTAGTGCTTAGAGTCCAGTGAGTAAGAATTAGTGAGACGTGAACTCTCTCCAATCGTAAGCCCCATCAAATAAGTGTCAAATAATGACAACAACAACATTTTCAGTCTGACTGTACTCGCTCTACTTGCTCTGCTGTGACATGAAATCATATTTTAACCATTAAGAAAAATGGTCTGATGATCAGTTATATGAATGATCATGTGTGTGTGTGTGTGTTCTTGTACTTGAGGCTTACTGAGGACCAATGAGGGTTTTTAACCAACAAAGTGAGGTCATTTTTATGGCGTGAGGACATTTTGTCCGGTCCTCACTTTGTTCCCATTCAAATCACTTCCTTAAGTTTTAAACATGCTATACTCTTGTTTTTAACAATTTGGTACAAAAACCCTGTTTTCCAGCCCCGGTGTTTCACACACTTTTTGCTCTGGGGCTCCACCTGCAGACATTTCATGGTACTGCACCCAGTAGTTCTTTATAGATGTCATTCATGAAGTAGATATTTGTGATTGTGTTGATTTATAAAGAGGAAAATGCTGGTCCTCAGGGTTAGGGCTTCTGCCAGTGAACCGTCGTCAATGTTACACACTTGACATTTAAACGGTAGCAAAGTCAAAAGAGTAAAAGTTGCTCCGATGCTGCCGTACAGTCACTGTCTCACAGTCACTGTCTCACAGGCTTCAACATTCATTCATTCATCGTCTTACATCTTGACTTTGGAGCTTCACGACAAAGTCAGCAGTGGGAGTTCCTGTGATCTTCATGATTTCTCTGAGCTGGTCCAGGTCTGACAGTGAATACAGTTAAGTCAAATATTAGCGTTTCTATGGAGCGAGTGATGAACAGAAGGAGAAAGTAGAAATAAAACTCCTTCCTCTCGATGGGATGCAGTGTAATAATGTGATGCTTGCAATCAATCAAACCCTAAGAACCTCTGAGTTGGTATGACCTGGTAGATGATGGTAAACACTCTTCATAGCTCTGGCTTACCTTGGTCAATTAGGGTGATTGACAGCTCGTTTTAAACCTCTAAAGCGGTAGAATCAGACCCCGGTCTCCAAATGCACGTCAATCACTTCATTAGCGAGTCAAAAGGACATAAATGCATATGACGCATTTGTGCGGACATTCGCCTTTCTCTAATCAGAACGATCTAATGTCGCTCTGTAATGATCAATCAGACCGGGATTTGTTCCCAAAGCATGCTGGGAAGTGTAGTTCTTCATTAGAAGTGGTTTTGTTCCCGGTGGAAATATTTTGTTTTGATAAACAGCAAAGGTAAGACAACATTTCTGCTTGTATTTCTTGAAAGTCAGTTGTTGTTTTGCTCTTATTTTGGGGCTGGATCCATGAATCTTGGTCGTAGAGTGATAAAAATTGTACCGTTAGAATCTGTAGATTCTCCGCTGTCCGGTCGACACGTGTTTTTTTTTTGTTTACATAATCACGCTGAAAGTTAGATATGGTTTTATGAGGCTTTTGTCGCTGCGTCTGACGCTGCCCCCGTGAAGAAGAGGTTAAATACAGAACAACGCATTTCTTTGTGCCGTAAATTCAGTTGTGATTTTCTGCAAAAACAAAGAGATTAACAATGAAACGAGACAAAGCAAACGTCAACAAAGGCTCAACTTCACACTGCACTCAAATGGTGAAGTCTAGGGAAATGTATTATTCCATTATTAATCGATTGCTAAATTAATCCTCGGCTATTTTGATGGTCTGTTAACTGGTTTGAGAGAGAGTTTCAGATTTTTCAACTTCTTAAATGTGATTATTTTCTGATTTTCTTTGCTTCATATCACAAATAAATCATTCAAACTAAATGACTAACTAAATTATGAAAATAATCGTTAGCATTAACTTGCAGCCCGAGTGAATTCAGTCATTTATTCATTGAGCCGTAACCAAGAAATGTAATTAAAACCCTCTCCTGCTCAGAGAACACAGATGTAAACATGTCATCATTAGTTTTTATAATAACGAGGTCTATCTGACCTTTTATAATTAGACCTTCAGGTTTGGTATAGCCGGTACAGCTCAGTGGTTTAGTCCACAGACCTTGGTTAAAGGTTAAAGGATACGATCGCTTCCCTTGAAGAGCGGTTTTCCCAGCAGCATCTCTGCCATGATGCAGCCTGCAGACCAGATATCGACTGCAACACAGAGCAAACGTCAGCTTCTCTGTTAAATCCCTGTTGTTTCTACTCACTGAGTCATTAGACAACTGAGACTTTACCAGACTGAGTGTAGTGCATCCAGTTGAGGATGACCTCGGGCGCTCTGTACCAGCGCGTCACCACGTAGCCGGTCATTTCTGCGTCCGCCTGCCTCGCCAGGCCAAAGTCAAGGATCTGAATCAGGAGGAAAAAAAATGAGAAAATACTTCAAAACCTACGGTACGTACGTACTTCTAAAGATATACTGTAGTATTATAGTGAGTTGCAGTACCTTTAATTCACAGTCTGGGTTAATGGCTAAATTTCCAGGTTTAAGATCCTGTTTGAGACGAAGGAAACAACAGGATCAACAACACATGCATATATATATATATATATGTATATATATGTAATGTACATACATACTTGCAACATGCAAGGATAAATGGTCACACATTCCCAAATACTGAAAAATAAACCTAACATATATGCATTTTATGTACAAATCTGTAAATGGTTTTTTTTGCTTTGCTGTATTCGACTATTTAATAGTCTTAATAGTCTTAATATTTCCTTGTTGTTGCCCTTTAAGGACGTCATTCTTCACCGTTTCTGATATAAAATCTGAGGAAAACCCCACGATGAAAGGAAATATTCAGCTTTAGTGTGTCACGAAGCGGAGGTTATGTTAGTTTGGTTGGTGTTTTTAGTTAGGTTTGTCGGGGTTTTGTTACATCACTTCCTGTTTTATTTTGGTGATGGGTTTTCCGCTGTCTGTGTTCTCTGTCTTCACCGCGATTAGTAACCACTTGCACCTGGTGATCATTACCTCTGCACCTTTAAAAGCCTCACTCTCCCCTGGTCAGTGCGTCACCAATGTGTATTCAGAGAAGACCAAGTATTGAATCTAGATTTATTTTCTGTATTTTTGAGGAGGTTTTTTGAGTCTGTCTGCTCCCTCCCTGGGTTCTGTTTGGACCTATGGTCGCCATTTTTGGGATTTGCTCTTTTGGCAAATAAAATCCTGCAATGTTTTGAAACCAACATCTGTTTCTCTTGCATTTGAGTCCATGATCCTGACTCTGGTCCTGACATAGTGTTTGTTTGTTTTGTCACTTCTGTAATTTAAAGGTGCATTATGTAATAAATGATAAAATCCTCCTAATATGTCACAGAGACTCAGGAATAATGTTCATATAACAAACTGAACTCACCAACAACAACAGTACACACAAAATATTTGCATTAAATCATGTTTTGGCGTCATGTGGCGCCACCTACCGCCATCTATCATTGCAGTCAGTAGAGTCTCAGCTGCCGAGCAACCACGGGTTGCCATTTATGTCAGAAAATGAAACCTAAAAGACCTCTGTGTTTTGAATTTGGATGTAGTAACTGTTTTTGGCCACATTCTTACATATGGCGCCTTTAAGCTCTACCATCAAACAAGGTCTTCTGATATTGTGAGGGACACCTAGTGGCAGGAATGACACACTGCACATTTAATTCACTTGTTGATTTTAGCGTCAACACATCAAATTTAGACTATTTTTTAAAAACAATTTCTCCTCAAACTGCAAACTGAGGGTGAAATGAAGTGATGCTGCCGATACGTTTGAATCACAACTGCCAGCGTGTGGTGATGTGAGTGGAGAGAGACATCAGAACTAAAACATGCAATAACAAAAAGAGAGAGAGAGAGAGAGAGAGTAAAGGTCTCTTTTTGTGGGAATCCACATGAATGGGTTTGCATGTGAAAAAGAAGAAGAAGGCCCTTCCCCCCCCAGAGCTCATAGTCTGAAAGGTCAAAGGTCACAGACCCTGTGGATGATCCCTGCAGAGTGGATATACTGAGGAGAGAGAAGATAAGGAGAATATTAGAGCTCACAGAGACACAGATAAGATCAGACTGTTCTCGTGTTCAGGTCCAGACGTTTACCTTCAGTCCTCTCATCATCTGATAGACCAGGAACTGAACCCTGTCCTCAGATAACCGGTCCAGCTTCATCAGTTTGCCGAGGTCGGTGCCCATGAACGGCATCACCAGGTAACTGAGGAGGAGGAGGAGGGAACAGAAGTTTAGACGTCCATCTTCTCTGCTTTTACACCAAGTGAACAGAGGAGGAACTTACAAATCGCGGAGTCGGTCCAGTGAGATCTCAGCGGTGAAGACGTCCAGCAGCCCGATCACCTGCTCACAGCCGTCACAAAGGAAATGTGATAACAGTCTAAATATGCAGCGTCATTATTATTCATCATCATCGTCGTCGTCCCTCGTGAGAAGAGCGCTCTTACGTTTTCATGCTTCATGTGTTTGAGCAGTCGCAGCTCTCTGTACGCTCGTTTAGCAAAGAGTTTGGACTGGAACGGCCGCTGCAGCTTCTTGATGGCGACCTGAGTCGCAGAGCGCCGGTCCCACGCGGAACTGAAACGTACACAGCGGCCATTTTAAAACACTGTTTTATTCTTTGAAAAAAAGATCGTTAATGAGTTCACACAATGCTGATGAAGCCGATCGACTCTACATGTCACTGCGCTGCACACAGGACGTGCCTTGGCTGTGCTACACAAAGATTATGTTGCTCAAAAATAGCTTTTTTGTTTGTTCAGCGGTTCGATTGGATCTGCCCCCTGCGCTGCTGCTTTATACACAAGTCCTCCCTCAGTCAGGTCTGATATTATGATGGTAAATTTTGATGGTCATTCCGAGATACTTTTTGTTTTTTGAGAAAGATCCTTGTTCAGGGCGATGTCGACTATTATTGTGTTAAATTTCAAGTCGTTCCGAGATACTTTTTGTTTTTGAAAAGAAAGTCATGTCACTGTCAAAGTGTATCAGGGTAAATGGAAAATTTCCTGATTTTCAAAAATTCATTAAAATTATTCCGTAAGAGGTTACACAGCATTTAAATAATGTTCCCCGTAAACACGGCATCGTTTCAGAAAATATCTCGGATATAATAATAACAGAAATGGACACAGAATGAACCAGAAAGGGACAAAATAAAGAAAGAAAATGAAAGTTGTCTTTCTTTTTTTCTTCAAAAAGCGACTAACGACATAGCTAGCAACATTCGGACATGTCCGGCTAAAAGCAGGACATGCTATCGCGATAGCTAGTGTCTTTTTAAATTGACTTTTCTTACTTTTCATTGACAGTAGTTGTAACACTGTCAAACAATCTCCAAACACAAGACTAAAAGTGGCCCTAAAGTTACGCACGGCAGCTTTAAATAACTGGAGGAGTCAATCAGGAAATGCACATGTAGTTAATGTAGTTAATAAGACCTGTGACACTTTAAATGGATCATGTTATTAATCAGAGCCGAGAGAAACTGGAGCCGTTTGTGATTGAAGACAAAATAGTGGTGCATTCAATGCACTTATCTCAGGGAGCTTTGACTTCTAACAATGAGACCCCGGGGGGGGGGGGTCTTTTGTTTGCCCTCATCCACACCACACAAAGCAAAGAGAGGCCCTGCAGAGCCAGCTGTGCAGGGACCACTGACCCCGGTACAGCTGCGTGAGTGACCGTCACTGTTCCACTTCACCTGGGTAAAATAACGTCTGTGATGCTGAGTTTTTGGAGGAAATTAACTTTTAAAATGTCACGTGTTATTTCCACGCTGTATCTCCACACTTTGGTTATGTTTTGGTTGTGAAAGCAACCAAACAGTTGATTCAAGCACAATTCACTCCAGATTAGTTTCACTTTACTTCCACACTGTCACTCACCAAACTGTTCCATACGCTCCGGTCCCGATCTGCTTTAAGTCCCGGTACCGCTCCGGAACCTCCCACACAGTCCGGTTCACCTCCTGCCGGTAGAATCCCGTCCTGGAGCGCACAGCCATCACCTCCCGGGCGCACAGAGCTCAGGTCAGGATGAAGGTCCGCTCTTCTTCTGCAGGTCTGCGCCGCTCATGTGCAGAAAGATATGGTTTAAAGGGTCAGTTCTGACCGAAAATATGGTTTAAAGGGTCAGTTCTGACGCTCAGGAACAACAGTCCGACCCGGAGAGGAGAGTTTGGTCCGTGCGTAAAATTCCTCCAGATGGAGCAGCGACAGCCTGAGGGAGCAGGGGGTTTCACACACACACACACACACACACACACACACCCCCCCACACACACACACACACACACACTGTGGGCGTGTCCACAGTGTGGAGGAGAAAGAAAAGAAAACACCAAACAAACCATTGAAACCAAACATCTGGCCTCTCTCTCTATAGTATTATAATAAAGTATGGTATAATATAATATAATATAACATAATATAATATAGTATAGTATATTATAATATAGTATGGTATAATATAATATAATATAGTATATTATAATATAGTATAATATAATATAATATAGTATATTTTTTCTTTGTCAATTTGACCATGCATTTCTATACTATACTATATTATACTATATCACACTACACTACACTACACTACACTTTATACCATACAATAGTATACAATATTATATATATATATTTGTACTACACTACCCTTAATACTGCACTAAGTATACAACACTATTCTTGTAGATTATCTCAGGTGAATTCTGAGGTCAAAGTCTGACTCAGTCTTAAAAGCACGAGGAAAACCGGGCTTAAGATGATCGATGACTTAACTTATCTAATCCACAGGTTTATCTGAGACAGACTGTGATCAAGTTTTTCTTAATGAGCTTCATGTTGTGTTGAGAGGAAAATTAAACCTGGAGAAGTGGAGGAGGAAGACAGGAGCATGAAGGTTCTTACTCTGTACTCCTGATACTTGATACTCTGTGTATTAAAGGTCATTCTGTAGATAATAAATAACAAGAAACATAACAAACACACAGAAATGATGATGTTTATTCTCATCTTAACCTCACTGATAATGAAGGAGGAAACAATCTGACGTCACTGACTGTGGCTACAGCGGAATCATCAAGACACACAGTATACGTATACATTCAGTTTGCACTTATTCACATCCATCACATGTACAACATCCATATAAGCACACAACACGTCTACATTCAGAGCTCCAACTCAAGTCATTTTTCATCCAGTGATGGCAGGAAACAGAAGGCTGAACGCAGTACTTCAGTGAGTACGTTTACTGCAGAAATACTAAAGAATGATACTCTACTGTTTTTCTGAGGTAGAAATAATCAGATTGTCAGTGATGTTGTCTGTTTTCCCTCCATGAGGTTCTGGCTCTGCTTTGTTGTTGAACACCTAATCCAAGTCAGATTAATGAAGTTCAAATTACTGGTTATTATTGGACGTTTAGGTGGTTAAAAAAAGTGAATCGCTCCCAATTTCTACATCACAGAGATAAATAAATGTCCTTTAAATGTGACAGATGTTGGAATACAGAGCTTTTTGGCATGTTTTTGACTTTGGTCGTGTTTGGACTAGAAATCTGAACGATATTAGCGATAAACCAACTATAGTTCAGCCCCGTCTCCCATGGAGAAATGAATGGAGATGTAGATAAGACGGTTTCTGGATATTCTTTCTGTCGAATGGCTCGTTTGACAGGCTTCAGAATCACTAAATGAGCTGCTCCTTAAGCCAATAGAGAAAGTAGATGCTCGTCATTTGAAACTTCATCTACTGAACATTAAATAGACACTGTTTTGGTCAGATATGATAAAGAAACATCCGAATCCAACTGGTCGTGAGCAGCTCAGCATTAAAGTGACGTCTGCAGCCGCCTGGTGAACCAGATTCACGTCTGCCCCACATTTATAACCTGTTTATCTCCTTTAAAAAAACCTCTTGTTCTGTTGTTTCTTGCATAATCTGTTTCTGCCTCCACCAGGGTTTCTCACTCCTGGTCCTGAGGAGCCACTGTGCTGCAGGTTTGAGACGTTTCCCTGCTCAAACACACCTGATTCAAACGGTCATGGCTCGTCAGTCAGCTCTCGCTTATTTGACTCAGGTGTGTTGGAGCAGGGAAACGTCTAAAACCTGCAGCACAGTAAAGGAACCCTGGCCTAAACCTTCAGATGACTGTTACTGTCGGTGTTTCCGCTCTTGTTGTTATTATTCTAACTGACCTTCACTGTCACTGACTCTGTGTTTTTAACACAACCTGATTATTTTCACCTCAGTTAAAGTAGGTAATAATCTGTCTGTGCATTAAGATCAAGCTGCAAATACAAATAAAGGCGCTGATGACAATCTGGTGAGTTTCCTTTATGATGCTCAGGCATTAATGTATGAAAACTGAGAGGAAATAATAGAAAACCTCTTAAGTCCAGTCATTCTAGAGTGTGTAAACTGTTTCCCGCAGATATATGATTGTAAACTCAATATTCATGGCTGTCAAAGACACAACAGAGATGTAAACCTGATGCCAAAGCTCTGCTCAAAGTGTAAACACAGTCACTCTGTTCTCAGCTTTGGCTTAAAGCAGCTACCTTGCTAATTAATAGCACAGTTGGTGTTTTATTCTTCTGCAGACAAGAACAACAGCTTGTGTTTGTGTAGAAGTGATAGGTGGACACGATTCCTGCTGACGCCTCTGTCTCTGACCCTCGGTGCTTTAATACCAGTGCAGCAGATGCAGTAAGCAGACGTAGTGGTTATAGGAGAGTACCAGTTATATTCTGTAGTAATAGATTACACATTGACATCATGCAGGACAATGCAGGCTGTACGCAGCAAGCCTTTAAAACAGGGGTGTCAACGTCAGGTGACCTGGGGGCCAATGAACGTCTGGCGTGGTCAACAGGGGGCCGGCCTAGAGACCAAAAAGTGGGAAACCATGTGTCTAGCTCATTTACATAGGGTGCAAATCGCCAAAATGGACGGCAAAAATTAAAAAAGTCCGACTTCCTGTTGAGTTGAGGCCATGGTGGTGGAACTCAATTTATGCCAAAATTATAGGGCACTTCCTGTATCGGGGGCGAATGGTCGAAATTCGCCAAGGTTTGCCATGGTCATGCCGTTTTGAATCCGCAAAACCTTTTTCCGACAATTTTGCTAACATTGCTCCTAAGTAGATTTGCAGAAACGTACAAAGATACACAAATCGCCAAAATGGACGACAACAATTCAAAAAGGCCGACTTCCTGTTGAGTTGAGGCCATGGT
This sequence comes from Microchirus variegatus, assembly GCF_963457635.1. Lineage (NCBI taxonomy): Eukaryota > Metazoa > Chordata > Actinopteri > Pleuronectiformes > Soleidae > Microchirus > Microchirus variegatus. The sequence continues at coordinate 25,083,247 of NC_139817.1, read as the reverse complement.
GTTCACACCAAATTTCAGGAAATTTGACTTCCTGTATCGAGGCGAATGGGTTGCCATGGTCACACTGTTTTGAATTCGCAAAACCTTTGCTAACATTGCTAACAAACATATATTATTGTGTCACCTCACTGGCAGCTGAGCCTCAGCTACACACTGTGTTTAAAAGACGCTGAGGTCGTGTTTTCATTATAACGTGATATTAAGTGTAGGGCCGCATGTAAGCGATTGGCGGGCCGCATGTGGCCCCCGGGCCGGCAGTTTGACACCTGTGCTTTAAAACATGAACTCCACATATGAACGCAGTGACTCCTGAAGTGCTTTGGAAACTCTAGTGTGCATTTTTCTTCTTCTTCTTCACAGTTCACTTCCTCACACGAATCCCTGCATCGTCTGCGATCCCTGAACGAGCCGAAACACTTCCTCATTCTGCTCCGGCAGAGTAGAAACAAAGGAGGAGGTGAATGTGCACTGGAGAGATGTAAGACTTTCTTGTGGTTGTTGATCCTGTGGAGGTTCGTCCTTTCTCTGCTGCTCAGACAAACATGGTCACACTGAGCAGCTCCGTGAGTGTGTGGTCCTTCTCCTGGAGGAGGATCACTGCTCCACCTGAAGGCTGTCGCTTTTACTGCCGGGAGCTTTGAAGCTGCTCACTTCTTCAAACACCAACTCTACATGGAGACAAGTGAAGGAACCGAGGTCAATGTTAGGAGTTCAAATAATGTGTTGAAACTGTGAAAATAGCCTTTTATAATGTGTTTATTTAGGATTTAGTGGTTTGTGGTTACTCTAAAACGGTCACAACTAAGATGCAAACGCTGCAGAATTATCCACCATGACAACAGCTTCTTCAGGGACTCGGCGTTACCAGAGGCGCAGCTTGTGAACAGGCAGGGCAGGCAACTGTTTTGGGCCCCCGAGCCGATAGGGGGCCCCCGACACTCGGAGCCTGAGGGCTGTTTTTACTGAAATGTGCAGTGAGCAGCCGGAAGTTGGAAAATAAAGAGTATTATTTACAGTGTAATGCATATCTTTTTTACTCTGTTTATTTAGTTTTTTAAAAGCTATTTACAGTATTTTATTGTTCTATATATTTATATTATTTTATAATGTGGGTTCTTTACAGTGTAATGTATTTTTTTTACTAAGTTTATATAGTTTTTTAAAAGATATTTATTTACTATTTTCACATGCTTTTTAATTACAAGGTTTTCTTCATGTTATTTCATTCATTTTGGAAAAAAAAAATATTTTGAACTCATACATTTTTCGTTGGTGTCAGATTATTTATAACATAATGGTGATGAACACTGGTTGCAAGGAAGGGCCCCCTGGGAATTTTTGCTTAGGGGGCCCTACAGACTCTAGAATCGCCTCTGGGCGTCACTTTACGATATGACCTAAAACATCTCCTGTGCTTTACCTTTCCATTCCTCCAGGGTTCGGTCTTTGCTCTCCAGCGTCTGGTCGTACAGCGGCGCCTCCGGCTCGTCGTCCGGGTCGTGGTACTGTGCGAAGTAGGGGTGTGACAGAGCGTCGCAGGCGGAGATCCTACCGTCACAGTCCAGAACCAGCATGCGCTTCAGAAGATCGACGGCTAGAAAAGAAACAGGGTGTAAGAGCGATCAAAAGGATTACGACACACAGTATGAACAGCTTCTGTTGATAATCCACTGTGTGGCGCTGCACCCACCCAGTGGATTTGCTCCTCTGAAGATCTTCTCCAGGTCCTGCTGAGGCATGAAGGGCAGAGACTGGATGTACTTCTGTGCCTGTAAACACAAACCAGCAAAACAATAAATATTTGTCAAGTTATCGTGTTGACAAGGTTGAAAAGTGCCGGTTTTTGGCTATTTTTCAAGTTTCAAGTGCAGCTGTGACCTTGAAAAGTAGGTCAAGGTCACCCATCTTCAAACTTGTCCAAGATACTTGTAAGAAGCACGGACAGTGCCAGTTTGACACCGACATGTCGAATATTTGTCAAGTTATCACGTTGACAAGCTTGAAAAGTGCCGTTTACACAGTTCTCACATTTACCCGCAAAAAAACGCGTAAAAATTCACAAAAAATTCAAAAAAAAAACGCCTAGAGATATTCTCCCACTTAACAATCCTGCAAAATGTGAAGGACGTACGCGCACAGGAAGGTATTCATTTTAGTCCGGACGGACGGAACGGTGGGAACGCTATATGCTCCACGTCGCTGAGCATAAACATGGTTTTCATGACCCTCATTCCCTTTAAAGCAGTTTATTATCCTCTTCCAAAAGATCATTGAGAATGCACTTCAATTGTGGAGGATTGAAAAGTTTTGGAGACAAGATGGCTGCTGCCTGTGTTCGCTCTCCCCTTCCTTACATGTTCAGAGCAGATCTTCTTTAACAGCTCGGGTGTCGGCGTCCCAACCACCTCCATGATTCTCTTTAGCTGGTCGATATCTCAGAGAGGGTTGAGGAGTCAAGGAAACATCAGATCACTCAAAGACAACACAAACATTGATGCACCTCCCTCTCAGAAAGGCCTTGAATTGTGATGTAAATCTAAAAAAAGGGCGTTTTAAAGATGCTGATAGAGGATACAGTCAGTGCCAGGGAAAAGGACTTTCCCCTTCAGTAGCTCTCCCATGATGCACCCCACCGACCAAATATCAACTGGAACAGAGACCAACAGAGAGGTCGAGTTATTCATTTGATATTTAATGAGTGTCTTTGAATAATATACACTAACGTTCAGAAGTTTGGGTTCACTCAGAAATGTCCTTATTTTTGAAGGAAAAGCAGCTTTTTTTTCAATGAATACAACAGAAATACACTCTATACTTTGTTTGTGGTAAAAACGTCTGGTTTTTAATGGAATATGTACATAGGTGTATTTCCAGTGTTCTAATGGTATACACTCTTAGAAATAAAAAATGTTAAGTAGAACCATATAAGGTTCTTCGGATTGTCCTCATGGGAGAACCCTTTTTGGTTCCACCTGGAACCCTTTTAAAACCCTTTATTCAGGAAAGGGCTTTTAAATGGTTCTCTGGATCAAAATGGTTCTTACCATTAGTGTTACCAAGAACCCTTCGGGAAAGGGTTTTTCAGAAGCCAATGGTTCCAGGTAGAACCTCAGCCCTTGTAGAAGAACCCCTCTGGAACCCTTATTTCTAAGAGCGTCCGTTGTGTTTGCTAATGGCGTTAGAAAACCCTTGAAAACCCTTGTGCAATGATGTTAGCACAGCTGCTGCTTCTTTGACCAAAGGGCAAAATGATTATTTCTAATCTCGTCAATGTCTTGACTGTATTTTCTATTCATTTTGCAACTCTTTTGATGAATAAAAGTCGGACTTTTAATGGAAAAATTGCAGAGGTGAGCCCAAACTTTTGAACGACAGTGTATTTATGTGTAAAATAAGAATGAAGCAGGAAAAAGAAAAACATATGGTACCGTTCTGATTGTAGTGCATCCAGTTCAGCATGATCTCCGGCGCTCGATACCAGCGCGTTGCTACGTACCCGGTCATCTCATCGTCCGTCTGTCTGGCCAAGCCAAAGTCCAGAATCTGCACAACAGGTGTAGATTTGTACAGTTTTTCTAAGACACAAGGCTCATGCTGCAGGTTTACACAGTTCACTTCACTAAAGGTCAGTCTTACCCTCAGCTCACAGTCCTCGTTTACTGCAACATTACTTGGCTTCAGGTCCTGGAGACGCAGCAGTAAAGCATTGTGATTAAACATGTCATTTGTTTGTAGCTGTAGCTGAAAATACACTCACGTAGATTATACCTATGTTCCCCGGGTCCTATGTTCCCAGGGTCCTATGTTCCCCAGGTCCTATGTTCCCCGGGTCCTATGTTCCCAGAGTCAAATGTTCCCGTTCCCCGGGTCCTATACCCTGGGAACATAGGACCCGGGGAACATAGGACCCTGGGAACATAGGACCTGGGAACATAGGACCCTGGGAACATAGGACCCTGGGAACATAGGACCCTGGGGAACATAGGACCCTGGGCTCCCAGGGTCCTATGAACATAGGACCCTGGGAACATAGGACCCTGGGAACATAGGACCCGGGGAACATAGGACCCTGGGAACATAGGACCCTGGGAACATAGGAACATATGTCCTATGTTCCCCGGGTCCCATGTTCCCAGGGTCTGTTTCCCGGGTCCTATGTTCCCCGGGTCCTATGTCCTATGTTCCCCGGGTCCTATGTTCCCCAAAACCTTTGTTCCCAGGTTTGATTTTCTACTCCGGTAACACTGGTGGTACACACACACATACAGTTTACAGTACATCCTATCACTGAGAAACTCCTGTAATAAACAGAGTAAATACTGGTTGTGTGTTAAAGGGTTAACAAAGATTGACTCCTTTATTTCTTCTTCTTTGAATCAGGAAATTGCTGCAACAACGTCTTGAACTTGATGTTGAAACTGACGAGAAGAGAAAAGAGGATGCACTCACTCTGTGGATGAGTCCGGCTGAATGGATGTACTGTTAGAAACATGAGAGAGAGCAGACTCAGCATCACTGTATGTGTCCACCTGGATTCATGCAACAGAGATTTGTGGTTTCTGAATCCTGGCAAACACGTTTGCCGACAGTCTTTGTTCACACCCAGCACGGCGTACTGCAGCGAGTCACCACAGGGGGTGGTGTGGAGTGAGGAAACTCCATAACTGAGTCTCAATGAGGTGCAGAAAAACAAAATATCAACGGCCAACTGCACAGAATCTGCAGCTGAAGTGTGTGAAATATTATCAAATAATAATCAATATGCAATGGTAGAGTCAAACAACATGCAGTTTGAGCTCACCCACATTGCAGGGAAAACTGTTTGCATTCTAAATGTGCACCATGTAGCATTTAGCATGACCTGCAGCACACACACATCACAATGAGGTGAATTACCTTGAGTCCGCGGAGGAGCTGGTAGATTAAGAACTGTACGTGCTCGTCCGACAGCCGCTGGAATTTGACGATGTTGTTGAGGTCTGCGCCCATCAGGTTAGTCACCAGGTAGCTGCAAGAAGGATAGAGGGATGCATAAGTGGGGAAGAGGGATGGAGGGATGGGGGGGTGTAAATGGTGACATTGCCGTGGCAACCGTCAGACGTCTCTACGAGCCTCACATCCCCTGGATCGCTTCTACCACCAACCGTGCCCTTTAATGGACATGTGTAGGATGTAGTAAAGGGATATAAACAAATCCTACAGTTCATTGAAGTCCTCTAATGTTGCAGCAGGTGTGAAGACGTCCAGCAGCCCGATGACCTACAGAGACAAAGAGCTGATCAATACCAGAGAGGAACCACATGGAGTATTTTGTATCTGCAGCACTAACATTCTCGTGTTTCATGTGCTTGAGCAGCCGGAGTTCCCGGTACGAGCGACGGCTGTGGATCAGAGACTGAAACGGCCGGGAAAGTTTCTTCACCGCGACCTTCTGCCTGGAGACCACGTCGTACGCTGAACTGGAGAGAGAGAGGGAACGCAAAAAGGAGATGAACCTTAAAGACTTTAGGGAACGTACATCACCAAACCATCGTTATAGTTCACATTAACCAGAGACATTATTGTGATACACTGATGACAGACGGCACCAGCAGCTCTACGACCCTCACATGGAGGATAAAGCAGTGGATAATGGATGATGGAATAAACTATGATGGAATAACAAAGTATAGAATGTTTCTTTTTGAAGTAGTTTGTGACACAAACATAAAACAACTGTTATACATTTATTAGAGAAAATTGATTAGTCCAAAGACCATTAGCTTAGCTTAGCATTGAGACTGAAAACAGGTGGAAACAGCGACTGTTTCTGTCTTTAAAAAAACAAATGCTATTGCTTTTCACGCTCACTACATCAATGACACTGTCAAAAAGTTGTCAAAATACAGAAGAAAAAGGGTCCTATGTTCCCCAGTCATGAACAGCGGAGAACATAGGACCCTTTTTCTAAAAAAGGGGAACTTAGGTACGACCCCCCTCAAATGCCAAAATCTTTAGGTGACACAATAATATATGTTTGTTAGCAATGTTAGCAAAGGTGTACAAACGTTTTGTGGATTCAAAACAGTGTGACCATGGCAACCCATTCCCCCCCGATACAGGAAGTCAAATTTCCTGAAACTTGGTGTGAAGACCATGGCCTCAACTCAACAGGAAGTCGGCCTTTTTGAATTTTGGCATCCATTTTGGCGATTTGCACCCTATGTAAATGAGCTAGACACATAGAGAACTTTTTGGTCTCTAGGCCGGCCCCCTATTAACCACACTATACATTCATTGGCCCGCCAGGTCACCGGACTTTGACACCCCTGAGCTAGCTGGTTGCTAAATGAGTCGACTTAATGATTTGACCAAAGTGAAGAAGCACAGCACCACTTTATTCACTCACATTTCGTTCCAGCTGGTGATAAAAGAGAGTTGAACTACAAACAGACAAAGTGACAGAGGAGGAAGTGAACACAGAGATGGAGAGAGTGAAAGAGGATGTGGTGGAAGACGAGAAGTGAGGAGGACGACAGATATTGTTCAACAGCCCTCACAGCTCCTGATGCTGACTGTGTCCTTTATTATTATAACACAGAAACATACGATCATCACAGAGAGGAACAGACCAACAGGAAGGAAACGTTCACGCGTAACAAATTGAGAAATGTCATCGAGCAAGAAGAAGAAGAAGAAGAAGTGAAATAGTGAGTGAAAAGAGCGGATATTTAGATTTAGATGAGTAACAGAAATACTGATCTACTGTGTTCCAGGATCAGAACCTCATCTTCACTACATCTTCATCTAATGTCACCGTACCAGTGTCTGAAGTGTACTGTGAGGAAGAGGATGATGATGAGAGAACATCTTCCTCGAGCACCTTCTCACATTAGCGAGAAGGTGCTCAATATGTTCTTAGATGGTTCTTGGTATAAAATGTGACGCAATCACAAATATTTGCAATTTCAGCAGCAGATTTGAGCGGCAGTTTTACGGAAGCGTATTGCATTCACTTGATAAAAAAAAACAAAAAAGACCTCCTGTTTTTCTCAGTAATTAATTTTCGGGGGGCCCACGGTTGGTGCAGTGGTTAGCACTCTTGCCTTTGCAGCAAGAAGACCCGAGTTCCTGGGTTCAAGCCCCGTTTGGAACAACTTCGGAACAAGGGCCTTTCTGCAAGGAGTTTGCATGTTCTCCCCGTGTGTGCGTGGGTTTTCTCCGGGTTCTCCGGCTTCCTCCCACAGTCCAAAAACATGCGATATGGGGATTAGGTGAATTGGTCACTCTGAATTGACCGTAGGTGTGAGTGTGTGAATGGTTGTTTGTCTCTATATGTGGCCCTGTGATGGACTGGTGAACTGTCCAGGGTGTACCCCGCCTATTGCCCAATGTCTGCTGAGATAGGCACAGCACCCCCCGTGACCCTCTGGTGGAGGATGAAGCGGTAGATAATGGATGGATGGATTAATTTTCGGTTTGATTTTTTGAATAATTTTTTTTCAGTTTTTCGGATTAATTTTTTTCTCCAAAAAAATAATAAAAAATTGACAGAAAAACAGAAAATATAAATTACTCCGAAAAACAGAAAAAAAATTAATCCGAAAAACAGAAGAAAAAAATTGACAGAAAAACAGAAAAAAAGTTATTCAAAAAATCAAACCGAAAATTAATTACTGAGAAAAACAGGAGTTTTTTTTTGTTGTTGTTGTTTTCAAGTGAATGCAATAGGCTTCCGTACAGTTTCCTGTTTTGTCCTGTTTTGCTAACTTCACAGTCAGTGTTCCTGCATTGATCACATGCATCAGAGTAAAGTGCACTCTTGCATGCTTTGGTTCATCCGCGTGGCTGATGATCTGCTCACAGTCCGGATGTCTCCTCTGGTCTTCAGCCAGTTTCCACCATCTCCTCCATCTGACATCAAACAGGCATCAGTGCCTCACACACACACACACACACACACACGCATGCATCGATTTCTCTCCACTGTTTTTGCCTCAGTATTTTTGGATGGATCCAGTTTCAAGACAGCACTAATATCAAATGTGAGACGGTTCATTTGTCTCAACTTGATGCTTTATTTACACACAGAGTGACTTTTTCAGCTAGTTATTATACACTCAAATCAAAAGTCCATTAGCACATGAATCCATATCTGTAATTAACATCATTACATTTATTCATATTTTGGTCTAATTATCTACTAAAATCACTTGTTCTGTGTGATAAATAGAATGTGTTCTAGATTACAGTCATTTTTGTTACAGAAACAATGTAGGGTTATGTGTTCGCTGCGTCCTTCATCTAAAAACAGGCTCTGTCAAGCAGTACTATCAGACCTGACTGAGGGAGCGCTTGTGTGTATGCAGCAGCAGTGCAGGGGTGGGCGGGGACAGAAAGTGTTTATCTCTCAAACTGATTTGCCGGACGCGTCTTTGTGTTTTCAGTCGTTCTCTGCTGCCTAGCGACACAGTCGTGTGGAGCATTTGAATGAACTGTAAATGCTGTTTTTCTCATAATTAAAAGTTAACGCGCTGCAGCTTTAAGTGACTTGAACGACTGCTTATTTAAATAGAAGATGTTTTAATGGAGCGATAGGCTGTTCCAGTGCCACACAAAGGTCTTTGGTCACCTTCAAGCTCTCAGATTATCTTTAAGTTGCGTTGCTCGTCTATCGTACCACAGTTTGTGTGAAGCACCACACGACAGCATCACATAAACTGACTTTGTGCCAGAAGTGATTTGGTGAACATCTCAAGAAGAAGCTAGAACCCCCACACCATGAAACCACACACACACACACACACACAGATGTCACACTCTAGCGCCCCCATCCCCCAGCTCATTTACTGACCATGAGAAAGTCCGCGACAATGGCTTCAGGATCAGGGTGAACAATGCAGGGCTGGAGCTGGGTGATGTGTGGAGGAATGTCTTTTGTCTGCGTGGATCATTTCAGATAGAGTCTTCACCACAGAGGGAGTTCACCAGGGCCAGGATTCACCGTTTTATGATGCTCAGATTTCCATTTTATCATCAGCTGCTTCTTTTCAAGATTGCAAATGAACGAGCTTAACTTTTAGTACAAGCGTAACTTTTAGTAAAAACATCTTCGTTATTCTGCTGTTTGTTCTTCTTGAAGAGAAACACTGAACAGTGCATGTACCCTGTGTCTGAAAATGGCCTCTGTGAGGGAGCGTTTGTGTGTATGCAGCAGCAGCACCGCATCTTCAAACTGCAGAAGGAGCAGGTGATCCAGATTCTGCTCTGTGTATATACTCTTGTGTTGGTCCGAGCGAAGCATTAAAG